>NC_089841.1:242959821-243311488 GCF_035609145.1 Eleutherodactylus coqui | reverse complement strand
TCAAGCCCTAGGAATGATGTTTAAAAGGATTTGACAGTTTAACCCTTTCCAATCCACTGTCTTCCTACATTCTGATTGAAGCTTGTACAGCTCCAATGTCAGAAGATGCCCGACAGGGTATTCTTACCATCTATTGCCAGTCACTCTGCTGTCGGAGCCTCTCTGGCGCACACACACTGGCTTTAGCCAGCAGATGGCGCCGTTGTATAACAGCAAAAAGAGAAAGCCTTTCAGGAAACCCAGAATCCAAAATTGGATTGGAAAGGGTTAATACATTTAACCCATTAGAAAAGAATCGGAGAGTGGCCACGAGAAGGAAATACCTTCATCTTGTTTTCTTCAATGGACAGTATCTGTGCCCGCAGCCATGCCTCCTCTTCTGCCTTAGCGGCCACAAGCTGGCCCACTTTCAGGGAGCTCATCTTCACAGGCGAGGCGTTCGTGCTGTAGAACTCTTTCATTGCATCTTCCATGTGTTCTTGTGCAGCAGAATAGTCCTTGCCGACACATCTACAAAGTATGAAAAATGCATTCAATATTACATTAATACGGTCAAGTTGAAGATCGTGTGGTTCTAACCACTTCCACAAATACATCTTTATTGAGGTAGCCTAAACCATCAGCATGGTAGATGCAGGTTAGAAACAACCTGTGAAGCACAAAATTGCGGTCATGACTAATTCTTTTTGATGGCACTTTAAGCACATGCTGCAATACTACAGGCACAAACCATGTAGTCGGGAGCACTTACCGTATGACGACTTCCTCCGTGCTACTCAATTCAAGAACTAGCACAGAAGGGGGCGCTTCGGATGGAATAACCAGCGGCGGAGGAGCCAACTCTACATCTACTACCTCTTCTGACTCTTCCATCCGAGTTGGCTCATCATCGGGTTTCTGTTGCTCATCTGTAACCGAAAGGTTCTGATTCGGTCTTTCGCTCTGAGGGCTCTTTGGGTAAAGGATTGCTTTGTATGGATTTTCAGAAACAACATCCACGCTGGATATTTCAGAAAGTGCGTCCATGTCAAGAGCGTCAGATGGAAATTTTATTTTGAAGGTGTCCTCGAAGACTTTGGGGAGAGCGTGTAGCCAGAGCCCGCTGCAATAGTGGGTCAACAGTTCAGACACCTTTTGCTTAAGTTCAGAATGAGCTACGGGGTTTGCAGTTGGTTTCTGGGGCGATGCTGGCTTCGTCTGGCCGAAGGTAGGACTTGGCTTAACCTGATCACTGCTGCGCTGCTGGGGAATCTTTGGAGGCGTTGGTGGCTTTTTTGTAGGAGAACATAAAAGGACTTCCGCATGGCCGTTACTTAAGAGCTTCTGTGCCTGCAAGAATACAGTCACTATTTAAGTTACCAAATATCCTTTTCACTCAGCTGAGAGATCAGATGCAAAGTATTCATCATTAGATCCATGACCCAATTTCCAAATAATCAATACAAAGTAGTAAGAAGGTGTGTTAACATGGGGCGGACACGCTGGGGAATCTCCATGCAAAATTCCACAATATTACCGCATCCAAAATAGAGTCAAAATCTGCACCAATGGTGCTGATTCTAAGTCAAGATCAGCTGCGTACCCGCCATCACCTGACCAGCAGCGCTGCACTCAGCACAGGCCACTGGGTATGAGATGAAGGAGAGCGCCGAGGTGAGCGCTGTATCTTCTGCTGTGGATTTTGCCTCTGTTGTGGATGCAGAAATGCTGTAGAATTTTCCGCTACGTACACTCCGCAGCATTTCCGCCCAGTGTAAACATACCATAAGGCTGGGTTCCCACAGGACGCAAATCTCGCGGTTTGGCTGCACCGAAAAAACGTGAGATTTCAGCAGGATAAGCGCAGCTTCAAAACCCACGGCAAACTGCCACGGGTTTTGGAGCTGTTTCGCCGCCGGCATTCCGCTGCGGCTTTCTCTCCCCATAGAGAGGAGAGAGGCCGCAGTGGGGAAAAAAAAAAAAAGTGACATGCTGCGGCTTTAAATTCCGCGCCTCATCGCCAGTTCCGCCCGGCTTTGCCGTGACGGATTGGCCGTCCCGTGTGGATGAGATTTTTACAATATCTTTTCCGCATGGCTGGCTTAAAAAGCCGCGGGCAAAATTGCCGCATAGAAATTCCGCACAGAATTTTTGCGGCTATTCTGTCCCGTGTGAACCAAGCCTAAAAGTATCCAAAAAGCCAATGATTGGACTACTCTGTGTCGAAAAAGGACACAACCTGGAAATGCTAGAAGTAACACAAATTTAACATGTATTACATATTATAAAAGAAAAAAAAAACACAAAAACTGGGTGTTTGATCAGCGAAAGTTCATAGTAAAGGAAAAAAAAAGTGAAAAAAGAAGATCTAAAAATGACTACACAATAATATTAAATCAAGATCAATCTCAACTACAGCAGAATTACACTTTCTTGTCTCACTCATTGTGGGATACAGCTGAAGACCGCAGGGATCCAACGTCCTTCGTTCAAGAGGCAAGTATATTGCACTTACCACGTCCAGTATACACTTACCTCTTGGACGAAGGACGATGGCTCCCCATGGTCTTCAGCTATGTCCACCAATGAACGAGACGAGAAAGATTTTACAAGTACAAAGTCTTGTTCTGCGTGCTTCAGTGTGACGAGGTATCTTTACATGGAGAGACTATCACCCAAATTATTGCTTGAAACAGCAAATTCAGGCGATTCTCTCTCCATGTACAACCGCCCGCTGATAAAGCCCTGAGCGACAAATCACTAATTTCGTATGAACAGGAGATGCTCAATCTTTGAACGGCTGTCTGAATATGGTGACTGGAGGTGGGCAGTCGGAACAATACCTTTACAAAAAAAAAAAAAACTTTAAAAAAAGGTAAAAAAACAAACTGAATGTGCAAAAGTACGAGAAAGGCAAAGCTGCTGGAAGGTACGCCTCACACTGCGGTCCCATACCGTGCATATATGGCTCCAACTAAGAACTTGCTTCAACACTTCATCCCCGAGATCATGTCTGTAGGTCTCCTTGTAGACATTTGGCAGCTTGGATAAGAGAATCCCATTGCTGTGCTTGCAGAACAGATCACGCAGGTTGCTCTGAATTATGGACAGGTTGGGCTGGAAGTTGCCAAGCAGAGGAGCTTTCACAGATTGCATCTCATTTGCTAGACAGGGTGAAATAAGATTGAAGAGGTTACATCATCCAACAGAGAGCTCAATAATGTATATTACAGCTTTATGAACAGACCCAATATAACATCAGGTTGTACAAAGTCATAACAGGGAAGAACAAGCCGGGACCATCAGTAACAGCGCCGTCAGCCATGCTTTACTTGCGTTAGGATTAAATAGACTTTAGTAAAACTGAACTAATAAACTAAAAGAATCCTATATGACCGGCCTGGAGTCAAGCCTTGCTGACGGCGCCGTTAGCGATGATCCGGGGTGATTCTTATATTCCTCTGGATTACATCCATCAGTGAGGATTTATTTATTTTATTAACTCCTTAAAGGACCAGGGTGTTTTGGTCCTAAAAGAACCAGGTACTTTTCAGGGATTTTACCCATGTGGTTTTTATCCCCCGTGCTATATAGGGTTGAATTTTTTCACCTTTTAGTTTTATTGGGGGTGAAAAACAAACAAACAAAAAAATGTAGAAACAGCCAATCACCATGTCTGTCTGTCTGTCTGTCTGTCTGGCTGTCTGTCTGTCTGTCTGTCTATAAACAGCATCCACTCTGAAAATCTCCTGAGCTTCCTGTTGTCCCTTCATACAAACATATCTCTTAAAGCCTTCCCCCCGAAATGAACGATCTTGTTGAAGATGTCCTGGTTGAGGCACCATTCCCCTTGCTGATTGAATATATCTGCCTTCCTATTTTCTATACCCCTGAGACGGCTGGGTGAAAGGGATAGAACGTTCCCCTCTATTAGATCTAAGATCTGGCGAGAATTGGACAGAAGCAATTTGGACCACATGCCCCTAAGAGGATTCAGGTAGGCTGTCTGTCATAATCCTGACGTGACTTCTCAATCTCTCTGGAATCAGCAGCTTTGGTACTTCGAAGGACTGACAGAAGCTCCTCCGCATTTGAGGAACCCCTAGAAAGGCTTGGCGACCAAGAGCCTTGCAGTACGCGGCCCGCACTCCAAGGGACTGGCGTCTGTTGCGATCATCTCTGATCCACCATCCCCTGAAAAGGAAAAGGTTCTCTTCCTGAAGCCAAGTTCTCAAGGAGATTGATATCATCTGATTTAGGGAACTGCCTTCTTGCCTCAAAACCAACAGGACTTCAGAAAGTTGCAAAAAAAGTGGACTTCTGCAGTGTGAATAGGTGGCAAGGAGACTAACAATTGTTCTCTAGGAGCCTGACCCTCTATCGGGGCTGATAACGGATCGAGTCAGATAACTAGAGACCTGACAGCGCGAGTTGCTACAATCTTGGATTTCAATGAAGTTGCTCCTGCCTCCCAGGTCCTTCTGGGAAAACGGTCCTTTGATGACTTGAGCCTCTTGAAAGATCCCATCGAGGAAAGGGCAGAAAAAGCTTCCTGAAAACGTTTGAAATGGGGAACATCACTTTTAGGAGACTTATACCAAACACTAGTGTCCTGCTCCTTGCTGCTACATTATTGTGAAAAAGGTTTTGTTTCTTTAACTCAAGTTCCTGAAACAGGATATCCTAAACCGACCTCGCTTCTATAGGGTCTTCAATATTAATATTGACTTGATTCACTTTGAAGAGCTAATCTGACTGTGGGAAAGGAAGGCTTACCCCCTTCCCCTGAATCAGGGTTCACGCTCAATAACATCCAAATCATCATCTGCACTTAGGTGGTCGTCCATACCCTGAGATGCGTTAGGTCCCACTTCCTTATCAGAGCCCCACAGACTTCCTTCTTAATTATGCCCCTCATATCTTTAAGTATGGAAGAAGATTCTTTGGCCATCATGAACTCCACATATTGGTGGCATTACAACGAAACCTATAAAAGATCCCAGTTTGGCTCTACAAAGAGTCCACGTCTTTGTTGATGCATTCAGCTTTTCCAGGGGTGTTGGAGTAGGAAGATCATTGTAGACATCACTAGAAGCATCCACACTTTGGTTCCTAAGAGCACAATAGATGATCAGTCTTTTGTCTGGACCGTACCTTAATCAGGTGGTCTCAGCACTGCCGCCAGTCCGTCCGCATGAACAAGAAGCATCCAAGCCTTAAGTACCGCTTCCACTCGCTCCGTACCTCCACTGTGGGCTGGAAACAGTGACACGGCACACATGGGCTGGGTACCGGTGCCAGCAGTGAGGGAACCTGAATGCCACTCTCCAGCGCACCCCTCCGCAAGCTCCAACCACAGTCTTCACCAGAAGGGAGAAACTACCCTGTAAGTCCTGGAGCAACAGAAGCTGCAGGTAACCAGCTCTAAAGAACAGGAAATCGCTGAGGGATCTTTTGTACATGCATGTCTCCTGTCCTTGGAGTCAGACCCTCTTCCTGGATGAAGGGGACTCCAGGAAGACGTTGTGGTGGGGCAGGAATGTTTTTCTTTATAAATAAAGCACAGCATAACAAGTTCCTCCAGTTTTGCTATGGCCCCCTGTCCACGGCTGTTGCAGAACAGCTAAAATGTGATGTGAAGAGCCCCTTAGTAAAAGACAAAACTTGAAGCAAATTTAAAAGGACACTATTTTACATACATCTACACGACCAGCGAGTATGCAGGTACTGGTTCCTTTTAGATTTGATGCCATGATGATTTAGTTTTCCACGAGCCGCTTCCAGTCCTATCCATCATCTCTCATCTCGATCACCATTATACGGCATCCCCTTCCCTTTAGCAGCTCTTCAGGTCCCCCTGCATTTCACTAATTTAGAACCCCCCTCTGTGTAATGTTACAGTGTGTGAGAGGTTGTGTGTCTCTTATAGTTTATATTTTTTAGTAAGAGTATATTTTTATAGCTTTACAATCAAACAATATAAGAGGAGATCCCAGATGTTACATCACTTCTCTATAGAATTGTAAGTTACGTGACAAATTGCTTTGCTGTCTGCGTGTCTAAATACAAAAAGGAGACAAAGTATAAAATGCTTCAACACTAAAGTCTAGACTAACGGGCTGCGGAGGAGAGAAGGACAAACTGTGTGCAGAGTACCAGTTCATTTACAGGACATGATAATAACGTCTAGGCATACAAGCACTGGGAAACGCAGAAGAACACTAATGATGCTCTACAAACGAGCTCATACAATAGTTATTTCCATTCCAAACGCTCTCAAAGTAGCTTAAAGGGGTTGTCTCGTGAAATCAAGTGGGGTTCAGCACTTCTGTATGGCCATATTAATGCACTTTGTAATATACATCGTGCATTAAATATGAGCCATACAGAAGTTATTCACTTACCTGCTCTGTTGCTAGCGTCCCCGTCGCCATGGATCTGTCTAAATTCGCTGTCTTCTGGCATTTTTAGACGCGCTTGCGCAGTCCGGTCATCTCCCTGGTGAATGGGGCCGCTCGTGCCGGAGAGCTGGTCCTCGTAGCTCCGCCCCGTCATGTGTGCCGATTCCAGCCAATCAGGAGGCTGGAATCGGCAATGGACCGCACAGAGCCCAAGGTGCACCATAGGAGAAGACCCGCGGTGCATCGTGGGTGAAGATCCTGGCGGCCATCTTGGTAAAGGAAGAAAGACGTCGCCGCAGCGCGGGGATTCGGGTAAGTAATAAACTTTTTTTTTTTTTTAACCCATCCCTTGGGTTTGTCTCCTTTAAGGCCTCATGCACACGGGGCAAATTGAGCAGTGGATCCTGCGCTTGTCAGCAGTTGCGGGCGATCCGTTGCTTAATGCGCCCATTGAGGTGCGTGGATATTCCTCTCTCTGCACGCACACCAGCGAATTTTGTTTGTGGCTGCTCCATGCCGAAATAAAAATCACAGCATGCTCTATTTTCAGAGCAGATACATAGGGACGGCTTCCATTGAATGGAAGCCATCCCTCCTGGAAGCCATCCCTACTGCGGCACTTCTGCAATGAGCACTGCAGAAATGTCGCGGATCTGCGTCACCATCTAGGCAACGGTGCGGCGTCCTCTGTACTGCGCATGTGCGCCGGCGGCACATCCGCATACAGAAAGAGGACGACTTCTGATAGTTACGCAGGGTCTCCGGTAGCGGGCACAGAAGCTGTGCGTGCCCGTGTGCATGAGGCCTTAGACAGGAAAATATATATTTATTTAAATTAAAAATAAATTAAGAAAAAAGGGGGGGGAAAAAAAAAAAAAAAAAAACAAAACAGACACTGGAGTTAAGAAAAAAAATAAAATAAAATTTTTATACCAGCCAGACACTCAAAATATTTATTTTCCCTGAATACAGAGTTAAGTGTCCCCACTTTGAAGGCAGCGCTCAGTTCAGTGTGCTCCATTCATGTACAGCACATAAAAGTTAGGCTCTATTCAAATCTTTGACACTTTATCGGTAAAACTAAATATTTTATCAATTAAAACCTAATTGCAACTAACATTTCTACAAGTTTGATACAATGCACAAATTAGTTAAGAGAAGTTCTGAGACATTAAAATAAAAATTCTAGGGGCTTAAAATTGTATGAAATGCTCACCTATTCCGGCTGCTCCTTGTCCAGCGCTGCAGCCCTGGTGCATGGAACCCAGAAGAAGGGTCGGGCAGTCACAGATCATTCATTGTGCTTATGACCACTTAGCCAGTCACATGCTTCTGCGGACCGAGAGGAATCACTGCTGAAGCCTGTGACTGGCTAAATGATAGCATGCACAGAGAATGGCCGCCCGCCACGTCTTCTGGGTTTCAGGCACCGGAGCTGCAGCGCTAGAAGGAGAGTGGACAGAATACATTTTACAGGATTTTTAAAAGCCCAAGAATTTTTTTTTCGTGTGCCAGAAAACCCCTTTAAATGAAGCTGCATCAGCAAAACTGTTTTGCATCGACTGCATCATCCCTTCAGTGGTATAAAAGCACTGTGAAGTGAGCAACCGTCATTCGTATGCTGCGGGGCCTCATTTATCAAAACTGTCTAAAAAGAATAACGGTCTTTGTTGCCCTTAGTAACCACTCACAACAGTTTTCCCTTTACCACAACAGTTGTAAAAACGAAGGCTGACCTCTGATTGGTTGCTATGGGCAACAAAGTTTTTCTTTTAGACAGTACTGATACAGTAATTGAGGCCTGTATTTCGAGATCTAGTACGATAGTGCGATGCTCCCTTTGTGCTGTTAGCTCCTTGTAACCGTCGTGCTTGCATTGAATGCTGAAGGTTTTCTCACTTTCCGCTCAGTTGCCCGGCATTTAGTTGGATGACAAAGCGCTGCATGTAACGCTTTTTCTTCCGGTGTATTGAGTAGGATGTGCGGTGGACTGGAGCTTCCAATGCGGATGTTAAACTAGCTTTACTTAAAGGTTTTCAGCACCAAACATTAAGGCTGGCTGTCCACGGGCAGTTTGTCATACGTAATCCGCGGCAATAAATAAAATCGCGCTCACAGCACACATAACATGCTTTCCATGGGAGAACTATGGAAAGCACAGCCCAATGTACAAGAGCAGAAAAAAAAAAATCGAGTCGAGTCTAAAAATTGTGGCATGCCGTGATGAACCCATTATTAAGATAGGTGCATCGCGGAAAATGGCGGTGACATTGGTTCCCCCCTGCAAGGGAATAGCGCTCGCGATATTCTTTCCCACCCGTGGACGCTCAGCCTAAGTGGAGCATGTGATGCAATTCTTTTTTAATTTATTTAGGTTTTCTTCTTTCTTACACACATGCATACACATTCTGTGTGTATGTATTATTATATACGTACATATACACACACACACACACACACACACACACACACACACACACACACACACACACACACTTACACCTTTTTAACTTGGCTGCTATAATCTTCACGCTAATGGAACACACCATCACTTTTATAGTTTACAAATAGAAAGTTTTTCTGCGATATAATACTGAGTAACTTTGCAAATACATTGTGACAATATATGAAGAGAGCGTTCACTGCAGAGATGCATTATGGGAAGTGTAGTCTTTACACAATGCAAACTGCAAAATAAATGAAGCAGCATATTTACAAAGTTACTAAAGTGTTTTTTTAAATGTATATTATATACAATATGAAACTGTGCAAATAATCTCTAGTTTGCTTCCTACCATTAGAATCAGTGGCATGGTATTGGTTGACTATGTATTGGTTGACTTCTTTCTGGAAGCGGGGTGGAAGACTTGCTCTCTTTTCAGGCCTGTGTACAGCAGGGGAAAAAAAAGGTTATATACTTAAAAAAATCTGAAACTCCATATTTCAGTAAATTTGACATGCTTACATTACAATATACCAATCAGCCGCCTCAGGAGGAAATTGTATTATGAAGGAAATTATGGGGCTTTAAAAAAAAAAAGTCAGACTTTTGATGGTCAACAGAACTTTACAAATGAAAGGCAAACACTCTTTTTGTGACAGACTGGATGTGCAATCAGTTTGCATTCATTTTCTTTCAATGATAAGTGACAGATCGCCACAAATTTTTCCATAGGGATTACTACACAAATCAACAATAAAAGCACATGATAGTCATCTTTGCCATCGGATGTGACAAAACACAAAGTGAAAAAAAAAAACAGATGATTTAAGCAAATGTGCATGCCAAGCCGCTCTCTGGTTAGGCATGCCTCAGCTAAAAGAGAAAGGCGTCTGTAACGAGTATTAACAAAACTGCCACTGAAGCATTCGCAGATTCTGTAACCGGCTGGGTAGGGGACACAACAAGAGCATCGGCAGACTGGGAGCCGAGCGGCACACCGAGAGACAGAACGCCTTCAGTAGGAGACAAAACACAGGGCATCGGAGCCTGACAGAGGCTTCCAAAAAAAACAACATTAGCATCAAATCAACGATTCTTAGATTTGATAGGCCTCAAACTAGAAGATAATGTTCCTCTGAAATGGTCGGATAAGAGCTTGGAAAAAATACATATATTTAGGCCACCTGCATACGGGTGGATTAGCACTGCAGAGTCTGGAATGGGCGTCCACCTCTACATTCCGCAGCAAATACCTCACATAGCATGCTATGGCAAAACGCGATCTCCTCTACACCAGCGGAAATAGATTGCGATTTTCCGCTCACAGAGGAGAAATTGCAGCATGCTCAATTTGTGTGTGGATTCTGCACGGACGGCTTCCATTGAAGTCAAGTCAATGGAAGCCGTGCGACCTGCGGCCCTTCAAAAACGACATTGCAGGAAGCTCACAGATTCTGCTAGACGATGATGCGGCAAAAGCAGAGTTTAAAAAAAAAAAAAAAATTATAAAAATCTGTACTGCGCATGTCCCACGGACCGCAAGACAGATATAAAGACTGCAGGACAGATACACGCGGATGCCAGCTGGGCACTGGGTGCAATTCCGCAATATACCAAATCGGTCGCGGTCCATTTAAAAAGTGTGTTCTCACCTATTGGTAACAGGTAGGGTCCTCTGCACCTGAACCAGTCCAGATCCATAGACAGGTGCTACATGTACAGGAGTAGGGTCTGTTGATGGCCGGCCACCCCAAACGTTACCCTTTCCTCTCATAACAAGGGGTATGGGTTTCTTTACAACTCTGTCTTGTGGTGCTGCAAAATCCGGTTTTCTAAGCATCGCTTTAGGCTTACCTAAAATAAAAAGGACGATTTTAAGAGGGGCCTGGATGCCTTTCTTGAGCGATACAATGTTATATGTTAAAATTATTAACAACTTCAAAAGGTTTGCTGATCCGGGGATTGTTCCAATTGCCAGATTGAAATCAGGAAGGAATCTTTTCCCTTAAAAATGGGGGAAAATTGACTTCTACCTCATTGGGTGTTTTTTTTTGCCTTCCTCTGGATCAACATTGGGGGTTAATAGGCTGCACAGGATGGACATGTGTTTCTTTCGGCCTTACATACTAGGTTACTATGATTTAAATGAATAAAACTGGCTGCTTCATGCGTACCAGATGCAGTCAGAAGCCGCAGGGCACAGCTAAATCTCTCCTCCCGTGTTAGAAATAACCTGGATGGGCAACTGGCTTTAAACTCTAGTACATTACTATGCAATAGAAAAACTAATTAATGCAATGAAGACACACCGAAAGTACCCTACAACACTGCATAAATATTAAAGATCTGTGTCCTGCAAGCCAAAATGGCACAGCATTCAAAGCCATGCTGAGAGATACCGCAGGCATCCCAGCTCACTAACCCCTGCTATGTCTGAAGAGGTACAAACCCAATTTCACTTAGACCATGAAAATGCAGGTTTAGGAAGGGTATTGTTTCCCCTTAAGGAGAGCGCCTAGAAGGTGAGTGAGGAGACTTATAAAGCCATGCATGCTCCTCTGGGTAATATGCAAATAAGGAAGATGGAACAATACCTCTGCAGCACCACCTGCTGGATGGCACATTTCTGCAAGCCAATGTCAGACTTTTTAGACAATCCATATACCAATGACTGGGAATTGTAAACCAAGCCAGAATCCATACACAGACAGCTGTTTGGGGGTTTTGCCCCTCATCGGTGTGCAGTAGGTTTCTGGCTTGGCTAGTGAGAGGCCTGTGACGCGGGTCAGGAAGACTCCATAAGGTGTACAATTCCCAGGCATTCTTATAAGGCTTGTCTAAAAAGTCTGACATTGACTGGCAGGAATGCTGCCTTCCAATGTAGGTGGCCGTACATCAAACTGCCATGTCATTCTCACAGGGACGCAGGGACCCGGGCTACTCTTCTATGAGGTCTCCCGAAAGTGAACTTGTTCTTTCCGTGTGACACAAGAGGGTCACTGGTGAATTTCTTTACTGGTCTAACATAAGCAGTGCCAAGCCATCAAAACTGACAGATAGGCTGGCCGTGGAGAATTGCGTCAATTCGATTTGCAGCCCGCAAGCGGAGAATCGCTATGATTCTCCGCTCGTGGACAGGGGGGCTGCACTTTCCATAGCAACGCTATGGAAAGCATGCATTGCGTTCCCCGCGGCAAGATTATCGCTGTGTAGAACGCAATGCAAAAACGTCCGTGGACAGGCAGACTAAATGTCCATCAAATTCTTCCCTTGCTCCAAAAACGACTATTCAGTGTGAAATACTAGCAAGTTAAAATTAAATGGCATTTCATCAGAAGTTATAATAAAAGTGGTGCACAAGGCGATTTACCAATATGCGTTATCGGGGCGGAATATTTCAGTCTCATCTGACAGTTCACTTGACCCCCAGATTTCTTCTTTGAGCTCCTCTGGCGTGCCACAAGCTCGGCAATCTGGGCCGTTTCCCTGCAGACCACAGCATGACACGTTACCTGCAGGGCAAGAACAGAAACACAGAACGATTTAAAGTGTAACTTCCGTCATATTCATCAACTGCAATCTAGTTCTGACTCCACGTATCTGTATGAGGAGCTCCACATGTGCAGAACAGGAGCCGCTGGGGAACTCATCAATACTGGAGTTTCATACGCCGATCTTATTTGTGATGGAGAAGATGCATCTAATTTAATAAGACGTTACATATCTCAACAGACTTGGCACATCTCTGGTCTCTGCATGCCACCTATGAGCTGGCACAGGTTGGTACTGTAATTTACTACATTTCTATTGTAAATGATAGTAAGTTTGCGGAGACCTGACTGCTCCCTCTAAGCTGCACCCGCTTTCCAGAAATGGCCAAGCATGGCGAAAAAGAGAAAAAGTTGTAAAATATTTGTTACATACAGGTGCGTGCCAAATTGGCGCTTTTTATGTGGCACAACTCTGGTGCACAGGTAGTGATGAATTATGTCCTCGGCATCATAGGCTCCTCCGATTACTAAAGCCTCGCCACCTATGCAAATAAAAGTATTTAAACCTGGAAAAAAAAAAAAAAAAATCTATATAATTTGGGGAATAAGTGCGAAAAAGTAAGATGCCTGCAGTGCAAACTACTAACATTTGTTTCATTTAGAAACAGAAATGTTCTTGCACTTTTTGTGGTCCATCTAGTCTCTAAGGATCTACAGTATGCTTGCTAACATTCAGTTATTGTTGATTCCCATCCACGTCTGCGGGTAGTTTGTTCAAAGCCTCGACTACTCTCCGTAAAATACATCCTGACGTTCCTTCTGATTTTCCCCCCATCTGATCTCAGATTGCGCCCCCTTGTTCAAACATTTAGCTTCCTAATAAAGCACTTCCTTCCTGAACCTTATTTATACTTTTGATAAATGTAAAAGTTTCCATCATGTCCCCAACCCCCTCTCCCTTCTTTCCTCCAGGCTATACAAGTTCTTTAAGGCCCCCTGTCCACGGGCATTGAGGTATCCCGCGGCGAAGCTCCGCCATGGGAGCAGCCGCCAAATCTCCGCTGGTGAACCCCATCTGATAGATAGGCTGACCACGGAGAATTGGGGCAATTCGCAGCATGCTGCAAATTGACGACCGCAAGCGGAGAATCGCAATGATTCTACGCTCGTGGACAGTGTGCCGGCGCTTTCCATAGCAGGGCTATTGAAAGCTTCAGAGGGCGTGATTGTAAGAGCCTTTCCTTGTAAGTTTTGTTCTTGAGACCTTCCTCCATTTTACTAGTAAAGTTAAAAG
Source organism: Eleutherodactylus coqui (assembly GCF_035609145.1). Taxonomy (NCBI): domain Eukaryota; kingdom Metazoa; phylum Chordata; class Amphibia; order Anura; family Eleutherodactylidae; genus Eleutherodactylus; species Eleutherodactylus coqui. The sequence continues at coordinate 243,297,880 of NC_089841.1, read as the reverse complement.
GGGCGAGCCTATTTATTTTTGAAAAGAAGAAAATAATAAATAAAAAAGCTTCAAGTATTCTTCAACCCAAAAAAAAACCCCACAACAACCACAGTGCTCCCCTACTCTGCCCTGGCGATCCAGTGCTGCAGCTTATTGGTATTCTCCCGGACCCCTCTGGAGCCAATCAGTTGCCGCAGCAGTCATGTGCCGTACTACTGGCATTACGAGTGAGCCGTAGGGGCCAAGATGTCAGCAGTAAAGCACATGACGCGGGATTGGCTGCAGCGGTCACATGACGCCTGCATGCTAACAAAGACCCGGAGGACAGCAGTTGCTGCAGCGCTGGATTGCCAGGAACAAGAATGCAAATACTGTTTTCTTTCAAGTTTTTTTTTGCACATTTCCACCTTTTTTAAAAGGTTCTTTAAAAACCAGATAACACCTTTGGGAAATATTAACACAGCGGAACTACCGCGTAATTGTCCGCAACCACATCCACTTCTAAAATCCATGCCAAATCTGTGGTTTTCGCTGTGGATCTGCATGTGGATTGTGCGCCATCAATGGGCCAAATTTGCAGTTGGAATTCCAACACGGAGATGGGATTTTCTGCATTGGAATTCTGCACAAGGATTTTTTCCCATTGACAGAGCAAATCCACGGCAAAAACCGCAGCAGAGAACCACGGATTTTGACGTGGTCTTTAGACACGGAGTTCACGCGGAATTTTCTCTGGTGGGTTCTTCTGCCTGAACATACCCTAAAAACAGTCATCCCATGACTAACACCTATCCTTTAGATAAGTGATAAATGTACGAACAGTAGTCTGACGGCTGGGACCCCCACTGATCACTTTAACGCAGTCTTGAACCTCCCCATTTCAGAGGCGCCATTTAACCTCTATGGGACTGACAGAGGCAGCTGCATACAACGCTCCTTCAGTCCCATCGAGGTTGAATAGAGCAGCAGGGCCGGTGCATGACCACCACTCTATTCAAGTGCATTCAAAACGGGGGTCTCGAAACGCCATGCTAGCGATCGCGTGGTCCCAGCTGTTGGACTCCCACTGATAATACTGTACGCTTATCACCTATCCTACGCCTAATGGTTTGTCATGAGATTTTCAGGTAAGTAGCTCACTTCTTTCCCTCTCATGCACTTATAAAATACTTGTGAGCAGCAAGTAAGGATCGCGCAGCACGATATACAGTGCAAACCGCACTAAACTGTCACACATTACCTCACCGGTTCGGCTCATGTCCATCCTTACAACAGTTGGAATAGTCTTCAGGTACGCATCAAGTGCGGGAAACCCCATGTCCTTGAAAGGAATCCACTCCCCGGTAAGCACCTTATACTCATGCTGCACGCGGTGCAGAGCTACTCCGTTCTTGTGGGACTGTAAGACCGCCCGCAGCATCTTCGCAACAAGCTCCTTCTCCGGCTCCAACATTTTTGCTAGAGGCAAAACAAGAACAAAAACGTGAGATAAAACTGGCCACAAATATAGTATAGAAGTGCAGAACAACTTTACAGTTCACTACCGTTTTGTGCCCAACGCTGTTGTGTGTCTCAATGGTAGCAGAGTAATTATGAGCCCCGTGTAGTGCGACTCTGGAGATATAGGATAAGAGGGTCCGTCATGTCCAGGTCAGTGGGGTATAGCGCACCAATGATGGTTCTTTGCCCTCCCGTTGGCCCATGTGGTGTGAATGTGTCAGGTGGGCGGTCCCCACTGCTTAGTCAACCAAGTCTAACATCACCTATTGACCGTGAGCACCAATGTTTGTCTAGAGTATGTGAAATACACCAAATGTATGGAGACGCATAAATTTGGCGCACCTTTGGTTGTCCCTATGCCATATCTGCTAGGAGGTTTGCGCTATAATTTGCGGTTTAGTCATAGTAGATCTCTCAGCACGTGGATGGCCACAAAACCCCGGCAACTTTTGAAAAATAGCGAGAGGCTTCAAATCATATCGCAAATATTACATGTGATAAAACATGCGACTTTTACACCGTAGCAATAGCAGAAAGCTTTAGTAAAATGACCCCAAAACTCTCCTCCATCCGGTTCCAGCCAACCTGAATAGTGTGGGTCATCTTGCTCGACTGGGCAATAAAACTGTCCCGATTTTAGCAAAATCAAATCGGATTAATCCAAATAGGTTTTTGCCAACATCGCGGGATAATCAAATTCCCAATAATGCCTGCTGCAGAGTCCAGCATGCAACCAATCAGTAGTGAGGGTGCCTTGCTGATGTCACCAAATGAGTTTCCAAATCGTGCAGCAGTTTCATTGGGCGTCACATGACCTAGCCATATATAACATAGGCAATGTATATTCAGTGGCCATTTTACAGTTGAGCAGAGGACAGAGAAGCTACATCACGTTTATATGCCCATATAACATGTGGTCCGTTAGGGACAGATATTCCCTCAGAAGGTTTATTGCTTCCTTCTATCACTAACCCCAGCTATTCTACATAGACGGCAGGATCAGTTGGATGACACTGAGATCTGACCCCGAAGACCGTGGACCATCACCCTCAGGCACTTTGAGGTATTTGAGTGCTTTTATGCTGCAGTGTTTGCAGAAGGACCGTCACATGGCCCACATCAAAACATCAGATCATTACTAGGTGGTCACCCTCCTTAATCCCAACTACGAGGCCAAAATGACAAATCTCATTCCGGTAGTAGAGAAGGACCTCAAAATGCAGCGCTATTAAGAGACTGTTTAGCAGCTTGAGCAGAGCTTTTCCCCACGGTTGCAGGTGTGCTTCCGCAATGTATCACAGCTCAGCGGGCTCATGGCGGATGAGCAGGAAGCTGCTGCTGCAGCAGCGCCACCACCAATGGCAAGGGCAGTCTAGCAAGGGTGTTCAGCACAGCTTCTCCGACTTCCATCACGCTTACTCTTCCTATTCCCCATCAAAATAAAAAAAAATAAAAAATAGGAGAGCTATAGCTTCATATAAAATACGTTTCCACGGGGAAAACACTTTGCCCTCAAGGTGCTGGTGGCACTGCTGCTGCCCTCCTACTCCGCCATGTTTCCTTCTCCACCTTAACAAAGATTTCCTAAAGCACAAGAAACATCTGTATGGCTACAGCTTGTCCTTGGAGCAGGCCCGCGCTCGGCTGTTCTGTTCACCTGGTGGAATTTGTCCTTTACAAACTTTAGGACATTACATTGAAAACAAACTGAGCAGCACTGGCCAATCAGAAAGCAGGAGTAGCACATCATTAATCTAACAATACCAATGCATTGCAAAGATTAGGTAGTCGGAAGCAGCCATCTTGAATGACAGAAAATGGGACCTGGAAGCAGCAGATCAGAGGGACAATGGCACAGGAGACGGAGGGCTGGCAATATCTGCTCGCTCTGATCCCTAGGACCAGGTAGATCCAACAACAAAAGGACAATGCAATGTTCTGACCCCTTACAACAACAGAAAACGAGCTAGCCATCATAAAAGTTTGAAACGCTGCATTTTCCTGCATGTTGATGGACCAATAAGGAAGTTTGATGGATGCCGTCCCCTCTTCTGTGCTTTTAAACACTCCTTGTTGATTTAGTGCTATTGCTACGTGCAGCATGGATGCCGTGCCATCCACACGACACATTACATTAATACAGACCAGAAGCCCTTCATCCACATGTAGTATGAAAAGCCAACTGGGAGTGTCTGCAGCAAGAGACGCTTCACTCCGCACCCCTGACCGTGCGAATAATTTCTCCAAAATCCTTCACAGAGGAAGTAAAAGATATGGAAAAACCCTTCAAGGATCTAAGTGAAGTGTACAGCGGCCTACCTGACAACCGGAGTCTGCGGGGCTCATTTTACCAGTAACTACTGCTTACATCCAGCCACAGTTTCACATCACCCGACCAGCGGCGCTGCACTTACTACAGGCCACCAGATACCGGGAGAGCGCCGACAGCCGAAGCCTTAAGAGGTGAGGGGAGTGCCGGCTCTTCTGAAATCAGCGGCAGATACACGACTGAGTCAAAATCTGCACCGACGGTGCGGTCCTTTACTCCTTTAGGATGTGGAAATGTTGCAGAATTTGCTGTGGAATTTTCAGCTGCGAACATTCTGCATCATTTCCGCTACATGTAGACGTAACCCTCTCCAATCCACTGTCTGACCTCTGAAGACATTATGATTTAAGGCTGTACAGCTCCGATGTTGGAAGACGTCCGTCGGGGTTCTCTTACTGTATATTGCCAGCCTCTCTGCTGTCGGGGCCTATCCAATGTGGCACCTCATGCAGTACTGGCTTTAGCCAGCAGATAGTGTTGTGGTATAACAGCAGAAAAAAGAGTAAGCCCCCTAGGAAAACCAGGATACAAATTGGATTGCAAAGGGTTAACATAAGGGTACGGTTGCACATAGTGGAAATTATACGGATTTTCCACGGCAGAAAATCCGCATCCTTTCCATGTCAAGTACCATTGGTGCAGATTTTGACACACATTTTGGCAGAGATCTGCAGACAATTCAATAGGAGGGGTGAAATCAGCCGGGGAGCCGCACCAAAATACATGAGAAAACCCTGAGAAAACAGCTTTGACCCCTCATTTGAGGAGGCGATACCAGCACCAAAAACCAGAAGCAGAAATTGGCATTTAAGGCTGCCTGTCCACGGGCGTCGCGGTATCCCGAGGGAGCCGCTGCCAGAAAGCAGGAGCCTAGGACAGATCGCTGCTGTGAACCTATCTGACAGATAGGCTGACCGAAGAGAATCACAGCAATTCGCAGCATGCTGCGATGTCAGTCGTGAGTGGAGAATCGCAATGATTCTCCGCTCATGGGCGGGGGGGGGGGGGGGGGGGCGCTGTCCATAGCAACGTTTCCCGCAGCCAGATTATCGCCCCGAGTAACACAATACAAAAACGCCCGTGGACAGGCAGCCAAAAATCTACACCGCTGGTCAATATATGCTGCCGATTTTATATATGGTATTAAACAGGTATTGTATTGGTTTCAAATAATGCTATCAATGCAAACCCCATAAATGCAGCGCTGTGAGCATATGGAAAGAGTACATGATGATCCAATATATGATCTGTAGTAAATACACACTATACAACGCTAACATGCCATAAGGGGCACGTCTTAGAAGTTGTAGCGTTCCATTAATGCAATTAACATCCGGAGTCGGTACTGAGGATCACCTGGAAAGAAAGGGGGGACGGGGGAGAGTAACAGGTGTAACTAATAAATGTGAACTTGAAATTGGGTCAAATGATGTAAAGGTTAACCCTTTCCAATCCACTGTCTGACATCTAAAGACATTCTGATTGAAGGCTGTACAGCTCTGATGTCAGAAGACGTCCGGCAGGGTATTCTTACTGTAGATTACTGGCCACTCTGTTGGGGGCCTCTCCAGCATGTCCCTTACCACAGTACTGGCTCTAGCCAGCAGATGGCGCCATTGTATAATGGCAGAAAGAGAAACCCCCCTAGAAAACCCTGAATCCAAAATTGGATTGCAAAGGGTTAAGGGCTGAGGGGGTTGCACACATAGGAAGCTGCAATGTGTATAGGTATGATGTATTATAGAATCTAACCAGACTGAAAATAGAAAACCCAGTGATTGTTTCATCTTTAAAGAAAGTTAAGAAGTATATCCCAAAAAATCAAGCTATTTTGCACACTGAGTTTTAAACCCAGCTACAGAAGCAAGTCTGGTCCGTTTTTTTTTTTTTTTTTAAACACGAACGGGATTTCTCAAAATTTCATTTGCCTTTCTGCAATGTTAACGCGCTGCAGATTTTCTCAGCATGCCCCCCACATTTGAATACAAGGTAGCCGTGCACATGTAGAAGAAAACAGAAGTGAGTGATAATTCTCAGGGGCTTCCTTGGGAGCGTGCGAGGCCAGAGCGAGGGAAGTCTAGAAGTCTCCGAGTGCCACATATGGAGGACGTCAGTATTCTCTCATGCTGGAGTCGAGTTCAGGTGATAAATACAAGTCATAACCACCAGAAATGGCGCTATTCCTCAAGTACGCACACGGCAGCTTATTCGGAAGTGCCAACTGAAAGCGTGGGAATTGCGGGTACACTTCTACGATAATAAACATGTTTTTCGGGAATACATGCAGACACGTCAGCTGCTGATCTTGCGCACAATCCAAGGCGGAAAAACATGGCAGATTCACGCGCCGACACAAAGTTTGTCTATATTCAAATAGTCGCAGTGAACCTATAAATTGCGCACTTTCTTGGTACTCAGCAATCTGGTTTACCAAGTGGTTATAGAGCCTTATTGAGGCACCGCTGAAAGTCATGCAAGCTCGTTACCGCGTATTACACGCACAAAACACACTCCTGCGAGAGTGCGGCGATAGTAGGTAAATGTACGAAACTGGGTTTCATCCCTCGCCATCAGTAAACGGAAGCAAACGGCATCACGGCAAGCCATACAGAGCGCAAAAGCTGAATGCTTCCCATCTCTGCACTGGTTCCGCCATCGCCTTGCTCATTCTCCCTTCTGATAGGTCCCAGTATACTTCCATCCGCTCCCACCCCTCCGTTCTCCCCATCAGCTGTAGCCCCCACTAATCTCATTAGGTAGCCTTCATCTGGTGGTTGTACCGCGTTATGTTTTTGATGTCATACTAATTGCAAATTGGCGTTATGCGCTCAACCGGTACAATCCGATTGGCTGAAACCTGCGTCACCAGACCATAGCGCTTCCTGGTAAAAACACATGCGGTTTTTAGTGGAGTTTTGGATGTGCAACTAGTACAGAGCCACCGGATGAATGCTGTCTTAGGGTGCGCTCCCATGAATAGGTCTGGCTTGTGGCTGCCGATAGCCGCGCGGTCTTGCCGACCGTATAGCATTCCATTGGCAGCCGCGGCTGGATGGAGTCTCAGCCGCACGCGGTAGCCGTTACATGGGGCGCAGTCTGACATCTCCAACTACCTTCAAGCCTTGACTGTCTTCTAGACAAACGTCCCATCATAACTTGAACGCTGAGCATCACAGCATATATAGCCCTTAGGGGAGTCATATATAGCCCTCAGGTGTGTATACAGGATCATGCGTGTATTTGCATAGCTATACAAAGCTTGTACATGATAATACGTCTGTCAGCCCGGGGCTACTGGTGCTAAACTGTCAGAAGACCATCACAGCGGTGGGACGGAGACAGGCGACCTGTAAAACTGGCGCTATCAGAGCCATGGCATCTCAGCTGGCAAGAAGGGTTGGATGGCAAGCAGATAGCACTGACCCACAAGTAACAGCCTACCCCGAAGGCTGGGTTACACCAGGCAGATTTGCTGAGTGACACTTCTTGCCATACACAGGACCGCCGTCTCTCATGTGAAGCTGCGCCCAGCATACGTTCAGCGTCCACTGAAGCCGGCAGGCAGAGCGTATGCCGTGCGCAGCGTCACAAGACAGACGGCGGTGCTGTGTATGGAAGGAAGTGTCAGCGCTACCAGCAGGTGGGCGCAGGTCTTTTGCGAGCGGGTTGCTGGGGAACCACATGGTAAAGAGGTGGAGATACATAAACGCGTGGTCAGTGCGGCATGAAGAGACGGACCCGATCCAATACAATCAGCGAGACATCCCGGGCGGGACTACAGAGTCCTAGCCGATGAGACAGGTCTACGGGATGTCATTGCCCCATTTCTATAACCTAGTATGTTAGACCGAAAGAACACAAATGTCCATCCAGATCAGCCTGTTTCCACCCCCCTTTGTTGATCCAGAGGAAGGCAAGAAAAACCCCAATGAAGCAGAAGCAAATTTAGCCCATGGGGGGGGGGGGGGGGGAGAGAGAGGGGTTCCTTCTCGACTTCATAATGGAAGTCAGAATAATCCCTGGACCAACCTTTTGAAATTTCCTACTTGACTCTAAGACCCGGATGAACAACCCGCTGGTCACCTAATGCCTATATCCTGTAATATCACAGCGCTCCACAAAGACGTCTAACCCCCCCGTAAACCCCCCTATCGATTTTGCCATCACAACGTCCAAGGCCAGGGTCACACGTCGTGCGATAAACTGCGGAAACGCAGCCAGTACGCGATAGCAGGCCGCCCATCGTGATCTACTATCGTGGCGTGTATGCGCCAAGACAGAACATGCTGCAATATTTCTTACATGTGTAATATACGCAATTTGTGTGAACGGCAACATGGCCACCTATGCGATATTGGTGCAGCAATTACCAAACGAACGCTCGTGTGAGACAACCCTAAGTGACGTCATTCGACCCAACAGGAGATTGGCAAGCCAGCCCATTTGGAGGGCAGTAAGTAAGTTACAAGTAACACGCTGGCAGGACGGACATCATCTAGACATGTAATAACTCGGACCGCCCCTTTACACTGAAATCTACTATTCTCAGAAATTCTGAAAAGTCCCAGCTCCCATAGTCACTGCCTTATCTCACCAACCTTAGAGAAGCCACCTTAACGGGTGCGACCTGCTTATAGTCACCAGATTGATCCTGGCTTGTAGGGGACATCAGTGAGGACGGAGATAGGTGGTCCTGGATGGGCTCTTATATACCGTACATCTGCTGGTCCTCATCAATGCAGACACATGGGGTATATGGCAGACCGCTGCACCCTGCCTGTGGCACTATGTGAACCCCTGAGTAACTACAATATTACCTTTTTACTGACCTCACTAATTAGCTGTAAACGTGAACATACGTCTTATAAGGCGATTACTTGGCCGACTGTTGACAGCCAGGCTCCTGCTCTAACTGCCAGTAACGGAAAACTTCAGACCCCGCTGTTAAACCGCTTATAGGCCGCAATCAATAGCAACTGCTGCAAGTAAGCAGACGACGGGAGGGGGCTTCTTGTTACCCATCGGCACCCTGCAGTGCGATTGCAAGATACTAATGTAACCCCATGACAGCCGGAGGCCTGATAAAGGACCCCGTAAGTCTGCCATGTAAGGCCATGCTCACACAGCGCTAAATACTGTAAAGTCCACAGGATTAGAAATATGTCAATTATAGGAAAAAAAATGGCGCAGTCCCCTGCTGCAGCAGTAAGCGGTCCAGTGCTGGAGCCCCGATCCCCGCCACTCAGAACCCGGAAGAGACCGGCCGGGGGTCACAAACAGTTTATTGTGCATGTGATCACTCAGCCAATCAATTTAATTTATTTTAATTTTACACATTTTTAAGCCTGTGAAAATTTAAGGCCGGCTTCACCCAACCGGATTCCTATTGCAGAATCCGCGGTTGGCGTCCGCACCAAATTACACGCATTAAAAGAGAACTTTCGCTTTTTCCTTTACATTTGTGGAAACGAATTGCACATTCCGCAAGAGGAGAAGAAAAAAAAAAAAAATCACAACGTGCCCTATTTTGCTGTGGACTCTGCATGCAGGGAGAGTGCCCAAGCCGCAGCCCATCTACCCACATCGTCGCCTAGGGACAGCGCGGAAAGTACAAATATATATACCGTATTTTCCGGCATATAAAAGACGCCCCCCAACTGTCGACTTATACGCCAGGAATACGCTGTAGAAAAAAAATTAAATCATTACTTGTCTCCCGCGGCGCTGCTGCAGGCTGTCGCTCCCTCCTCCACGCCGACAGAGCATTTCCCCACCTCCAAAATGCCCCGCCTCCAAAAAGCTAATGCTCCGATTGGCTAACTCAGCACAGAGTCACCCAATGAAAGCCGTCGCTGGATTAACCAATCACAGCCATTCAATGACATCATCTTATACGCCGAAAAATACGGTATATATTTTTCGCCTGCGAGCCGCTGAAGTCATCCGCATTACAGGTTTTGCGAGTACCCAGGGTTGCCAGCCGAGTCACAGCAGGATCCTGCATGCAGAATCCGACTCGTGCGGCTGGCCTAATAATAGTGGAACCCCTTTAACCCCTTCCCGCTCCATGACGTGCCAGTACGTCATGGAGCCGCGGGGTATGTATGAAGAGAGGTTGCGTGGCAACCTCTCTTCATACAGTGCGGGCGTCAGCTGTTTATAACAGCTGACACCCGCGGGCAATAGCCGCGATAGGCCCACGGCCATTAACCATTTAAATGCGCTGTTAATTCTGACAGCAGCATTTAAATCCCCCGAACGAACGATGTTTTCAATAGCCCCCCCCCGTTCGGCGCGAGACAAACCCGATGCAGGGATAAAAAAAAACAAAAACGGGTAGTACTTACCCGAATCCCCGCGCTCCGGTAACTTCTTACTTACCTTGTGAAGATGGCCGCCGGGATCTTCACCCTCGGTGGACCACAGGTCTTCTGTGCGGTCCATTGCCGATTCCAGCCTCCTGATTGGCTGGAATCGGCACACGTGACGGGGCGGAGCTACAAGGAGCCTCTCTGGCACGAGCGGCCCCATTCAGAAGACAGAAGGTCCCTTCTGCGCAAGCGCGTCTAATCGGGCGATTAGACGCTGAAGATTAGACGGCACCATGGAGACGAGGACGCTAGCAACGGAACAGGTAAGTGAATAACTTCTGTATGGCTCATAATTAATGCACAATGTACATTACAAAGTGCATTAATATGGCCATACAGAAGTGTATAGCCCCACTTGCTGCCGCGGGACAACCCCTTTATGTACTGCATTGTACTAAGCCTATGACAGCAGCCGCTCACTCTATTAAACCTCGCCTCCAACAGCGTAAACATGGAGGCCTTTGTCACTTCTGGTTGCCATGGCAACCCATTGGTACCTTGTGATCATATGGTTGGGCGCGAAAGGGGGACTGAACGAGCCCCCCACCCCGTGCTTCCATGCTGCACTTACTAATGCTGCCAGGATGTGCGGTCTCTGCTGGCAGTTATAGCAGGAGCCTGGCCGTCAGCAGTCAGCCAAGCCACCGCCTTAAAGAGATTCAAGTCCGTTAATGAGGTCCGTAAAAAGGCGTAGCGGTGGTCACTAAGGGGTTAAACCAAACCGCAACGTCTATACACATTGATTTCAATGGGTTCGTTCACACAAGTATTTTCGTATGCTGCACATAAAAAAATGGCGCAGCATGACTTACCATGTTCGCATTTGCCACCGAAACAGCCAATCGAAACCAACGGCGTAACCCGCAAGAACGATGCAGAAACCTGCGCACTACACCAATGCGATGCGCAAAACACAAATACGCATTTCATCTGCACCAACGCTGCGTATTTGCGTGCCGGCGAGGACTACATCCCGATAATACGGACGGCGGAGTACCGGACGGTCTGGGGGTCTCCATGGGCATACAGAGGCTCCTCCATCACCCCCTCCCCCCATCATGGCAGCACTACCAGCCCCAGGATGGGGTAAACAAGTGCCGGATTAGCGGACTTCCCACAGGCCTGAGGGACCCCCATCACCTGGACGACCACCCCGCCCTGACATCTATGGCCGCTACGGGTCCTCACCGGGGTCAGCGGGCTCCTCAGTGACGGCGGCCGGCGGACATGCCGGGGTGCTCGGGCTCCTGCGGGCTCACGGCCGCTCCCTCCCCGTCCGTTTCGTTTCCAGTCACTGCGGCTTCTGCTCACTTTCGTCTTCCCGGTCCCTCCGCCTCGTCGTCGACAAATGGCCGCCCACTGCCCGCCTCTCACACGTGTGCCGTCGGCTCTGCTCGCGGGGCGGGAGGGGCTGCTGGTACAGCGGAGATAACGGCCAACGGACCAACGGTGGACCAAAGCTGCAGCATTCAGCCCCAAACCTGCAGCATTCAGCCCCAAACCTGTGGGAGCACGAAGGCGTGCGGATGACGAAATACGTGGCGCAATTAGGGGAATCATAAAGCGTATTCTGTGCGGTCGCAGTAACGACACATTTACACGTAACGATGGTTGCCCGAAGGGAGGCGTGTAATAAGCGTTACGTCAGACCGCGAACCTTTTGTTCGCTTTTGGCTTGTCACGCCGCTTCAGCCTGCATACATGTCACGGCTGGTTCGCTGACTTCTCGTTGCGTGTAAACGATCTGCGAAAAGCCAGCGATTCCCGGGGGTGATTGGCCGGTCTAAACGTTCTGCGCGAACAGCGAGTAGTGACATCACGCGTTTAAAGGCGAATGAAGCCGGAGCGGCGACTGGAGGTTCCCAGCGCGGACGTAAAGCCGCCTGAGGCCGCTGTCACACAGTCGTCTTTTTATGCGATTAGTGCGGCATTTCAGACGCCGCGGTACAGCGCCTCTAATAGATGTCAGCAGGGCCTCGCAGACTAGGGCTTATTTATAATGTCGGGATTTTAGAGCGCCGTCTGCGCTGTTTTCGTGCGTTTTAGCTCTTGTTAGCGCAGCTCATCACCCATCACAATCACAGGGGCGGTAATGAAATCTGTAGGATGTGTTCGAAAACGCAGTGAGAATGTCGCGGTAATACAACGCTGTTTCAGATGCGGCATTTTGTAAACACGTGTGTGAGAGCAGGCTAAGTGATCACAATATCGGGCGGTCACAGAGGCTGTACTACCCTGTTGTACCACCTCTAGTTTGGATACAAGATGTGATACTGGCGGGCATGGAGGCTCTAGTACCCTGTTGTACCGCCTGTAGCTTGGATACAAGATGTGATACAGGAGCACATGGAGGCTCTAGTACCCTGTTGTACCGCCTGTAGCTTGGATACAAGATGTGAAACAGGTGGGCATGGACACTCTAGTACCCTGTTGTACCACCTTTAGTTAGGATAGAAGATGTGATACAGGTGGGCATGGAGGCTCTAGTACCCTGTTGTACCACCTTTAGTTAGGATAGAAGATGTGATACAGGTGGGCATGGAGGCTCTAGTACTCTGTTGTGCCACCTCTAGCTTGCGTATAAGATGTGATGGGGGCAGGCATGGAAGCATACAGGTTCTGTATGGCATCCTGTGGCATATCGGTCCACATTTGCTGTAACTGAGCCTTTAGATCTTGCAGACTCCTAGTCTGTGGAAGTTGGTATCCCAGATGTTCCCATACATGTTCTATTGGTGATAAATCTGGTAACCGGGCATCCACGAAGTGTGGCAATGTGGTGCAGACATTCCTGTGACCCCCTTGTCTGTGCGGCCGAGCATTATCCTGTCGCCTCTTGGAAGCCGCCATAAGAGGAACACATGTGGCTGCAGGATATCCTAAACATATCGCTGAGCAGTCATTGCCCCTCGTACCACAACTAGGGGTGACCGACTGTCGTAGCTGATGGCTTCTCAGACCATCACAGGAGCAAGGAGCAGTGTGTCGCTGCTCAGCAAAGGCAGGATTGAGGCGCTCACCCCGAGGTCTCTAGACACAAACACGGTCGTCAGCGCCCAAATTAAACCTGGATTCTTTGCTGAAAACAAACTGGTTCCACTCTGTAGTGTCCTGTTTTCCTGTTCTCGACACCAATGCAAATTACACCGACGATGGGTGTCAAAGGAAGTACAAGTAATGGGCTCCGTGAGACCAAATGTCCTTCAGTCAAGTGCCTGGAAATGGTTCAGACAAACATGAGAGCCTGTAACGATGGCGCCACTTTCTCCGGGTGGTGGACAACGAAACAGTTGGATCTGCTCGTGCTTCTTGGACGATCAGATGCTCCTCTCTACTGGTGGTCCATTGAGGACAACTTGAGCCCGGTCGCCTGGTGTGTCCTCACGCATCCACTGTTCCCAACACCTCCTAACACTCTGGTCAGAACGGCCGGTGAGGACAATTCATGGATTCGACTGTCCAGCTTCTCACATCCCAATAATGCGTCATAGAGGCGTCTAGTGGTCAACAAGCTCTACACAAGCAGAAGAAGAGGTGACTACACACAAGGAGCCTCCGAGAGCCTCTTATAGGCCAAGGAGGAACCACTTTTAGGACCTCCAGTAATAAGACCGTCCATCTAATTACCACAACTCTCATCATCTATAGATCTGCCTGAGATGGAACCGCAGGATGGGTTTTGCAACAAATGACAACTCCTTCTAGGGGGGTCATTATCTTAGACAAAGTGTGTATTACACTGTCCAAATGTTTCCATGAATGTAGAAATGCACCAAGGCGGATCAGATACACTTTTCTTGGTCATTATTAGAGATGAGCGAACCTACTCGTTTCGAGTAATTACACGATCGAGCACCGCGATCTTCGAGTACTTCCGTACTCGGGTGAAAAGATTCGGGGGGCGCCGGGGGGCGGGGGGAGGCGTGGCGGAGCGGGGGGTAGCAGCGGGGAACAGGGGGGAGCCCTCTCTCTCTCCCTCTCCCCCCCACTCCCCGCTGCAACCCCCCACTCACCCACGGCACCCCCCGAATCTTTTCGCCTGAGTACGGAAGTGCTCAAAAGTCGCGGCGCTCGGGCGAAAAAGGAGCGTGGCCGAGTAGGTTCGCTCATCTCTAGTCATTATTGAATAATCGTACTTTGTACAATGTGGCTAGTCGTGTGCAACCATTTACTTCAGAGAGGCTTTTAATGACCTACCTACAGGATCAGCCAGAGGCTCCAACATCTTGTAAGCTATATTGGAGTAATGCTCGGAATCAAACTCAAGAATGGAGGTCTGAAAGTTTTAGGCTAAGACTATACTGCGACTTTGGGCGTGACACACATGGCTTGGCCAAAGATCTCACTATAGCCTTGCTACATCGCGTCCTGATGTAAGTGAATGTGGTGACATTGCAACCTGAGATCTTTAGCCATGCAAGGTGTATTGCATACAAAGTCGCTGTACAGTATAGGCCGAGCGTAAATATGGAGAATCAAGAAATTGTGAAACTCCAAGCATTTGCTGATAAGTATTTCGGTGTGACCTCTGACACTTGTCTTACACCTTCTCAGTTTGGTGGTTAGGATGTCTGCAATAATGCCAGCAGATGTTTGGACTCAGGATTACAAGGTGATCCACACAGCAAGGGGTGGTGAGCAATATATGGCTTCTGAGTCACTGGCTGGAGACTGCTCGGATAAGCTATAAATCACTTGTAGTGGTCCACTAATTGTTATACCTTCCTTTACAATGTTAACCCCTTAGTGACAAAGCTTGTTGGCCCCGTAATGACCAACTTTTTTTTTCATCTTCAGGAAATTTAGGCAGGATTAATGAATTGGCCGAGCCGCGGCATTGATTGGCCAATTCATAAATCCCGCCTCCACAACGTGATTGGTTCTTCAAACTCTGCTCAGCCAATCAATGCAGAGCTGGATGAACCAATCACAGCCCTCATATTGGTTCATGGAACGCTGCATTGATCGGCTGAGTAGTGCTGGATGAACCAATCACAGCCATCGCTTCCTGGAGGAGGGATTTTTGAATCCCGCAAACAGGAAGTTGTGTGAGCGAACATGGACTGCAGGACAGTTGGTGGAGCATCGGAGGGCAGCAGGAGGACCTGGACCCAGTAAGTATTCCTTTTTTTTTTTTCAGGGAATGTAACTAGGGCTTATTTTAGGGGTAGGAAAATGTATTGCATCCGCCGAAAATCGCTAGTTGGTGAGATGTTATGCGATAAACTAGGAGGCCACATAGGGAAACATGGGCTACAAAAAGAAAAAAAAACGCAAATTGCGACTGTATAGAGCATGCTGCAACTTTTTCTTTTTGCAACACCGCATCAGACAAAACATTCCTAATGTAAAGGAACCCAAAAGGTAACCATGGGGTTCACATACATGCGATTTGTTGCGCCGTGTGAAAGCGGTCTTAGAATAATTAATAATAAAATAACAGCCAGCATATGTAGATGGACATGACGTGTGCAGAATGGAAACACCCTGCGGGCGGAAACAGACCCACAGAAAGGGGAGTATAGTAAACAACATTGTATACAGAAAAGATGAATAATACAAAGGATACATATGTTACCAAGAAGAAAGAATACAGCAAAGTATACTAGCCGTAAGAAAGCAGAGCGGCAGCCGTGTGCTCCCGGAAACATCAGTTCTGGATACATTAGGGATACAATAATACACACTTAGGCCTCATGTCCACCGGATCATTTTAATTTTAAATCTGCAGCGTTTTTCCCGCACGCGGATCCGCGCCCCATAGGGATGCATTGGACACCTGCAGGTACTTAAATACCTGCGGATGTCATTTTTCCCTTCAGCCGTGGATCTGCATGCAGGAAAAAAACGCGACATGCTCCATTTTCGTGCGGGTGTCCCGCTGGGAAGGCTCCCGCAGGCTTCTATTGAAGCCTATGCAAGCCGTCCGGATCCGCGGAACACCCGTATCTGAATTAAAACTCACCTGTCCTTGATGCTGCGCGTCTCCCCTCCGTCACGGCCGGATCTTCTTTCTTCGGCCCGGCGGATGTGCCCGGCGCATGCAAGCGGCACGCTGCCGGCGTGCCGAGCACATCCGCCGGGCCGAAGAAAGAAGATCCGGCCGCGAAGGAAGGAAGCTCAGCAGCGTCAAGGACAGGTGAGTTTATTCTTATTATGAGGCCTCATGTCCGCGGGAAAGGAGAGACCCGCTGCGGGATTCTGCATGGAGAATCCACGGCGGGCCTGATTTTCCCCGTGGACACGAGGCCTAAACGTCAGGCGTGCTCTAAAAACACACCTCTTCAGGGAGGCATACCATATCCCCTAAACCAAACCCCTCTGTACTCCGCTAATAACATGCTCCCTGTCCTACCGACTGCAGTTCCTGCTAGCCATAATTAACCGGCACCTGCAGTCATACCGATTCAGCCACTATATGGCCTGACCATTGTCTATGTGTATAGCATCCCTCACTCTCCACCTCCCCATACCATGCACATCTCCACCTCGCCATACCGTGCACATCTCCACCTCGCCATACCGTGCACATCTCCACCTCCCCATACCATGCACATCTCCACCTCGCCATACCGCGCACATCTCCACCCCCCCATACCGCGCACATCTCCAGCCCCTTTACCTTCTGTATCACCCCACTACTTGTAGTATATAAGCTCGTTGGAGCAGGACCCTCACCCCTACTGTTTCCACCAACCGATTACTATGTAACCGTGGTCTTGTTTTATTTCCCCTGTCTTGTGGCTATTTTGGCATGATAATCACGACCGTGTGAAGCATTGGACTACAATGCATTCACTTACATAGGTGATTATTAGCCGCTTAAAAACGTCTGGCCGGTGAAGATAGGATATCAGCGACCAATACGGTCTTGCCCTATCTTTCGGGCGATCAACTGGCAGCTCCCATAGGCTTCTATGGGAGCTGCCGGCAAAGGGAGGGGAGTTTAGCAGTGGCTAGCCATGCTGACCATTTATGCCGGCCGAAGGAATTCCAGGCTGCGCCCAGCCGTGTGAATGGCAGAGAAAATGCGCAATTTAGTTGTGATTTGGTAATGGCTCCTCGTACGGTTTTCAGCAGCGATGAGAATACTCTGCAGAGAAACACTGATACAAAACAAATCAAGTCAATAGGATCCAGATGACAGAATGTTATTGTTTATTGTATAGGCGCAATGTTCTGCCACACGACACCAAAACATATAAATAACCATCTACCTTGTCATCCCCTTTGTGTGCCGCCACATGGCTATGCTAGCTAGCGCTGCCCGAATTACAGAGCATGCAGCCATGTCAGTCACAATAGCAAAACGCGAAAAGAAAAATATGGATAGATGGCGAGAAATTGTAGAACATATTAAAATAATCAGAACGTCCCTATTAGACCCGCTGCCATGCCAGCGCCGCCACTCCTGTCAGAGCGTATGTACGATAAGCGAATGAACCAAGGATGATTTTATGCCTGCCCAATGAAAATTGAATGAATATTATTCGTTCAGACGTTGATTCGCGTTTTGCCCGAACGACTATCATTCAGTTTTGCTAAGCCATGGCAATCATAAGTCAATCTCAGCATTCGCTTGCTGGAGGCAAGGTTTTCAAAGAAGAATTCTGTGTGAACGCCGAGGACACTGCAGCATGCCGCGTCGCCACTGGAGAGCAGCAGTGCCAGGCACCCAGATCAGGTGAGTATAAGCCCTATCACCCCAAAAATAAGACACTTTGCCTCTTTTGGGGCAAAAATTAATATAAGATTAGGTCTTATTTTCAGGGAAACACTGTAGCTCATGCACCCATCTGTTCAAGCCATTGACCTGATGGAATACTGTCAAGAATTACATCTAGTTTGTCAAGACACTTTTGTATTGCTTTTTTCTCCACAAAACCTAAAGGCCCTTTTACACGAAACAATTAGGGCTTAAACAGATGGGCATGATTTTCTCTCATTTTGTGGCTGTGAAAATCACAGCCACAAAATGAGACAAAACAAAGCCATTGATTTTAATGGTCTCATTTCCAATCCAATTTGTATCCTGGTTTTCCTAGGGGGCTTACTCTTTTTCTGCAGTTATACAACGGCGCTATCTGCTGGCTAAAGCCAGTACTGCATGAGGGGACACGTTGGATAGGCTCCGACAGCAGAGAGGCTGGCAATATACAGTAAGAGAACCCTGACGGACGTCTTCCAACATCAGAGCTGCACAGCCTTAAATCATAATGTCTTCAGAGGTCAGACAGTGGATTGGAAAAGGTTAATGCTACACGTGAGAAAAGATAGAACTTCCCCTATATCTCTCGCACGTAGCTAAAACTGCATACCCTGTTCCCTGAAAATAAGACAGTGTCTTATATTAATTTTTGCTCCAATAGATTTTACTTTTTTACATGTATAGCTGCCTGGACACTATTTATATTGTCTTTTTTATTAACTGTAATTAGGGCTCAATTTTGGAGTAGGGCTTATACTTCAAGCATCCTCGAAAATCCTGAAAAAGCATTCTGCATTCTCAAAAAACCCAACAAATCGTGCTAGGTCTTATTTTCGGGGTAGGTCTAATTTTCAGGGAAACGGGGTATTTATGTGAGAGAAAGGTAGTGCAGGTCATATCTTCACGCTTTTTTTTTTTCAAACTCGCACGCACTAACGCAGAGTTTGAAAGGTAAGGAGAAAAAAAAGATTTTTACCTTGGTGATGCACAACTGCACTCCATAGTAGTGATCATAGTAGCGCATATGCCAGTGTGAAGAAGTCCTTATTGTGCAGTGTAAACGAATGCAGTGAAAGAACGAGCAGCGATAAATCACTGCACAGATCTTTCATGCAGACCATAAAATCATCGTTCGTTTGCCGTTTCATCTGCCTACGTAAACAGGCTGTCATCCATCTATGACGTATTCTTCTTGGACGCAGTGAGATTTGGCGCAGCAGCAATTGCACCAAAATCCACATGACTAAATGCAGGTTTTTGATGCAGAATTGCAGGCAGATTTTGGTGCCATTACTGTGGAGTAGAAGTGTCCTAAAGTAACAACAACTCATAAAGCGGTAACAATTGCTAATTTACAATCTGTACAAACTGTCCAGGATGCGTACATATCATATCCGCCACGCTTCCACGCTGTTATCATTCAGGGGTCTTTCCTGATGATTCTTTATTTCAGCCTCCAGAACGGAGGCGCAGATAAGTCTGGACTGCAGAACCGTATTCATGTTGTCCAGGTCACCCGTATCTTTCGGTTTCCTTTGTATTATAAGTCTAGGATTGTTTAAAAGAGTGTAATATAGGAGCCATCTTGTTCTTGCTTTGACTGATGAATGAGGTCCTGTAAAAAAAACTACATTTTTTTTACTTTTCTGATATATTAAAATGTGTTATATCACATTACACTACTAATTGATATACAGTGTTCTTATTAAAGATTACCTGCAGCCCCTCTGAAAGATTAGTTTCCTCCATAAGAGAATACTGAATTGAAAGCAATGGTATGCAGGCGACCCCCGCAGTAATTTTCAGGGAAGGGCTTGAAGTATAAGCCCTTCCCTGAAAATCATCCCTAGCTGGTGTAAAAAAAAAATCATAAAAATATATACTCACTCCTCCGCCACTGTCGGGGTTCTGGCACATCTTGTCGCTTGGTCCCCGGCAGCGATTTAAAAATGACCTGCCTCCTGAAAGGGCGATGTTCTGCACGGGAGTCAGAGATTACATTGTATTCTGCCAACAGCCCATGCAAGAATAATGGAGCTGTGTACAGAGCTCAGATGACATGCTGTGCTCTGCAAACAGCTCCCGAAGGCTAATTAGCTACTTAAGAGCTTATGCAAAGTGAACGCTCAAAACTGTTACTCAAACTGCCATTTGAGCGAATTTCGAGCGATCATCTTACCCTGTAATCCACACAACGATTATCGCTCAAAAGATTGCCTTTACACTGATGTGATTGGGGACTGTACAATGTAATCATCGGTGCAGCAGACTCCAATAATTGATTTAATTTATCTTCATGCGATTGGGAGCTCCTTAAGACGGGCGTTTTTATGCACGCAAAATTTGCGAGCCCAAACCACAAAGAATAGAACCCAAATGTGTTTTACGCAAGCAGATTTTGAGGACGCAAAAAAATAGGACCTGCTCTATTTTGCTGCATTTTGCTCATCAAATCTGCCATAGAAGTCTATAGCAGGGCGAAATTACGCAAGAGGGGGAAAAAGAATGCAGGAAGAGAAGACAGCGGGAGCTCATTTAGGCTTTAATAGCCCACGAAAAGGGAGTGTCACGGGCATGTGTGAACTATCCCTGTGCGCGCAAAAAGTACAGTAATAAGCACTGAGACGCACACAACACTCTGATTACCTGGCTGTTCAAACATCGTCCATGTGCAAATACGCTGCGGTGAGCGTATTTGCATTAACACTTTCTCTGAAGCCGCGCTCAGGGCTTAACAGATGGGTGTGATTTTGTCCCGATTCTCGTGTGATTCTCATGGTTGCAAAGTGGAATGAAATCCCCACCTCCTGAAAGGGCTGTGTCTGATTGGCTGAGCATTCAGCCAATCACAGGCAGCGCTCAGCCATTCATTGAATGACAGCTGAGCGATGCCCGTGATTACTCACATCTCTCAGGCAATCCGCCAATCATTAAATTCAATGTATGGCTGAGCGCTGCCTCTGATTGGCACATAATGCCTGCTACCATTGTTGGAGCCCACTCCTGTTTGGATTACTTTGAACAGATGACTTGCTATCTGACAATTAATACCATACCCATGGAAAATCCCAGTCATGTTAAACAGTCAAATAATGACAAGCAGAAAAGAAATGTCTGCAGATTTATCCTTCTTACCTCCCGGATCACTAAACCCATAGTATGAAGACATATCTTTCAGTCTTTTCTCAGCTCTCATTGTCAGTAGAATGTTGCAAAAACTCACAAGTACTGGGTTATTGTGATAGTGGTCCACATATATCATTCCAATCCATGTACTGTAGCCTTAAATAAAATACAAAAACCTGGATAGTTAGCGTACATTTACACAATTCTTCATATCCGCCTTCACTAACTTAGATCCATCATTCACAAGAGGTGAACAGCTCTGACTATCTACTCCCCCTCCCTGCAAAATGACCCCTGCAGAGTTCACAGAGCATGCCCAGAGCAGTCTCCTATACAATACCATGGGTCCCTCCTGTGCATTGTGTGAATGGCCCATGAAGCTGCTGTAAAGTATATTCGCTCATCTCTAAAGATTATGCTTGTTTCGAGTAATTACTCGATCGAGCACCGCGATTTTCGAGTACTTCCGTACTCTGGTAAAAAGATTCGGGGGGCGCCGGGAGGAGGCGTGGCGGAGCGGGGGTAGCAGTGGGGAATAGGGGGTAGCCCTCTCTCGCTCTCCCTCTCCCCCCCCACTCCCCGCTGCAACCCCCCACTCACCCACGGCGCCCCCCGAATCTTTTCACCCGAGTACGGAAGTACTCGAAAATCGCAGCGCTCGGGCAAAAAAGGGGCGTGGCCGAGTAGGTTCGCTCATCTCTAATAATCTTCTAAATGCCCCCAATGCTGCTAAATGTAGCTCAGGCAAGACGGCCGCCCCCATAGTCATATATGGACAACAGAATAAAAAAAAATCTACAATCAGAAAATAAAATCTGATTAGAAAAGTGTAATATGTTTCTCCATCTGGTTATAATTAGTGATGAGCGAGCATTGCCCTTAGTGAGTACCTGCCCGCTCGAGACAAAAGGTTCGGGTGCCGGCAGCAGGCAGGGAGCTGCGAGGGAGAGCGGGGAGGAACGGAGGGGAGATCTCTCTCTCCTGCTGACTGCCACTACTCACCGCTCCCCTGCGCCCGCACCCAAACCTTTTGTCTCGAGCGGGCAGGTACTCGCTAAGGGCAATGCTCGCTCGAGCAATTGCCCTTAGCTAGTATACTCGCTCATCTCTAGTTATAATGGATAAAAATGGTTTTACAGTATCTTTAAAAATGCTCTGCCTTTAAATTTCTTTATTAAGTCAACTGGACCCTTTGTCAGACCGACTGATAATGCTGTATGTGTTGAGGTATGATGATTGCTTCAATCAATGCCTTTATGAGAAAATGGTACGTGTCACACAAATATATGGTAAGGCGGCTAACAGGCCGAGCATTTAGAAATGCTTGTGTGCAAAGGAATGAAGGTTAATGGGGACTATGTATTCCAAATAAGAAGGCCGTGGGGATCGATGAGAAAAATTCAGGAGACATCCAATTAAATTAATGAACATAAGTCCAAAAGCTATCATGCTGACATTCGGGTAGTGAATTGGCTGTATGCTATAACTCCTGCCTTGAGCGATAAAAAAAAGCATGTCCCATTTCTGCCTACTTCTGTTCTGAATACAGAATGCTGATAAATGGCCAACTTGCCCACAGTATATGTCTTACCCATGTCTGCTGACTCATATCCACGTTGTAAGATTGTCCTATCAATCCTTCCAATTAACCAACTTCCCACAATCAGACTGGAAAATAGTCGAAACAAGCAGGCTCCCAAACCAATAATCACGTTGTAGAAGAAGAAGAAGTAATTAAAATTGTGAAAGGCCTTCCTAAAAAAAACAGTGGAAAGTTAAGAGAATGAAGGCCCATTTATACACAAAGACAATCTTTCAAACAATTGAAAGATTGACAGTTATATAAAGTGTCAATGGAAACTAATGTCCATTAACACTTTATCAGCTTCATTTGCATGTAAAGGGGCCTCCAGGAGCTGTTTGCAGAGCACAGCATGTTGTCTCAGCTCTGCATGGGCTGTCAGCAGAATACAATGTAATCTCGGACTCCTGTGCAGAACACAGCATGTAGTCCCTGTTATCTCTCTCCGGCTGAACGATGGATTTTAAGCTCACCTTAAAATCATCGTTCAGCCAAAGAGTGAACAATGGCAGTGTTTACACGTAACGATTATCGCTCATAAGCCATCGTTTGAACGAATTCTGAGCAATAATCGTTGTGTGTAAATCTACCTTAAGATTACCAATTTGAATCAATCAATCAATGATCACCACAGGGTATATAATAAAAGACAAACCTGTGATCCAACGCAATTTTCCTTCAAATTTCGCTTCTAATAAAACATACTGCTGACCATACAGGAATCGCCTACACATTTTGAATACTTATTGCATTCCTGGCATATTTGTAATTATAATCACATTCTTTCCCCTAATCCCTTAAAGGGATTTTCCAGGCATTTACTATAGATGATCGGCTGGGGTCCACCACTTGGGATCGCTACTGATCAGCTGATCCTCCGGCCCGCTGTCAGTGCAGCCGAGCCAAACGTCCGCATCATGGTCACAGCTAAAAGCGCAATAGAAAGGCTTTGCTCCCATTGATATCAATGAAAGAGATGCCTTCTATTACACTTCTGGGTCCAAAAGTTTCCATGCAGTATTTGAGCCAAAGCCAAAAGTTTGATTCAGCAGGAAGAAGTATAAGTCCTTGCTTTATATCTCCCATATCTTTTGAATACACTTTTGGTTTGGGCTTGGAAAACTGCATCAAAACTGACAGAGGAACATTGGGTTTTTAAAAGAAGGTGTGTGAAGCCACCCTACTGGGGTTGTCGAAGATCAGAAAAAAAGGTCTACCTCTTTCCCGAAACAGCACCACACTTTATCAATGGGCTGTATCTGGTATTGCAACTCAGCCCATTGGCCTGAATGAACAAGACATTTTCTAATGTCAGACAAGCCCCCGCTGAAGGTCCTAAAAAATCCTTCTTACCGGTTATTTAGAGCTAAGGGTTTCTGTTTATCCCCAGAAGCGATTTTCTCCTGTAGAAAGAATGTACTGGCTAACAGGACTTGTAATATCATCAGCGAAATACCGATTGCAAGTGTGAGTCTTCAAAGAAAGAGAAGAAGGAAAAGTATTAAGAAAACTAAAACGTAAAAGACACTGCCGGTTCAGAGTCGGACTGTTAATATTACTGTTTGTAGGTTGGTTTTTCAACCATCATGAAGGCAGTAAATGAAAGGCTACAAAAACCCTCAAGGCTGACTTTTCAGATAGAAGTAAAGACGTTTGTCTGAAACACCCAAGTGCGCTCCATTTTGAAGTTTTTTTGTAGCTTTGCATTTACTGCCTTCACGATAGTTGGAAAACTTTTTTAACCCTTTCCAATCCACTGTCTTTCTACATTCTGATTGAAGCTTGTACAGCTCCAATGTCAGAAGACGTCCGACAGGGTATTCTTACCGTCTATTACCAGCCACTCCGCTCTCGGAGCCTCTCTGGTGCACAGACTGGATTTAGCCAGCAGATGGCACCGTTGTATAACTGCAAAAAGAGAAAGCCTTTTGGGAAACCCTGAATCCAAAATTGGATTGGAAAGGGTTAATGTACATTTGAATAAAGGGATTGACTTATTTTTTTTACCACCAGTGCTAGACTTTGTATCTATGCTTTATTATTTCTATGACTGCATATATATCAGTAATTACCATTTTTAATTTGCTGGTAGATAAGGTGGCAAAGATGATCGCTCACAATTTGTTCAAAGGATAGGGAGAATGACAATCTGAGCGATCATTTTGCATTAGCTGCTAATCAGCACTAATGCCCATTAGTAGCTTATTAGCTTCATTTGCATGTAAATGAGCCTCCCTTCCCTGGATGCAGAGAACAGCAGGTGGTCTGTTATCTGCATACAGCCCCTTTATAGGGGCTGCAGCTGAAACAATGTTATCAGCGCTGGAGAATCACAGTGAGCGCTCCCTGCTATCAGCTGGCCAGCCGAACGATGGATTTTAAACTCCACATAAAATCATCGTTCGGCCGTAAAGCAAACAATGGTAGTATTTACACGCAACGATTATCGCTCGAAAGACATCGTTTGGGCGATAATTGTCCTATGTAAATGGGGCTTTAGTCCTAAGAAAGATTATGTAAATAATGTAAACTTGACATTTGTAAACTTAATATATCATATGTCATGTGACTGTATTATATTGATAACACTGATAATTAGTCAAACTTACATGGAGATTCCTAAGCCTTTCAGAAGTGCTAAGGCGTTGCCATGCATTATTGGAAACACAAAGCCATACACAAAAAAGAGGCCAAACAAGCATTGCACTACATGCATGATCAAGTAACCTACAACAAAAGAAGAACGGTTCAGGAAATGCAAAAACAGATCGTAAATGATGGTTTTTTTCTACAGAGGCCTAATTATACATACGACATACCCCATAAAATATATGCAACCTGCCAGCCAGAGTATCTTGCTATGGCAACCTGTGTGCGATAGAAAAAGATAAGCATTATCTCATGGAAATATTCTATTTTAGTATATACACATAATTAATGCTATGTCATAAACATGCCCGGACTATTGCAGTTCATGGTCTCATACTGAATTTATATAACAGGGTGCATGGTAATCGAAAGTAATCTGTTTGCTTAGCCAATGGGGTTCATTGATCTTCCCCTACATAGCCAAACACTAGAGGTGCTGATATAAGTAAGTCAATGATTCCCAATCGGGGTAGCATGGCACTCTGGTGTGTCATAAAAGCTTATCAGGGGTGGATTGGCCGTTCAGACCACCGGGAGAAATCCTGGTGGGCCAGTCACATCCTGAGACCGCCAACAACTACCTCTGCAGTAGCGGCTGCTACAGGTATCGCCCTAAGCCTCCAGTTTAAGAGATGGCCAGGTGAGGCTACAAAGTAGAAAAACCAAAAATGAATATAGTCACCTACACTTGTTCCCTGAGTCGGGGAGTGTTTTTATCAATTGGGGAGTATAAAGGGCAGCATTATTACTAACGAAGCAAAAAGGGGTGCACTATTAATGATGGGGTAATGAGAGGGATGATTATTACTGACAGGAGGAACAAAGGGCATCATGGTAAATGACGGGCCAACAAGGGGCAGGATTTGTAATATCAGGACAACAGGAGGGGGCATTATTAATGACGGCAACAAAGGAAGTAGTTTTAATGATGGGGACAATATAACTGAGCATTGATTGGGCAATCAGGGGGAGCATTATTTCTGATAAGGGCATATAAAGGGGGCATGAACCCCTTAATGACACGGCCTATTTGGGGCTTAAGGACGCAACGATTTTTGGCGGATTTTAATCTCCATTTTTCAAAAGCCATAACTTTTATTTTTCCGTCGGCGCGGCCGTATAAGAGCTTGTTTTTTGCGTGGCGAACTGTAGTTTTATCGGTGCCACTTTTGGGTACACAGACTATATTGTAAAACTTTTATTATTTTTTTTTTATGATCGCAGGGAGAGAAAACGCATCAATTCTGCCATAGATTTTTTTTTTTTAAAGTGTTAATTATGCAGCATAAATGACACAATACATTTTTTTCTGCAGGCTGGTACGATTACAACAATACCAAAATTCTTGTTTTTTTTAGGTTTTTCCACTTTTCTGCAATAAAAACCCTTTTTTTGAAAATCTTTTTTTTTCTAAATCGCTGCATTCAAAGTCCTTTAACTTTTCCATGGACGGAGTTCTGTGAGGGCTGATTTTTTAGCGAGACAAGCTGTAGTTTTTATTGGTACCATTTTGGGGTACATATGGCTTTTTTGATGACTTTTATTGAGTTTTTTTTAATGCTTTTTACTGTGCAGGATAAAAAGCATGTTCAACTTATTGAACGTGTCGTTACGGAGACGACCATATCAAATATGTGGGATTTTTTTTATACTAATATGAATAAAAGCACAAAAGTTTTTTTATAACATTTTTTTAAAATTTTTTATACATTATTTTGATCTTTTTTTTTTTACACCATTTGTGTCCCTGTGGGGGACTTACACCATACAACTCATGATCGCTATGACTTCTCTCCTGCAATGCCTTATCGCTTATTACAGCGATCATAGCCAATGGTAATACAGGACGCCTGTAGGTGGCATCCTGTTACCATGGAAACCAGCCGGGCTCTCTGCGATTACATCGCGAGAGCCCACTGACGTCACAGAGGGGGCGCGCTCCCTCTGTGAACCCTTCCCATGCCGCGATCTACATAGATCGCGGCAGGGTAGGGTTAACATCGGAAAGCCGGCTATCAGTGACAGCTGGCTCTCGTTGCCGGATAGCGTGAGATCTCTTATGAGGTACGTCCAGTTGCGGGAAGTACCTCGCAGCCATGACGTACCCTTACGTCATATGGAGGGAAGGAGTTAATATTACTGCGTCACTGAGAGGGCTGTTGTTACTACTGGGCCCACTGAAAAGGAGCTCTATTTCTATAACAAAGAGTAAAATCATAGGTCGCGATAAGCTACACACCGAGCCATGCCCCCTGACCACACACCTTTTTTGATAATATTAACAGAACATATGTAGAACGACCTCCGACATTGGAGCTCTGTCCTGCATATTGTTAGAAACGTGTTGGAGCTATGCAAGGAAATCTCAATGTCAGATGAGGTCAGACACTGGATTGGAAAGGGTTAGGCCGCCTGCAGATGGCCGGGTCGGATCCGGCTGCGAGAATTCTCGCAGCGGGACCCGACCCGAGCGTCTGCAGAGAGCAGCGCAGGCACTCACCTCTCCTGCGGCCCCGACTCTTTTATGTGCCGGCTGCTGGGCAGCCAGAGCGGAGCTGGCGGCCAGTGAGTGACGTTTCTGTGCCGGGCTCTGCGAGCTAGGCACAGAAATAGAGCATGCCGCGGGATTTCGCGTGGCCAAATTGCGGTCGTCTGCCTAGGATTGCATTTGTTAACGGAATCCTATGGCAGCTTCCAGGGGCGGAAATTCCGCGGGAAATCCCGCCACGGAATTTCCGCCCGTCTGCAGGCGGCCTTAAGAACTATTAAGACAAAGAATTAACTAATGCTATATAAGCCAGCTTACCACAGACTCAGAGGATGAAGGGTTTTGGAATTTTATAGGAAGAAAATCTCTCTTGCCAACCCAAAGTCTCTTCATGTGCTTTCTAGAGATAAAAAGGTTGCTGAAGGTTATGAACATTACCAAGGGCCTATTGTTGAGGTCTGTGATTCGCTGCAGCAGCCTGTGATGTCCCGTATACAGGCTGCTGCAGCCTGTAGACAATACGTCAGAGCAGAGACTGAGATCTACTGGTGGGGGACTTACAGGGAGCGGGTAGAGGAATGTATGTGTTAGTTTATTATTTTGAAGTATGGGAAAGCAAGTATTAACAAAAAAATGTGAACTCGGACAGTCCCTTTAAAAGGTTTGTTCAGGATCGCCTTTACTTTTTTGTGCGTTGGCCACATTCCTAAAAATAAATCAACCTTGTAATTTATTTTGTAATAAAAATTCAGCTGTTTATGTGATGGGAGTTCCCTAATGCAATGCATGGACAATAAAGCCGCAGCTCAGCCCGTACATGGCTTCCCACTGCTGTACAGAGCTGTGCTTATGGCCAATGCTATTAACCCCTTCAGTCACAGGTTTATTATTACCATGTCAGTGCAGCAAGCCCTGGAGATTTTCCTGAGGTAAATCGAAATGGCAAACGTGTACAGTGGCACAATAAGGGCTCCCACCCACTGGCGATATTTTCAAATCGGCATGATGCCGGGATATCGGCATCACGCCGACATATCACATATAGCCCTTAGCTATTCATTCATGGATAGCTAAGATATAGCTATTCACGAATGAATAGCTAAGGGCTATGTGTGATTGGCTGAGCGCTCAGCCAATAGCTTAGCAGTAGCTGCTCTTGGCTGAGCCCTCAGCCAATCAGCACAGCCCTTTCAGGAGGCAGGTATTTTTAAATCCCTGACTGTTGAAAGAGCTTAATAGCAGTGTCGGGGAGCCAGCAGGAGGACGCGGCTGACAGCAGGAGAGGTGGTTAGCATTTCAGCACTAGAGCTGTCCACGGAAATCTTCTGGGGTTTAACTGCATAGTCAGTGCAGCAAGCCCCGGAGATTTTCCGGGTGTGCCACTAAAGGGGTTAATACCAGTTAGACCCTTTCTTTTTAAGCTGCCACCAATTTAAATTCTTACCTACTCTGAGAAGCTGCCGAAAATATCAAGCCTCTGAATTTCTGATCCAGGAAAAAACATAAGTATTCCTTGGACCAAAATACAATGGGCTTTCAAAGAAGAATTTTTCATACTCCATTTGCTGATGTTTTTTACCTTTTTGCAGCATTTTCTTTGCCTTTTTTGTAGAGATATTACTTTATAGTCTATAGTAAGTTATTGTAAAGTCTACATGCACAGCATTTTTGCAGTATTTTTGAGGTCAGGGGCATTTTTACCAAAACACAGCATTTTCTAGGCATGGAGTATTTTTTTCTGTAGGATTTTCTACAAAATGTAATTTTTCTTAATGAGAGACGTTTGGTACGGTATCGCCAGTAGGGCAAAATGTGATTGTCCCCAGCAAGAGAGTCTCTTGTCTCCAGGAGTCTATGGGATCCGCCACCATATATCAGGCAAAAGATAGTTCCAGAATTATCTTTTTGCCCGCCGTATATGTGTCAGCGCCTATTTTGGTCACATATGTTCCATTTTTCATGGTCCGACATATTCACACGCTGTATATTTGCCTGTGTGAACAGATGCATTGGAAACCAATTCCTCAGATGGTCGCGTATATCGGTCAGCCGTAAAAACGCGCTATTTATGTGCTTGTGTAAATAAAGCCTTATGGGAATACGTAAAAATCCTAGCATGGGTGAATGCAATAAGACCTAATAATTTACAATAAAATGTGACCACTGGTCCCCCTATAGAAGCGTACAGGCCATGCAGGAAACTTCTTACCTGTAGCAGACTAGTATATGAAAGACATAGGATACCATGACTGCACTTGCCAGGAAAGTAGTTGAAAACCAAACAACTGAAAAACAAGCACATTAATATCATTGAATAGACTGAATACATTCATATGTACAGGTGTAAGGGCGTGGAATAGTTTGGACAACTTGACATATTACATCAGTGTGA
Organism: Eleutherodactylus coqui; assembly: GCF_035609145.1. Lineage (NCBI taxonomy): Eukaryota > Metazoa > Chordata > Amphibia > Anura > Eleutherodactylidae > Eleutherodactylus > Eleutherodactylus coqui. Next base: position 243,267,753 of record NC_089841.1, on the reverse strand, counting down.
TTGGGTCAACATGGCAGTCAACCACTTTCCAGTATTGTGTAATGGTTCCAAGGCCATCTCTACTATGGAGGTCTGACAGAAGCCTCCGTGGCTGGCTCATGGGGGAGGGATCAGTATAGGATAACCTTTGTTGGGGCCAAAGGTCACGTGTCTTCCCCGAAAAATATGTAGTCAGCAGCCAGAAATATAATTTAGGGTGGTTTGGAGGTTCCGAAGCAGATCTGGCTCATAATACTAGAAGAAAAAGTGCTGCATGCAGCTGTTTTTCTTCCGGCAGGAAGTCGGGCAGCTGAGCATAAAGCAAACGGAGCCCATTATAGTCAATGGAGGCCATTCGGTGTTGTCCGGTTCCATTCTAAGACAGAGCCATTCCGGCATTGAAAATTCCCTTTCTTGCTCCCTTAACACTTCCACTTTCTCTCTTCACTACATAGTGCTCATTGAGTGCTATTTAGCCTGCAAGAAAGAAGCCAGAAGCGGTTAGAACCGCTTCGGCCTTCTCCTCTGAGTCCTTGGCTATAACTAACAGCCGAGGACATGTCTTGCTCCTGCTGAATTGCAGGTGCAGGAGCTTTAATCCCACTCCATATATTTAATATCGGCCACGATTAAAGCCCAGGACCAAGCTTGGTCCTTAATGGGTTAAAGGTGAACCTCCCCTTTAGGGAAACTTGGGAAGTTTTCCCTAGATTTTCAGATTTTAGTTTGTTTAAAGAAAAAACCCAAAAAAACAAGCCTTATTACAACATATTTGCCTACCTGCTAAGGTTTTCTGAAACTCCTTGACTGAAGCAACTGATTCATTGTAGCTGCTCCATGTTATATCCGGTGCTACCTGCTCCATCCGTTGTGCCAACATGTCTAGCAAAGTTGCAATTTCAGTGAATACACTGTACTCCAAAGACACAAACTGTTGGAGGAAAGTAAAAAGGAAGTCTGAAGTTCTTACCTAATAGTAATAGCAGTACCCAACCATGTGAAGTGGTATCGTCCATGCAACATTGTTCATATGAGAGGACGAACACCAATAATAATTGGAAGGAAATATTCATATGCTATAGATTCATTAGTTTTTAATTTTTTTCTGCTCAAATACCAAATAGAGCAGCGCTAGATGAACCAATCAGAACTATCGCTTCCTGGAGGCGGGATTTAAGAATCCGGCAACCAAGAATTGACCTTCTGTGGGCGAACGAGTACTGCAGGATGCCCGGCGGCGCACCGGAGAGCAAAGGGAAGACCTGGACTGAGCCTACTAAGCAAATATTCCCTTTTTTTTGGAGTGCAGCTAGGACTTCGTTTTGGGGTAGAGCTTAAGTTTCATCACACAAAAAAACGTGATTTTATGCGTTGCGTCCAACACAATCGAAGACTCCATAGGGAAACATGAGCTACAAAACCCCCCCACAAATCACAGCAATATAGAGCATGCTGTGATTTTTTCCCCCGCAAACTAGTATCAGAGAAAACAGTGTAACGTGAACAAACCCATTAGAACGCATGTGCTTTACATACATACATTTTCTCGCGCTATCACGCCGCAGCAAAATTAGGGATTTTGTTGCCTGTGTGAAAGCGGCCTTAGGGCTTATTCACTTGAGGATATATCGGCTGGTGTTTTCATGGCAGGCTGATAAATGCTCCCATCTGATGCATCGATTCCAATGCATCAGATCACACAGTTGTATTCCCACGGCGTAAAAGCACCCAGCCGGGCGCTTTTACGCCAGGCAGAAAGCTATCTTCCTGGCCAATCTATGGACGCTGCCATTGACTCCCATGGGAGCCAATGACAGCAGCCGGAGAAGGAAGGTGGGAGGGAGTTTAGCAGTGTGACTGCTAAACTCCAGCCCCCTTCTCTTCTCCTCTCTGCTCCTTGCTGCTGTTTGCAATGGGAGGGGGTGCAGCTAAGCTCCACCCCACCCCCTCTCATTGGTGAGTGGATACAAGGGGCGGGGAGGGGCCCCCACACACTCCCATTGTGAACAGCTGGAAGGGGGGGAAGAGAGGAAGGGGAGCCGGCGAGGGGAAGGAGGAGACAGCTTAGCGCCCAATGGCATATATGCCAAGCCCATGCATCATATGGTAACGTATATCGGCCGGCCGTTAAAACGCCGGCCAATATACGCTCATGTGAATAAACCATTAAAAGAATTTAATATCTTTGGGAAAAAATTAAATTATTTTCTGCCGCCATCTTCTGACAGTTTTCCATCTACGTTTTTTTGCAGAACATCCTGCAGTTTCTATTGATACCATTTTGGAGTATATAAAACTTTTTGATCACTTTATTACATTTTTTTTTTGTAGTCCCCATAAGGGACAAGTACTTGCGATGGCTTGATCACTCCTGCAGTATGATGTGATACCATAATACCACGGTCTGACAGGCAATCTATCAAACCAGGCTTAGCTTGATAGGCAATCTCCAATGGTAGCCCGGAGGGCTTTCACAAGGCCTCTAGTTGCCATGGCAACCGAACGGCACCCCACAATCTTATCATGGGGGGGGGGGGGGGGGTGTTGTTCAAGACACCCAAACTCTGATCAGGGCGTTTAAACGCTGCCAGAACTGACGGCGGCATTTATAGGGTTAATAGCTGGAGTGCTGGTTGCAGCTCTTGCAGGTGGGTGTAAGAAACCGATCCCCATCTATACAAATCCTGAACCTCAATGGCGTAACTGTATGTCATGGAGCATTAAGGGGCTAATATACGTACATTATAGCAGATGCATATGGCAGCTATGAACATATAAGAAACAGCTAACATTAAGGGCTTCTTCACACAGGCGTATGCAGAAGTTCGCCACTACTTAGTGTAGTTACGCATAACGAGTCACGCTGCCAAACTCCCTCCCACCTCCCTTCTCCGGACGCTGTCATTGGCTCCCATAGGAGCCCATGCAGCGGGCGATGTATTCCGGCCAGAAAGATAGTTCCAGGACTATCTTTCTGGCCCGGCGTAAAAGTGCCCGGCGCTATATTGGCCCAGCCGGGTGCTTTTACGCCGCAGGAATACGGCCATGTGATCTGATTAAATGGAATCCAATGCATCAGATGGTAGCGTATATCCGTCCGGCCGTGAAAATGGCAGCTGATATACACTTGTGTGAAAGAAACCTACGCCCTAACGTTGCTCTGTGACTTTTGGCTTCTGTATAAGCGAACACTTCATAATAATGTTGAATTGCATAAATTACAAAAACGTATTCTTCAGTGACTTACAATATAGAGGCAGAACAGCGAGAGGACCGTCGTACCAATCATCCTGCTGGGGAATTTAAAGCACGGGTCCCATGTGTATATCCTCCGTTCAAACCAGTTTCTCTGTTTTCTGGAATAAAGATGACATTGAACATATATACTCTGCTAGAGTTAACGGGTCACCGGTATATTTCAAGAACGTTTCATACACACTCAGATCTTTAACCTCTTAACGTCACAGGACATACATTCACGCCCTGGCAGGGTGGTAGTTAATGCAACAGGATGTAAACTTACATCCTGTGGATCCTATAGTCACAGGAGCCAACTGTGGCTGCAGCAGCGGGGATCAATGAGAACACCGATCCCCGCTCTTAACCCCTTACATGCCATGATCAATGTACATCGCAGCATGTAGAGGTTTCACAGAGGGTGTACAATCCCTCTGTGTCATGTGATCAGGGAGGGATTGGCCGATGGGTTGCCATGGTAACCAGACGCCATACACTTGTGTCCGGGCCAGCCATGGCCTGTGATCCCTATTGTCTGAGTGATAATACATTGCAGTATAGAAGTACTGCTATGCATTATCATAAGCAGTAGAGCTTTTATGGCTCAGGTCCCCTACAGGGACAATAAAAAATGTAGAAAAAAAAACAAATATGTGTTTTTTTTTTCATTGTATCTGTAATGGCCTGTATAATAAATTGAACACACTATTTATTCTGCAGGGCAAAAACCTTAAAAAAAAACCAAAAAACTTAAAAACAGAGCCAAAATGCTTAGTTCGATCATTTTGCCTCTCAGAAAATGCAATCAGGCCTCTTTCACAAGGGAGGTTCCATTTGCAGCTGTCCGCATCATGGCTAAATCTCACGTTTTGCCACCCATTTACACAGCTGGGTTTGGCATATATACACCGCAGCCCGGAATTCCGTTGCCCCACCACCACCCTTTGCGGGATGATTGCGGAAATAGAAGCTCCCATCTTTTGGGTGCCATCAGCCGACAGCTCCCAGAGAAGCCTATGGGAGCTGGCATAAAAGAAAGAGAGAGTGAGGTGGCAAAGAGTTTAGCAGTGTGAGCCGCTGCTAAAATCCCTCCCCTTGCCGGCAGCTCCCATCGGCTTCTATGGGAGCTGCCGGCTGATTGCGGCCACAAGATAGAGCAAGACCCATCTTTTCCTGCTGTGCGTTAAAGCGTCCGTCTGGAATCCGCAGCGTATGCGCCATCTTTTCCAGCCTCCTGATTTTACTTCCTGAAAAATTGCCCATCTGAACGAATGCATTGGAATCCAGCGCTTCAGAAAGTCGCTATTTTCGGACGACGTTTTATCGCGGCAAAATAGCAGCAATAAAGCGTTTGTGTGAATAAGGCCTAAAAGTGAAAAAAAGCTGTATGTACCCCCAAATGATACCAATAAAAACACTACAGCTTGTCAGGCAATAAACATGTCCTTAAGGGGTTAATGGGTCTATTAACTGATCTTTTAGCTCTCCTGACATGTGTTTTAACCTTTTCCAATCCACTGACGTCTGAAGACATTCTGATTGAAGGCTGTACAGCTCCGATGTTAGAAGACGTCCAGCAGGGTATTCTTACTGTATATTACTGGCCGCTCTGTTGTTGGCGGCCTCTCCAGCATGTCCCATACTGCAGTACTGGCTCTAGCCAGCAGATGATGCTGTTGTATAATGGCAGAAAGAGAAACCCCCCTAGGAAACCCTGAATCCAAAATTGGATTGCAAAGGGTTAATTTATTGTGGTTCACATCTCCATCGGAGGTTGGGTTTCGTTTAGAGCTTCCAGCACTGCATGCAGCACTATTTCATCCTGGAAAAGCCGGATATTATAGCACAACTAAACTGACCCCATTATAATATATGGGGTCTTTTCAGAGCCGTTCAGTTCAGTCATAAAACAGACCCATTCGGCCAGATTTCGTTTTTCTTCTTCAATAACAGAGAATGAAAATGGAAACCACAGCGCTGATGTGAACGAGCCCTTATAATATTCGTTTACTATCAGGAGTTAAACATAATGACAATTGTAATATTATAATGGGTAATGATTAGAGATGAGCGAGCGTACTCGGAAAAGCACTACTCGCTCGAGTAATGTGCTTTATCCGAGTATCGCTGTGCTCGTCCCTGAAGATTCGGGTGCCGCTGCGGCTGACAGGTGAGTCGCAGCGGGGAGCAGGGGAGAGCGGGCGGGAGAGAGGGAGAGAAAGATCTCCCCTCCGTTCCTCCCCGCTCTCCCCTGCAGCTCCCCGCTCCGTGCCGGCACCCGAATCTTCAGGGACGAGCACAGCGATACTCGGATAAAGCAAATTACTCGAGCGAGTAGTGCTTTTCCGAGTACGCTCGCTCATCTCTAATAATGATACATTGTATAATGAAACTTACAAGACAGGTTTTCCAAAGAGTCTCTTGACGTGTTCAGCTTGATGTTTTGGTAGGAAGCTTGTTCCATCCTAATGACACATATGCAAATATGAAGGAACATTGACTCTTACGGTAAAATGTGTGGTACACAACATTGATAAAAAAATACAATTGGCTACATATTCATCAAGAGCAGATTAAACGTTCATTAGGTAATATGTGAGGACAAACACTTAGTGGCAAACAGCCCGGAGTCAGCTGATACTCACATTCTGAATGTCAGCTCCCTTGTAAATTCTGATGTATTTGATGAACATATGAACAAAACGCCCCATCAGGAAGACTAAACACAGCAGCGATGGCCATTCAGAAACTACCTTATTAAAGTAATCAATGTCCTGTAAAACATGAATGATGTCATACTAATGGATACAAATTACCTGGCATCCCTACGACCTATAGACCATAGGAGCACAAGGATTCATATAATATATACATATAATAAATAACTTGTTACACTCTATAATAAATAAGCTGGGACTATTAAAAACAGAGTTCAAGCTGTGCTAGGGCCTATTCTCACATTGCCGTATATTGGCCGGGTTTTCACGCCCGACCAATATACGCTGCCCCTTTGATGCATTGGTTTACAATGCATCAGTGTACAGGGGCGTATCTCCGCAGCGTAAAAGCGCCTAGCTGGGTGCCACCACATCCACAGTGGCAGCTGCATTGACTCCTATGGGAGCCAATGACAGCTGCAGGAGAAGGGAGGTGGGAGGGAGTTTAGCAGCATGACTGCTAAACTCCATCCCCCTTTTCTCCGCCCCTTGCCGCTGTTTGCAATGGAAGGAGCTGGGGAGGGGCGGAGCAAAGCCCCTCCAATTGACCACAGCGGCAAGGGGCGGGAGCTCAGCACACTAGCTCCCGCCCTATCCCGCCTCCTCCCCTTGCAGAGAGTCGGCAAGGGGGAGGGAAGGGGAAGACAGCCCGACAGTGTTCTACATCCAATAAATAGCCATATATTAAAGGGATTTTGTCATCAGGTTCATGTAGCCCGAACCATGGGTGGGCTGAACCTGGGTCAGTGATGCTTGTTGCCCCAGTGGGTGTTTTATTGTAAAATACTGTGGCGTTTTAGAATAAATATACTCTGAAATTTGAATCTGAACTGAACTCCACTGAAGAAGACCACATTGGCTTCTCCCGGCCCATAGCAGCTCTCTTCCCTTTTGTGTAAAGGGTGATAGCTGTCAGTCTGCGACCAGTAGGCAAGGAAAGGTTGGCACAGCCCACTCCTGTGACTTGGAACTCATCTGCGAGTCAAACTTCAAAATGTACTTATTCTGGAACTCCACAGCATTTCTGGATGTTGTAACAAAATACTTGTATTTGTATTTCTGGATATTATGATACAATGCCTGCGGAAATACAATATACTGAGATACTGAAGTATTGCAGTATATTGGATAAGCAATCTAATGATTGCTGGTTTTAAAGATATTTTATTTTCTTAATTAGTAGAACAAAAAAACTATATAAATTTGATATTGGCCCATACAATAACAAGATCTCTCTCCCCCCTGCTAAACCCCGCCGCCCCCCCTGAGCCTGCTCGGATGAGAATGCAGTTGGAGTTGGTATTACTCACGGAGAGCGATGCTCGCTCGAGTAACTGCCTTATCCGAGCAGGCTCGCTCATCTCTAGTGGTTGGAGGTAGTTGAAAAGAAGAGAGAGTCGCTAGCAGGATATACGTCACAGAAAGTATCCGGTGCAATTAAGAATAAACTAATTACCGACGGTTATTGGGGTAGCAGAATGCACAGTAGGACCAATTGAGAATTCAAGGGAGCAGAAAGTAATATATGCGCCTCCATTATTTAAATGGAGACGTTTGAGGAGTTGAGGGAAGAATCTCAGTTAGGCCCAATGTCCACGGGCAAATTTGAATTGCAAACGATCCCCAATTCAAGCCGCCTGTAGGGATGCATGGGCGTCCGCAGCTTAATAAAAGCATGCGGATTTGTTTTGCGGACCTTCTGGTTCGGAAAACAAATCGCAGCATGCTCCATTTTGCTGCGGTTCCCGCACGGACGGCTTCCATTGCAGTCAATTCAATTGCAGACGGCCGTAGATTTCGCAGAAAGCAGGAGATTTTAAAAAATCTCTACATGTGCTGACAGCTGGTCGGGGAGGCAGGTAAGTATCAGAAATACCTCCTGGACAGCAGGGAACCTGCCATAGGAGCCCCGTCACTTGGTACCTGGTGACAGATTTCCTGTAAGCCCCATTGTATGGTTGCTGAGATCTTGAACGTCAGGGATGTTACTCGCTGGTTGTGAGCTGTAAAGGGACCTTCCTAATCCCCTTACATTAGAGGGGTTGCCCAGGACTCTTACTAGGAGTCCCAGACAACCCCTTTAATCCCTCCCAGTTTATAACTACACTGAGATGATCAGCTGGTATTGATTAGTAGATTTTGAATCTGGATGTCCGAGTCACCGGGAGACCGCATGGGTAATACTTTTTGTAAGACTTACATTTCCATGTGGGCACGATATCATGTCAATCACTGTTACTATAAACCTAAAAAACATAGAAAATTAGCCCAGAAATCAATCAACAATTACGGTATACAGCAAATGAATCCAGTCTCTTTTAGAGCGGTTGTGTTGTACTGGGAAACTCTGCATTAAAGTGTGAAATGAATACAAAACATAGAAGAGAAACTACAGACCGGCTTGCTCTGTTCCTGGTGTCCAAGTCGCCGCTCCGTAAGTCATACTCACCACGTCAGCGTGTAGAGAAATCCTATGACAGATCCTATGACTTTGTTGTCTATAGTGACACAGGCGAATATAGGATAATAGGACAGGCCGACCTCAATAGCTCCAACCAGAAGTCCAAGGGCTGGAAATGGAGCACACAAAATAATTCACATCCGTAAAGTATGAAAATCAGGAATATAGCAGCAAAAACAGCGGCCAAGACACTACACTGCATCACCCTACTGCAAGGTAGGCAAACTAAGGCTTTTTTGCAGACTCCTCATCACAATGTATTTGCAGGAAAAATGAGGCTTGTGCGCTTGTCGGCGTATTTTACTGTCCTAGTTGGACACGCATGTCCATTTGTGTGCAGCAGATGATCACGCCCGATGTAAATGGCGATTCAGCCTAATGAGTTACAGATGTGTTCTTTTTTCATGGAATCGTGCAGCGTATTGTGCATCCTGTTGTGCACTGCGCACGCATTTGTGCACGCTCCATAGACTTCTATGGGGATTTCTGGTAAGCAAATGCGTAGGAGGATAGAGCAGGTACAATTTTTTTTCTGCACTTGGGGAATGCACGAAATCAGAAAATGAGAGCAAACCCATTGAAATTAATTAGTTTTATTCTCTACGCATGCAAATATGCCCATGCGAAGCCAGCCCAAAGCGTATATGTTAGAGATGAGCGAGCACGCTCGGATAAGGCATTGCTCTTCTCGAGTAACTGCATTCTCGTCCGAGCAGGCTCAGTGGGGTGGCGGGGGGGGGGGGGGGAGCAGAGGGGAGCGGGAGGAAGAGAGAGATATCTCTCTCTCTCTCTCCCCCCCTCCGCCGCCCCCGCGAGCCTGCTCGGTCGAGTAACTGCCTTATCCGAGCGTGCTCGCTTATCTCTAGTATTTGTCATTTCATGTGTCTTTTCCAAATAAGCCACAATGTGTGTACATGAAAAGGTTTTCTGGCCATTATATAAGTTAGGCCTCGTTCACATGAGCTTGATTTTAGTGCAGTATAGGCGCGTCAAAAAATTGTGGCTATACCGACCGAAAAATCGCGTGAACGGGTGATTTCCAGCTATTAAGTCTCGAGCTTAATTAGCTGTTAAATTGCCCGTTCACACGATCGGGAGCTGCTTGGTACGTGTTATCCTGCTCCCATAGGAGGCTGTGGAGACTCCCATACATTCAAGATAGGTCATGTCCTATCTTTTCACGGACCTTAGATGCGAGCATTGCAGTCGCACGTTCTTTGTTAGGTGCGAGCTTTTAGCGCATCAAAAAATTCCTTCATGTGAACGCTTCTATAGGAAACCATTGGTTCCATTAGAATTTTTCATGCGCCTATACTGCGCTAAAAAACCACCCGTGTGAACGAGGCCTTAGGCTGGATTTACACGAGAGTATGTGTATTTACGTGAACATTTGCGCTGTCTATTTGCGGAATAGGTGTTGCGTATTAGTGCACGATCAGCATATTTTACTGGACTTTTGCACAAAAACACACACCGATGCTCCCATTCATTGACATTAGTGTAATTAGTTCAATATAAACTCTTTTCCTGCACATATACGTAGGGAAATATAATTTTTAGATCTACATATAGATCTCTCATCTATTGCAGGGGTTACGTTTCAGAGCCCCGCGATACGTGAAAATCCACTAAGTAGCGGAGTTACACAAATCAATCTGTTGAGTGAACTGCCAAACAATTGCAAAAGTGAACGAGGGCTCTTTAGCGACGGCAGTTTAATGCAACGAACAAACGGACAGCATGCTCTGATCAGTGAGCCAATCAGCGCCCAGGATACAGAACACATTCCATCAGCCAATAGTGTGCCTTGTACAATCTCGCGTTGGCAAGCGCTAGTGGCGTAATGTATTTCATGTTTGTAACGCAAAATTCCACAATATAGCGAAAAACTCAGCGAAAACAGAATTATATATGGTCTATCTAAAAACCGCAATGCACTGAAGCCGCAATCATACTGTATATATATAGTGGTAACTTGGGGGCTACTCACTCACAGGGACCGCCATCTTCTCCATCTGAGATGGTTTTTCCCACTCTCAGAGAAACTCTGACAAACCGGACTGCTTGAAATATCTGGCGTCTGCCAGCTTTATTACATACTGCAGGGGTAGACACCCCGTAGTGTCTTTGTCACTATACCCAAACAAGGGCATCTAGGGGGCATCCTTCCCTGTCAGACTCGTGACAAGCACTGTCTGGTCCGCCACGGACCTCAGGCTTGCACTTTCTGTTACAGCTTCATCAGCCTCTTCCCCCTTTGCAGTGGCATGCCTGGAGGTTTTATCTCCTCCAACCACACCCCTACAGTTGTCCCAGCTAATTTACTATGTAGTCAAGTCCACCTAATGGCCACTTTGTGTACTGCACTTCACTTCTACAATGTATAAACACATATATATATATATATATATATATTAGCTGTATGAATTAACCAGTGCAGGTTTTAACTATAATATGACTTTCTATAACAATATTTGGTTTTCTTTAAGCCTAAGGCCATCTGCACACAAACTTCGCTAGGCGATGACGTGGAATCTGCGACCTGTCTGCAAAGTCAATTGCAGGCAGGCCGTGGATCGGATGGCTTCCACTGACAGCAATGGAAGTCGTCTGTGCGGACGCCGCACAAAAATAGAGCATGCTGAAATGTTTCCTCCGCAATTTCCCATAACATGCTATCGATTTCCCATAGCATGCTATGAATGGCAATGGCTGCGGATCCGCGGTGCGAACGACGACCGCGGATTCCGCAATGCAAATCCATTCATGTGCAGGTGGCCTAAAAGACAATGGAAATGCTGATATATGTACCTCTTGCCCATGATGGAACGCCAGGTGGCAGATATTCTTCAGAAAACAGTGACATGACCTTATTAGCTATGGCTCCAAATGCAAAGCCAAATGTCCATCTGTTATTAAACGTTCCTAGAAGATCTAATGGACTGCCAATAGAAAAGCAATAGGTTAAAATATCGTATATCAGTATTACTATTATGTACAAGTGAAACATGTAGAGTTTAAAGGCATGTGAGCAACAATGCGACTTGCATGCTTGGCACGGGAAATCGTTCTTCTATGAGGGCTCTCACCCACTGGCGATAGACTTTCCTGCGATGCAAGAGAAAATGCATGATTACGAAACCAATGATTTTCAGTGGTTTCATTCTCATTTGCGATGTCTTCACAGCAAGGTTCGCAGCGCTAAGAAAAATCTGCGCCATCTCCAATTGTTTTCAATGGGGCCGTCAGCAGCAGCAGCGCTATGAAAACATAGGGAGTACATCACACTCCCTTCACACAGCTTTCACAGTTGTGGCAAAGGTCTGCAATGCTATCCCATTGCTTTCAATGGAGCCGGCGCTGCTGCCAACCAATTGAAAGCAATGGGAATAAGGCATTCCCTGCAGCGATGATTTTCAGGGGGGGGGGGGGCATGAAATATAAGCCCTACCCTGAAAATCATCCCTAGCTGTAAAAAAAAATAAAATTAACTTACCTAGAAGAGCTGTCCAGCTCTTCTCTCTGTCCCCGTCAGTCTTCATCTGTCTTCCTGTGGCCGGGGGTGGAAAAATCCCCGCCTCCAGAAAGCGCTGCCTCTGATTGGCTGAGCGCTGTGACTAATCAGCTCAGCTGTCATTCAACTCTAATATCACATTTAAGCAATCTCAAATTCTTTCTCCTTTATTCTAATTAGTTATTCAGAGAAGCAAATAGTATAAGACCTCTCTCAAGTTGCTGCGGTCTGCTCGTCTTGACCTGCGTACTTGCTGAGTGACGATAATCCCCATATACTATCTTGAGGTGTATGTGCATGTAATATGTGCCAAAACAGTGCATGCCATGATTTTCTTTTCTCCTTAGGGAGATCACCTAGATGTACATGGAGTCTGGCTTTGTTTTTAATTCCCAGTCATTGTTACAAGGCTTGTATAAAGAGTCTAACTTTGGCTTGAAGGAGTGCTGCCTTCCAGTAGGTGGCGCTGTGGAGGTATAATTCCATCTCCCTTATATGATTTTCTTTGCACGCACATTTCTCGAACTCTGTTTGAGAGGCACAATTAAAGTCTATGGAAGTTTAGTACTGCATATTATGTGCGTGAAAACTGCGCATGAAATAGGCAGTGACCATACGCTCGTGTGAGAGAGGCCTTACTTAAAGAGGTCAACCACTTTTTACAATTACTTTATATTAGAAGGTTCCTTGCAAACGATCCCATTAATCACCTGTAGTCTACGAAACTAGGCAGCAAGTGTCCAGTTTTCTCCAGCATCACTACAGGGGATAGTAAAGCATTGTATAGTGCCAATTACAATCAATGGGCCGACTGTATAATGCACAAACATACTGGAAGCCGCTGGTTTGCTAAACCAGACAAATAAGGGCCCTTTAACACAGATCAAATGTTGGGTGCAACGATGATGGCTCCAGTGAATGGAGGTGGAGCCGCTCGGGATCGTTACGACCCATCCGTCTCCATTCACAGTAAACAGGCAGTTGTTCATAGATGATTGACTGCCTGTTTACACGGCCGATCGTTGGGCAGTTATTATGCATGCAGAAACAACAGATGAGAAGCAAACAAATATCATTCCTTGTTCAGTCGCTGCATTTACACTGAACGACAATCTTCAGATTCCCTCGATCCAGTGAGAATCGGAACGATGAACGGAGTGTGTAAAAGGGCCCTAAGAGTTATTGAGTACATTAAAACTCAACTGAATCTACAGGCAATCATAGACAGGATTATAATGACATCTGTGTATATAGATACTATAGGATGCACCATTCACACCATCTCCCTGCACAGGTCACAGAGCATGCCACTGTTAACCTCCTACATGCCACGATCAAGGTATATCGCTGCATGTTAATGATTCACAGAGGAAGTGCCCTCCCTCCGTGCCATCATCAGCCCCCTGCAATGTAATTGTGGAGGGCCGATGGGTCGCCCTAGTAAACAGATGCCAGATGCTGGTGTCCCGGCCTATCATAACCTGTAATCGCTATTCTAAGCGATAAGGCATTGAAGTATAGAAGTACTGCAATGCATTATCATAGCAATCAGAGCTTTTTTGGTTCAAGTCCTCTACAGGGGCTTAAAAAAATGTGAAAAGAAAAAATAGTGTGAAAAAAAAAAAAGATGTTAAAAGATGAAAAAAAAAACTATTTTGTGCGCTTTCCCATTTCTATAAGAAAAAATATAACATTTAAAAAAGTTATTCGTTATCAATCATCATATCTGTAACGACGGATGCTCTTTTTGTGCACATCAGTGTATTTTACTATACTTTTTGCACCTGCAAGGCATGTTCATTTGTACACTGCAAACAGAAATGCACCAATGGAAATGACTAATTAGTCTAATGAGTTCTAGATATGTTTTTTCCTGCACAATTACGCAGTGTTTCCCGCATCTTCTAGCGTAGTTTGTGTGCATTTGAGCATCCCATTGGCTTCTATGGGGGCTTTTGGTGTGCAAATGCATCGGAAAATAAAGCCTGCTGCGTTTTTGTTTTTTTGTGTGACCGAAATGCACAGAATAAATCCGCGTGTGAATGAGCCGATTGAAATCAGTGGGTTCTATTCACTGCTTATTGCGCGTGCAAAGTTTGCTTTTTACAAACACGTGTGTAAATATACCCATATAAAGGGGGCTTAGAGTATCTGTCCTGGTTTTTGCCCTAGAGTACAGGCTTACAGCTCAAGTCAAATGGAAAAAAAGTGTAAAGAAAAAAAAAAAACAGCATGAAGATACTTACATGACAAATCCAAATCGCCCATTAAGAAGTTGGATCTTATCATCAAATTTAGTCCTGTAGCTGCGTCTCTCAAGAAAGGAAAGACCTAGAATGATAAGAACCTTAAAAAAGAAAATGTAATATCATGAGCCTTCATGTGTGAGATATTCAAAGCCTCAAGCCTCATGTCCACGGGCCCTCCTTTCCCGGGGACATGAGGCCTGAAAATAAGAATAAACTCACCTCTCCTGGACGCTGCGGGTCTCCCCTCCGTCGCGGCCGGATCTTCTTTCTTCGGCCCAGCGGATGTGCTCGGCACGCCGGCAGCGTGGCGTGTGCATGCGCCGGCCACATCCGCCGGGCCGAAGAAAGAAGATCCGGCCGCGACGGAGGGGAGACCCGCAGCGTCCAGGACAGGCGAGTTTAAATTCTGGTGTGGGTGTTCCGCGGATCCAGACGGCTTCCATAGGCTTCAATAGAAGCCTGTGGGAGCTGTCCCCGTGGGAGACCCGCACTAAAATGGAGCATGTTGCGTTTTTTTTCCTGCACGCGAATCCGCGCCTGAAGGAAAAATGACATCCGCAGGTATTTAATTACCTGCGGGTGTCCAATGCATCCCTATGGGGCAAGGATCCACGTGCGGGAAAAACGCTACGGATTTTAAATCACAATTGTCCGGTGGACATGAGGCCTTCATGTAAGTGAATCATCTTTAGCAACGTCTACTCAACACTTGAAAGGGACCATCCAGCTGGTTATCGGCGCACAGTACAAAAAGCCTTCATCTCTGCTGGTATGGGGTTGCAGTAGTGCCTATGGCATGGCCATGCCTGAAAGGCACTATCAGTGCTGACAGTATATAGAGGTTTTAGATCAACATATGCTCCATCCAGACAACGTCCCTTTCAGGGAAGACCTTGCATATCTCAGTAAGACAATGCTAGATCCCATACTGCATCCATTACAGCAGCATGGCTCCTCAGAAGAAGAGTCCGGGGTGAACCGGCCGCCTGCAGTCTGGACCGTCCACCAATAGGAAACATTTGGTGCATTATGAAATGAAAAATCTGGCAAAGGCGACCGAGGACTGCGGAGCAGCTAGAATACTACATCGGACAAGAATGGAGCAACATTCCTCTCCAGCAATTGGTTTCCTAACTTACCAGAAAGAAGAGGGGATGCTACACAATGGTAAACATGGCCCTGGCCCAACTTGTTTGAGATGTGTTGCTGCCATCAATTCCTGAATGAGTTAATTTTTAAAAAAGGAAATGGAAAAATGTCTCCCTTCCCCCTTCTGATATGTGTTCTACTTGTGAATAAAATATGTTTATATGAGATTTCCAAATCTTTGCATTCTTTTTTTCTTTACATCTTTTTACATTTTACACAGTGCCCCAACTTTTTTGGAATCAGAGTTGTACTTTTGCTGGTCTACCCCAAGGATAGGACGTCAATAGTTTACATCTGGACAACCCCTTTAATACATTCTCTTCTCCTATTTATTCTTAATATGTATTACTGTGGAATGTGTAACAAAGTTTTTTTTACAATGTCCCCTATGTAAAATGACATGTAATTGAGTAGAAGTATGTCGAAAGTCGAGCTATCACAGGCCGCTGTAAAAAGCGCGTTACTTTCAAGTTACCAAACACCACCATGACGATATAACATATATCCTTTGGGTGAAAGAGTATTAGAATCAATTCCGGAAATTATATGGAGTAACGTAGAGTACGAGCAGAAGATCCCAACTACATTGATCCATGGCTGCTTCGGAGCCTGACATCGCATAGCGTGCACGTCAGCCTATTTATAAGGCTAAGAATGGAGACAGAAAATGGTGCCCGATTGGGTAGTTTGCATCACGTGACCAAGAAAAAAATGTGAATAAATTGAGGTCTCCTCCTTTAATTGATCAAGAGTAACGTAGTTATAAAGGTGCAGATTTGGATTGGTGATTTTTTGCCAATGGTTTGATTTATAATCTCTAAATTTTAGGGTTTAGGGTTAGGGTTTAGGGTTTAGGGTTAGGGTTAGGGGTTAGGGGTTAGGGTTTAGGGTTGGCCTTAGTTGCCGACGGTCCTACGGCCCTGCTGCTGCTTATTTAACGGGCCGGCCACTCGTGCACATCTCCAAAGGGGTGTGTGTACCCAACAACCAATCAGGTCGCTGGAATCGCTCACCGCTACTGCAGTGCGGCTGAAATACCAAATATGCTGTCCGGACACCGCTACAGCTGTGAGTAGAGCGGGTACCTAGACCCTCCATCGGAGCCCCTGGTAGTCACCCACGGAGCACCAAGGGCTCCATGGAACACACTTTGGGAAACCATGCTCTAAATAGATATAATATTGTGGGAATGTTACTTTTAGGTTTTATGAGACCCAGATTGCAAATTTAGGAATATTTACGTTACATGGATGTGTATTCGCAACACTGTCGTTTTTATAGTGATGTAATTCTAATTTTAAGGTTTAAAGAAACGTCTAACAATGAAGTGTATGCTATAAAACTCTTTCATGGCACAAGTATCATCTGCCCTGGAAGAAGCTGCACACTAACTGATTTTGATTTGCTATTTTACAAGCACCCCCTTGTGTATATAGTCAGAGGTATCTGTATTTTCCTCTTTTGAGGTCTGCAGCATATTATGTCTGCCCTTATTTGTGTTCATCAGCGGAGGGGACATGTGATTATTGCCTAGGGAATAAAGCATGAATATATCACCTGACAGGCAATATTGACTTGTATTCCTGGAAGGAAGAAGGAGATCCCCTGACTAATGTCACATTCAAGAGTTGCATGTTAATCACAAAAAGTATTGCATCAATAGAATCCCAATATCTCAAATAGTAGTAACGCTGCTACAATAGAAAGAAAATCACTGGGACATGTGTAGTCATCAGCCCCAAACCCCAACATCTCAAATCCCCCCAAGAATTTATCCCCTTAAAGGGGATGTCTCGAGGAAGCAGTGAATTTTTTTTTTGCCCAGTCCCCCTAATTAAGCATACATTACTAAGCCTCCCTGTAAATGACTTTTCTAGCTGGTTTGTACTTACAGTTCCAGCGTTTCAGCAACTTATAAAACTTTTCCCAAGATGGCCGCCGTCTCTTTTCCAATCGCTTGCTGTAGCCCGACGTGCGCGCTCCCGAGACGCTACCAGCTGTGTCTCCCTGACAACCAGATGCCCCGCAGCCGCCGACCGGACCCCTGGATTGAACGCGGCCGACCACGGCACACAGTCACCCACCGCCAGGCAGCAGGTAACCGGTGCTAGACCCCTGACACAAGACGAAGGCCCCCCCGGCCCAGCGGCAGCCCCCCCGGCATAGTGACAGCCCCCCCGGCACAGCGGCAGCCCCCCCGGCACAGCGGCAGCCCCCCCGGCACAGTGACAGCCCCCCCCGGCACAGTGACAGCCCCCCCCGGCACAGCGACAGCCCCCCCCCCCCGGCCCATCACTTACCTGGGCGGCAGGACGGAGGGACAGCAGGGCGGCTTCTCGTGACAGCTCGGTGGCTCTGCACCTTCCTCTAACAGAGGAAGGTACAGAATGGCCGCTCCAGCGCGCTCCCGAGCAGTGACAGCTCGTCTGCGCATGCGCAGAAGAGCTGTAGCGGCGAGCACACTGAAGCGGCTCGTGCTGAGAGGAGAAGACCGGACTGCGCAAGCGCGTCTAAAAAAGCAAGCTACCAGCGAATTTAGACGGAACCATGGAGACGAGGACGCTAGCAACGGAGCAGGTAAGTGAATAACTTCTGTATGGCTCATATTTAATGCACGATGTATATTACAAAGTGCATTAATATGGCCATACGGAAGTGTATAGACCCACTTGGTTTCGCGAGACAACCCCTTTAAAGTACCCAGGCATACATTTATATCATGGAGGTTCGGGGTTCGTATGGGGAGGTATCATGGGTCAATCCTACTCCATACAATGTGGGTGCCACTGTTTCTTACTGACGATTTGGAGTCTAGGTATACCCCTTTAATGAGGGAGTTTGGTTTACCTAGACATTCTAGAATTAGATACTTTCAGCTGCCTTGGCAGTGCCAACAAAGTTTTCTGACTTCATTTGCCAAGATTTTATTATTTTCGGCTCTCTTTAATAATTAATAAACTATGTGAGTTTCACGTATTTACGTAATTGTGAGAGGAGGCAAAGGGAAATAAGAAGAGAATCAATTGGGATAGAATATTTGACAACTCCACCAATATTACTTAGAATGCTTCTTGCAATATTGCAGATTGATTGGCTATTTACTGGTTATACTGCACTTTTTTTAGGTAACATTTATAAGTGGGACTCGGATCTAAGTCCCAAGTCAGATATAAGATCTCAGGCTTCAGCCAATATGATACATCTTCTCCGGAGATGTTCAAAGCTTCACCCATTCTGTAGGCGTAACACATTGTGGTCCCTTGATCCCCTTTTGTTAGGTTTGCTGGGGGATGAATCTTATATAAAACAATAATGCAGTTAGGTATACTAGAAGTTTACCTTGTCACCAGTCTATGAGTTTTCTTTTCTAAAAACAATCCCTTTATTCATGCACAGCCGGATTATTTTTGACCCAAAAGAGCTTAAAATTGAAAAAGTAAGATCTTTTTAACCGATTCTGCCTTCTCCTTCACAAGCTACACAGTTCTCAATGAGTGCAATGCAGTGCAGAGAGAAAGCACTGCTATTTGACCCAGCAATCACATGACCACTGGGTTTTCTCCCTGTTATAGCAGAGCTGCAGGGTCCTAACAGACCCAGATCAGCTCTGTTAGTGATGGTGTTTTCCCCTGTAACTGGGGCTCCTATGAATGCCCCAGCTGCAGTGGAAAAGCGTGAAATAAAAAAATATATATATGAATGTCCCCCAGAGGTCTTATATGACGTCATGGGGAACATAGATATAAAAAAAAATTAGTTAAAAAAATAAGTAAAAAAAATTACAGAATAAAAAAAGTATATATACATTTTTTTTAAAAATGACCCACCGCTGACTCCAACCAAAATCATCATCGTATGTTCTCTGTAATCCAAGACTATACAAATTATATATCAAAACATCCAAAACAAAATGAGAAGCCTGTACTTTATTTTAGCATAAATATACTAATTCTAAAAATAAACAACTATAAATATTTTTAAATAAAAAAAATGGGGAAAAAAGTCAGTGAAAAAAATATACAAAAGATACCCCTATATGTCACGAAAACAAAACGCAGCGAAAATAATTATGGTAGCTGAAGAAAAAAAATAGCGCTATATAACCACCACATGGGTAAAATCTGTATGGCCCTGTAGGACCAAAACACCCTGGTCCTTAAGGGGTTAAAACATTGAGTTTTTTGTATTATTATGGTTGATAAAAGGTACAGTAGGTATTAGCAGTGTAGTATCAGAACTGTTATTGTGGGTTGTACCAGTCTCATTATTGCAGGTCTGTTCTTGCATCCTGGTTCGGACTGGCCTATAGGGGAAGAGGTGAATTCCCTGATACGCCATGAAACAGGAGTGGGGCCTAGGAGCCCAATCCCTCCACTTCCTGCACAAGAGGGGTGTATAGCGCTGTACACTTCGCTGTGGTACATATGAACAGGCAGCATTTCAGCCTCCTATGTATCCATATAATAAACTGCCTAGACCGGTGCTGCGGCTCCCAGGCAGGGAATCACTCAGGTGACATTAAATGCCTTTTCCGGGATACATGGGGGTCGGAGCAGAAGCGCTGCTCCAGCAACTATGTAGTGGCCAGCACTTGTAATTTCAGACACAGCTCTCATTCATTTCAATCAGAGCTTCATCTACAATTACGAGTGCCGGCCGATACATAGGGGTCAGAAAAGCTCTTCCGCTGACCCTGTTGTATTCCAGTAGGTGCTGCCTGGAAAACCTCCTTAGGCTGGGTCCCCACGGGCGGAATCTCCACATAGTAGCAGCAAAGTAGATGAGATCTTGAAAGTCTCGACCACAAGTTACAGAAAAAACCCACACAAAACCTGTGGGAAAATTCACATTCAATTCCGCAGCATGTCAATTTTATCGCTGTTTCTGCTGTGAAATTCACCTCTTCTCAATAAGCGGGTGAATTCCACACAAAAATATGCAATAAAACCAAACGGTGTGAGTTTTAGGCAGACTTTCTGCTGGTGATTTGCTGCGGAATGTCGGCCCCGTGTAGACCCAGCCTTATGGTATGTTTACATGTAGAGGTGATGCTGCAAAATATACAGCATTTCTGCAAAAAGACACAGAAATCAGCTTCCACAGCTGATTTCAGAAGGCACCGCACTCCCTCTCCCCTCCGAAGTGTTTGTGCTCTCAGCACCTCTAGTAAGCGTAGCGCCGTTGGTCAGGTGATGTGGAAGTGGCCAGCGGCGCTGCACTCACTAGAATGTCGGAGGTAAAATCATATGTCGTGATAAGCCACGATCCTAGCTACGCCCACTGAGAACACACCCTTTTTGGTAGGGGTGCCCCATGATAAAAAATTTTCACAGGAGTGCTGAAAAGTTTTGGAAACACTCATATAGACACATAGGCTGGTGCTGGGATGGCATGTAAGTGCACTGGGAGTTCTGCCAGTATCCTCCCTCCATAGTTCCTGCCTTCTCTTTCTATTGACGTGTATAGAGAATGTGGCAGCTAGGAATTTGTTAATGGGCATCAGATTATATCTGCATGTAGCTGTCCAGTGGGACCCCAGAGGGAATGTTACTGTTGGGCCCTGGGGATTCCAGTCCAACACCGCCTGCATCCCGTCTTGTAGCACAACTTGGCACGCATGACTGCCTTAATGGAAGAGCCTTATCCAAATGGTATAATGTAACACACAATTCATACCATTAGAACCTCGATAATTATGATTGTTACAATTGGACAAGTTATGAGTCGTGTTTTTCATGCACATAAGGACAAATACAATGATTATTTCACTGTTCAGCCTTTTTATGTAACCTCATACTCACCGAAGGAATGAGCGAATAATGCAGAAACAAATCTGTGTCTATTAGGCCGTCGCAGGTGCCATTTAGAGGGATTGTTCTGTGGAAGGAAAAATTATAAAAGAGGTGAACATCACTGTCTATAGAAGAAATGATGAAATATTAGAAACACAGAGGTCCTGACACATGAAGTAATTATTCCAATTATGTACATAAAACACAAGTCATCCCGGTATCATTTTACCTGTCAAATTTGTGGGAGAGTTATCAATAGAGCCGTAATGTGCACAACTATGCCTGTCAGTGAAAATGGTGACAATTGGGCCAAATTTATTAGGATTGTGGTATCAAGCACATATGTACAGTACCATAGTGGCAAACCATGGCTGTTATTGGGTCCTTTAAGAGAGGGGACCCAGGTCTGGATGTTCCTATTCCTGTTGCCATTGAGCGTTGAGAACCTGTGCAGGACACCCCTCTCGAGAAGAACTGTCAATTAATGAGAGGTGGCAGAGCCTGGCACCAAAATAGGGTGGCCATTTAAACATTTGGTATGGGGCCCCTGTTATGAACAGCGAGTGTGGACCCACTGTGTCCACTAACCGGTCTGACTTTGGGCTAATCCCGAGGGGGTTATCCTGAAGGGTCCTGGTATTCAGCCTTAACACCTGTACAGGGATCTGGCCCCTCGCAGCGGGGCATCGAACAGGCCACTACCTCAGGAGTAGTCTCGGTGTAGTTGGCAGCTGACCCTCAGAGGTCAGACACTGGTGCAAAGCACTGTGAAACAGTGCAGGCTATGGACAGAATCCGGGATGATGATAGGACCGGCAGAGTGCAATGATGACAGTAAGTCCAGGTATTCAGATAGACACAGGACAGACACCAAATGCATAAACAGGAGGCCTTTGCTAGGTGACCTGCAAACATACATCAATACTCGGGCAAGGAGGAGGATCCTCAGTGCAGCTAAATAGGGAGGTAATAGCCAATTACCCTGCAGCTGGGTCAGAGCACTGGGGGTTTAACTCCTGCAGTGCTGATGGAAAGCACAAAGCCCTGGGGAGGGTTAACTCCTGCACTGCACATGGAAAGTGAAAGAGTAGCATACAGGAGGAGTGGTACAACGCCCGCGTCTGCCTGGAACAGCAAGAGGATGGCTGCCCTGGGTTGACAACCTAACAGCCCCCCTTTCTTCTATGTACACCACTGTTGCTGGACATGTTAGACAATATTCTCTTCCTTACATCATCATGTAGCTGACATACAGTATTTTGCACATAAAAATTGTAAACATTTTTAAAAATTTGCACCTAAATAAAAAATTCTTTCAAAACTATGTAAAGTCATTAACATAAGAGAGGACAGAATGCGGTTGAAAATGGATTGGATAAGTTTGGGGCAGAAAAGTGGCAAATGATGTTTAACACTTATAAATTGTGATTGTTCTCAGTGAGAGAAGCCAAGTAATCTTGTGGATATGATACCTTTTAATGGCTAACAAAAATACATGATGTTACAGCGAGCTTTTGGGGATATCTCGCCCCTTTCGTCAGGCTAATGAATGAAACTAGTTTGGATGGCACATCTGCATCTGTATGTTATAATTATGTGTCATTCAAACTAGTTTCATTCATTAGCCTGACGAAGGGGGCAAGATATCCTGAAAGCTCGCTGTAACATCATGTCTTTTTGTTAGCCATCAAAAGGTATCATATCTACAAGATTACTCGGTTTCTCTCACTGAGAACAATCACACTTTGCTCCACTGGCTAACACGGTACCAAACCTTTTTTTTTTTTTTAAATATATTTTTATTAGCATTTTAAATGGATACATACATGGCAGATGTTTTAAGAAAATCTATACAGAGTTTCGCATGATATACATTTCTTTTACAGTGATATTACATTGTTTAGGTACTGTCATATGCGTATTTCTCTCTGTAATCTTCCCAATTATTTTGCCTCCAACCCATGTATGATCCTTTCTTATTTCGGTAAAACTCTCTCCCAAATATGGTAACAGTTATTAACATATTGAAACACACATTGAAATTCAATGCTAATATTAACCATCAACTATCTAATCTAATCCGCGAACTAAATCCCGGCGAGTATGTTCCTTTCAGATCAGTCACGATATTTTCAGTGATCCCAGACTGTTCAAATCCTTTTGACTGTAGTACCGTGTTGTGTTAGCAAATTGCGTCATGCATTCTTTGATTTCGCTGGGGTTAAGAATTTTTTCTATAAATTCCCTCCAGTTTTTGAAGAATTTTGAGGTTTGGGATTCCAATCTCCGTTCTATCTCAATTTTTTCCATTTTTAAGAGATGTTTTAGCTGGTGTATCACCTCTTCTATCCCTGGGGATTTGGCTTGTAGCCAGTTATTTAGAAGGCACCTTTTACTAATTAGAAGTATGGTATGGGTCATTGTGGTTTTTCTAGCCTATTCTGGCAGTTGGTGGAGTACGAATGTCTTTGGTGATAGCTGCAGGAATTGGCCTCCAATGTCTTGTATTATTTTTTGGGTCCCCACCCAAAATGATTTGATTTTAGGGCAGTGCCAAATGCCGTGTAAAAAATCTGAGTTGGGTAATGCGCATTTTGGGCATGCTTGTAGTCTTGCTGGACCATTTGGGTTCTGAGGTATGTTGAACCCATAAATCGCTCTGTGGATTATCTTAAAATATGTTTCCCGCCATCTTTCGTTTGATACCGCCCTTCTCACAGAGTTCCAGCTCTTGATTATGCCCTCAGATATCTCTGGATCCTGTAGGTCACTTATCCATCTTTTAAACAAGTTCGAGCCATTCTCTTTCACCCATGCTTCCCTGAACTTAGTATATAATACTGAAATTGATTGTTTATAGGTACAGTTTTGGATTAGGATATCTATAGAGTTGAGTACTGCCTCTTTTGAAATGTCAGTTAGCCTATTCCGTAGGAAGTTTTTCATTTGTGCATATGGGAGAAAATGGGATGTAGGTAGGTTATATTTTTCACCCAATTCCTTGAAGCTCATATATCTAGGAGTTTCTGGATGTATAAGATGTTGGACTTTTAAAATGCCCCTCTGCTGCCAAACTTTAAACATTTTGTTTTCTTGCCCTTCTTTGAATTCAGGATGGTTCCATAGGTCCATATGTTTGGATATTTTGAATGGTAAGGCGTACATCTTACGGGCTATCTTCCATGCTGCTATGGTATCTCTAGCCATGATCGAATGTTTACTCTCTTTAGGAAGGTTGGAGAAGCTGGTATGCAGGAGGGCATTTAGGCTCCATGGGCTGAGTAGTTCCGTCTCCAGATCGATATTGGAGAAATTATTAGATCCCCTTATCCAATCTATAGAGTGTCTCATGAGGCTGGCTACGTTGTACATGCGGATATCTGGGAAATTTAAGCCACCTTCACCCTTAGGAAGCATCAGTTTTTTTAGGGCGATATGCGGTCGTTTCCTTGACCATATAAAGGATGCGAGTGCTGTGTATAGTTTTCCCAAATCCCGTCTCTGTAGTAGAAGGGGGATTGTCTGTAGTGGGTATAGCAGTCTTGGGAAACTAACCATTTTAATTAGATGGCATCTGCCCAAGAAAGAAAGTGGCAGGTTACTCCATTTATTCAGTTCTTTAATTATCTTCTGTATTAGTGGGGGATAGTTTAGTGAGTAGAGGGATTCTGGTCTTTTACCTATGTATATTCCCAAGTATTTAATACTGTTTTTTGCTATATTTACTGGGTAATTTTTGAGGGCTGTGTCTGCCAGTCCACCTCTGGGAGAGATATCTAGCAGGTCACATTTAGTAGTATTAACTTTAAAACCCGATTTTTCCCCAAAGGCTCTTAATAAATCAAAAACCCGAGGTAAATCGGTGAGTGGCTGGCCCAGCGCTATCAGGATGTCGTCAGCAAATAGCATAGTCTTAACTGTCTTAGCCCGAATCTTAATACCTTCAATCTCTGTAGTGCTCTCTAGGAGTCTTGCCAAGGGTACTTCAGAAGGGTCGGCGATCTAGGGATTATTCTGATTGTCAGATTGGAGTCGGGAAGGCATCTTGTCCCTTTAATGTTTTTTCTCTGGATCAATATTGGAGGGGGGGGGGGGGGGAGTAGTAAAAGGCTGAATTGGATGGGCACATGTCTCTTTTCAGTCTAACATACTACGCTACTATGTTTTAACCCTCTGAACTTTTCACTATGGCTGCAGTTTGATTTTTTTTAGTTTTGGGAGCTTTGTTAAAAACGTAGAACAGAGCACCACAGCTATGTCATTTACAACTGCTATTATACTACAATAAATAATAGACTATGTATTACAAAAGCCACACTGGAATATCAGCATAAGCTCAAATAATATATTTTAACCCTTTGCAATCCAGTTTTGGGTTTCCTAGGGGGGCTTTCTCTTTTTGCCATTTTACAATGGCGCCATCTGCTGGCTAGAGCCAGTACTGCGGTATTGGACATGCTGGAGACGCCCCCTGACAACAGAGCGGCTGGCAATATACAGTAAGAATACCCTGACGGACATTTTCCGACATCGGAGCTGTACAGGTTTCAATCAGAATGTTGGAAGACGTCAGACAGTGGATTGGAAAGGGTTAACATTTGAACTTTATATAATGAATTGTTAGTTCTCCTATGCACTTCCTGCTCCAACACGCTTCTGTACTAATACAAGTCTGGAAAGATAGGAAGAACACAGATCAAGATAACCATCGACTGAGCAAAGGTTGCTAACTGGAAGTTGTTGCTCAGCAGATATTGTTGCGTTAACTCGTCACAATTCTTCCTGTGTGCTCAATTAGGTCACATACAGTATTCTACTAAAGTGATCACACACCTGAGCAAGAATCAAAAGTAGTATTTATTTCCATGTGTTAATAATTAGAGGGGCTCCTTTGGTTCTAATGACATTGGATACTCTTCATCACAAACTTTCTAGTCCTCTTTTATTCACTTCAGCTTTTATTTCCCTCCATTCAACCTGTAAAAGTCTGATGGATTCTCTCAATGAAAATGGACACTGGTCATTGTGAAGATAGATATTGTGATGTAGAGACTATGTTAGCCCATTCAGTATGCTGGCTGTATGGCGGCCATTGTATGTAGTTAGCAAGCATTTGTATTTGTCAATGTTTCAATCTCACCGTCCCCTCCCTTGCATTTGGCAAGCCTTTCGATGTGCAAGAGGCCGAGGAATCCTGTTCTACTGGCAATAAAACTAGACATTAATACGTAAGTGCTGAATGGCCCTCTAGCAAGAAATTGTGAGCGGTGTAAGGATTTTTTTTATGAAGGGAATCTTTTAATAAAGGTTATTGGGTCATCTGAAGGGCCCAGCCCGATATGAATTATGTCTTCAGAATCGGACGGGCCAGCTGAACAAAAGGCATCTACACATGTTGCGCTACGAACTAGGTAATACCCCAAAATATCATATCTGCGTACCAGGGCATAATTTACCTGTCATGCTTGATATCAAAGAATAGAGAAAATCATGACTAGAAATATGACAAGCCTATATTCACAATCGGCGGGCCTCCTTGTAGCATGACTTTGTAGCGCTCTTTTGCCTGAATTTTCGGGTGGGCTTGAATGGCTATAATTGGTTCATCAAGAGCTGGCTCTGAATTGGCTGAGCTGCGGCGCTTAAGAACCAATCAGAGCCAGTGCTTCCTGGAGGCGGGGTTTTTGAACCCCAGACCAGGAAGCGCTGG
Organism: Eleutherodactylus coqui; assembly: GCF_035609145.1. Classification (NCBI taxonomy): domain Eukaryota; kingdom Metazoa; phylum Chordata; class Amphibia; order Anura; family Eleutherodactylidae; genus Eleutherodactylus; species Eleutherodactylus coqui. The sequence continues at coordinate 243,240,945 of NC_089841.1, read as the reverse complement.
GTGACAACTACAAGCAAGTCTGCCGGAGATGCAAAGGAGAAGTGTGACGGAGCCGGACAGCACCTATTAGGTGATGTATTGTGTTGGTTTTTTTTAATGCAGCTAGGGCTTACATCAGGAAAAAGTTTTCTATTTCATCAGAACAAACATAGAAGATTATCCGATGGCTTTGAATGAAGTAGGCCGTGGTTAATCCAAGAAAATCTGAAGATAGCTATGTACATTAGATCATCGTAGGCTGAACACTTATTCGGCTGACACTATCCTCCCCCCTCCCCCCCCGAACCTTACTTTCTCTTTTGAGTGTGACCATTTCAATACAATTAAAGGGTTTTTTTTGGAACTGTAACCTTCTCTATTTATGACCGATAGGTTATCTATAGATGATTGGCAAGGACCCACCACTCAGATCTCCACCGATGAGCTGATTGCCAGTGCCGTTGTCGCTATGGTCAGCGGAAGAAACAGAAAGTGCTGACCATAGTGCAACGCCTCAGCTTGGTACTGCAGCGAAACTTCCATTGAATTCAATGGAGCTGCAACTGCAATACCAACCTGGGTTTCTGTACTATTGTCAGCGCTTTCTGCTTCCTCTGCTGACCATAGAAACAGTGGGAATCAGCTGGTCCGTCGATTATTAATAAAAAAAGTTAACAGAGTCTTTGAATACTCCTTTAGAAAGAAATTGTCAAAAATACTGACTAAACAGAATACAGAGACAGCTCAAACATCCAAATGACCATTGGAGTCTGGAAAGAACTTGAAGTTTTGGGCCTCTCAAAATATCTCCCTTTGGCTTTGTAACAGCCTTGCACACAAGTATGAGGTGGTCAACTTTTATATTTTATGATGAACATACATTTCCATCCTTGGTGAACAACCCCCCAGTTTTGTCTCTGATTAGTGATTTGCTGTTTGAAACATGGGGGGGTTTCCAAACTTTTGGAGGGTTCTGTAGAAACTGGCAAGTATTACTTTCTTTGCACCTATGTAAAGACTGATGGAGATATCCAAGTTTTTTTTTTCCAGATGTAAAAAAAACAATCTGTCTGGGATGATTTAGTGATTCCTGCATTGAGCAGGGGGTTGGACCTGATGACCCTGGAGGTCCCTTCCAACTCTACCATTCTAGGACTCTATGAAAGGTGACAAAATGTTGCCCAATGTAGCTTGTCTTTTGAATGTAGACTGGTATGCATTTTCCAGTATATTGGAAAAAGTACTGGAAAAAGTTTTATAATCCCAACTGGAGAAACTCTAATGAGTATTGGGTAACAAAATTCAATTTTGAATCCCTTATTACAAGTTTGGTTCCATAACTTTTCAAAGGTTGATACCGATCCTCGGAGGCTGCTACCTGTTTTGCTCTCATTATCATCCAGGGTTTGAGTAATCTCTCACTAATATTTTGACTTTCATTATAATAGGCTGATCTAAAAAGCCCTCACATATTCCCTTATATACCACTTGAAGCATGCGAGACTGAAGTCTTTGCAGTAAGCTTTCTATATAATGTAGTTATATTGCTTTTTTTTTTTTTTTTTCACTCAAGATGTCATCTTTTAGGTTCAAATCCATGATGTGAAAATGTAGACTTCACATTCAGGGGTTTAGTCAAATACGACATAGAAGCTGATATGGACATGACATTCCCTTCCTCCCCCCCCCCCTCCCCAGATAATGAGAATGTCATCAATACAACATCCACACCAACTAATGTATAGAACAAAAGTATTACTGTCATAATTAATATACATTTACTTGCACTAGTATATATACAGCATTGCTAATGTTGGTGAAAAGCGAGCGCCTATTGGGTTTCCTTGAAAAAGTAAATAAAAACTTGGGGCAAAACAAAATGAATTCTGGGACAATAAAAGTAAGTCACACTAAATAATATGGCTTCAGTCCTGACCGTATGCCTGCACACATTATCACAATGGCTCTGACTACTGGTCCTTGGCTACAAGTCCTGACCCCTCACCATTGACTACAACAGACCCGGCTGGCAGGTCACTGATTGTGTTAGTGAGTTACTACTTGGATAGTACACAGACTTTATATAAAAAGTATAAAAAGAGTAAAAGTATAATATATAACAAAGTTTACCTTATATACATGATGGCAGAATGCCAAAGCCAAGGTTGTTCTTGGTTGCCGTCAGTAGGTCACAGAAAACGGTTTCTGTCTATAGATACAACTACACATGCCGAGGTATTAGCTTTTTGAAGTCCGGTGATTCAATGGAGCCAGGTATCAGTGTCTCCAAAAGTAAGTGACAGTTACGGGCTGACTTGTCTCTTCCTGTTCTTTGTGACATCGCAATAATTAAGTAAACATGCAGTCAAATATTTACTAAACCGTTTCAGCGGAGCCTCATCCTGATACTGGGAATGTTTTAGTCCTAGTGAAACTTAAAGGAACAAGTCCCTTTACTCCCAACAGATTCCCCAGGAATGAGAACAAAAAGTGAGCAAAACCCTGGAGTTTTTCTTTCAAGTAGGTTGTTAGAAATCCTATTCAATAATTTAGTATTTATGTTTAATTTTTCTATTATTGGCTGAAGGGCATTTAATCCAGGGCACATAGCAGGTGCCTACAACAGGAATGGCAAAATTCCAATGTTTATTTAGACTCTACCAACCTCCTACATGAATTATGTTGCACATTTTTATATACGGGTAATTTAGGGGTTAGTGATAGGATTCCTGTCATACTTTTGTAGGTCTAGAGTGGTCTTGAAGTTAAAGGCTATGGAAAACTTTGTGCATGAAAAATCAATACACACATATTTTACTAAGTTCCTGCAGAAAAGAATGATGCACTTTTCTGTTTTTTTAAAATTTGCATTGAGTTTTCCTTCTTATGCATTCAGAAAGCCTCATACTTGTTTGGCAGGCTCTTATACATTCAAGTTAAATTCCTAGCACTGATCAGCTGGATCCTTTCAGGAGCATGTACAAGCTCAGCCCCCCTCCCCTCTCCTCTTATAGAGGCTGTGTAGCATAACCACACCCATTCAATACTACACAGCTATCTCTCTGTCTTTCTCATCCTCTCTCTGAGTAGCTGCTGGTTACATCCCTCCCTCACTACTGATTAAAGCAACAATTCACTCAAAGTGAATTAAGCCCTCTGTAACAGTAGCTTTCTTGCTCTCTGTCCTCCTGATCTCCTCCACCATCCTCTGGCATTGTCATGTGAAGGGGTTAATAGTGGTGGTTTAGGGCACCACACTGTACCATTTCATCCATATAGGTAAAGAATATATTTTTTTTACACACAGCTCAAGAGCTCTCTTGCTTCATTCCCTTCACACAACTATCAAATGACATTATATAATTTTGTCTGCCTCCAGCTACCACTAGAGGGAGCTCACTGCACAGGGATTTACATAGCTCCCATTGAGCTCAATAGACAGCTAGATCATCGAATCCCTTATTACACAGGAAAAGAGAAAGTAGGTATGGTTAGCTCGCCAGCTCATAAATCAGCATGACTCTTCTTGCCACATGACTCCTCTCCCCTCACTTGCATGTAATGCAGAATAAATTTGGAACCTAATTATGGAAGTAAATACACTAATTAGGGAAAGAGAAGGCATTAGAAGTGATTGATTTTTATATCCTCTGCTAGCCAGTAAAGTTAGTTTTAGGGGTGAGATGTGTTTTTCTCACATAGTAACATATTATATATAACATATATAACTGTTCATTATTGCTATTAAGAAGTCTGAAAAATATGGCAACCTATCGAAACTGCAAAAGCAGCCAGACTGTGGGCACAAAACATAACTGGAGGAGTTATACTGTATTTACTGGGGAATTATGCTTTTATTTAAAGTGGAAATGGACTTTAAAGGGGTTGTGTGGTTTGAAATTGAAAATGTTTAGCATGGGTTAAAATAAAAAAATAGCATACTCACTTGTCTTTGTCCCCCAGGGCATTGCTAACCAGCTCCGCTGCCCTGTCCACGTCCAATGCTGCCAGATGTCAGGTGACTACTGTTACCAATCAGAGGCCCCAGCATCACCTTCCGAACTCCTTGCATCAGCACTCACATACTGGGTGCCATGATGCGAGGAGTTAGGAAGGAAAGAAAAAAGGAGTTAGGTGGAGGGCAGGAGAGCAATACCGGTTAGCGTGCCCCGAGACGCAGAGACAGGTGAGTATACATGATTTTTGTATTTTAACCCATACCAAGCCCAGCAAATGTTTTTAATTTTAAACCACACAACCCATTTACTCACAGGCCCAATCCAATAATAATGCCCCATGTAGGCCCCCACCCAGTAATAATGCCCAATGCAGGCCCCCACCCAGTAAGAATGCCCCATGCAGGCCCCCACCCAGTAATAATGCCCCATGTAGGCCCCCACACAGTAATAATGCCCCATGTAGGCCCCCACCCAGTAATAATGCCCAATGTAGGCCCCCACCCAGTAATAATGCCCCATGTAGGCCCCCACCCAGTAATAATGCCCCATGTAGGCCCCCACCTACTAATAATGCCCCATGAAGGCCCCCACCCAGTAATAATGCCCCATGTAGGACCCCACCTGGTAATAATGCCCGATGTAGGCCCCCACCCAGTAATAATGCTCCTTTTATGCTGCCAATCAGTAACAATGCCCCATATAGGCCCCCACTCAGTAATAATGCCTCATATCGGCCACCACCCAGTAACAATGCCCCATATGGGCCTGACTCAGTAATAATGCCTTATATCGGCCCCCACTCAGTAGTAATGCCCCATATAGGCCCCCACTCAGTAATAATGCCTTATATAGGCCCACACTCAGTAACAATGCCCCATATAGGCCCCCACTCAGTAATAATGCCCCATATAGGCCCCCACTCAGTAATAATGCCTTACATAGGCCCACATACAGTAACAATGCTCCATATAGACTTCCACTCAGTAATAATGCCCCATATCGGCCACCACCCAGTAACAATATCCCATATGGGCCTCACTCAGTAATAATGTCCCTCATAGGCCGCATCCGTTGCAGTCAGTAGCGATGCCCTTTAGATATTATAGAAAAGTTATACTTATCTGTGCCAGTCTGTTGCTCCTCTCCATCTCAGCCTCTGCAGTCCGTGCCCGCTCAGCTTACCCGCTGAGTTCCTGTAGAGGATGGAAGTGGGAGGATCGACACGCCGGTGAGTATAACATTTTAGTTTTTTACATTACACCTAAACTATTCCCCCCACCACCGGCCGCAGAGTCTAGTGGCCCAGTGGGAATTTTCCACCCTGCCCTTAATGGCCTGCCTTTTTTTAAATTTTTGGTTTCTTCTTCCCACTTTCAAAAACTCAGAAGTCTTTTATTTTCCCGTCGACATCGCTGTCTGAGGGCGGGTTTTTACAGGACAAGATGTATTTTTCAATGATACTATTTAGGGTGTAAATAGATGGTCATGATTTCCGAATATTTTGCGGGCGCGAAAATCATGCCCGCAAAACGTGAGGAAGCAAAGCCATTGATTTCAATGGTTTCGTTTTCACGGCCGTGTTTCTCGCACGACATTAGTACACGTGTAAAAACAACGTCTGCAGGAGGCCATAATCAGTGTGAGCGCTGATAGCAGCTGTTGCTGATGGGTGTCAGCTGTCAAACGCAGCTGGTACCAGCCGTGTATGGAGGAGGATCCGGCACACGACCGGATTTGAATTGTGGATTCCGCGATCGTCCTCCGAATAGAACTTTCGCATGTCCGCTAACACGAGCGGTCTGCTTATGCTTGCGGAATTAAAATCACAGCATGTTTTATTTTTGTCCGGATTCCGAAAGGGTGGCTTTCATTGAAGTCAATGGAAGCTGTCTGACTTGTGGTCCATCCGCAATTCCCATTGTGGATAGGTCGTGGGTACTCGCGTTATGGCCTAGTGACAGTGCGGGAAAACCAAAGATTTTAAAAAAACAATCTCTTCTGCCCATGACTGATGGCGAGTGTCCGTGTTAACCACAATACAGAATAGCAATGGTACGCAGGGTCGCTGGCCGGGGACAGAGCCGGATTTCGCTGCAGGCTCCAATATGTGGATTCTGACCTGTCCGTGTGCCACCAGCCTGATCTCGCTCTATACAAACTCTGACACCAGAGGGCGTACATGTGCACTTAAAAGCGTCAAGGGGTTAAGCTACAAACTGAGAACAAAACATACAACATAGAGAGGGATTTTGGTTTCAGAATTGTAATAGTTCTAATAATAGGCAATTATATGGTTGTAGTACAAGAGTTATTTCAGCATTATCTAGTTTACTTCTGTCAGCTCACTCCCTCTGTGGATACACGGAATTCCCCACGCCGGCTCCGGCTGCCAGGGGCCAACAGATGTCACCAAGGAGAGTGATTGTGGGAACGTCATGACATGATCATCTAGCTCTAGGACAGAAGTCTACGGCAGGACTTCTGCTGATGCTGGGAGACCTTGCCTTGGTATATTAATTAGTGCATGCAGGTATAGAAAAAAAGGTAAAAAAATAAATGAAAGCAAACACACAGAACACAGTAGCAAAAATAATACATAGATTTAAGAAAAGCGGTCTTCTGTCACGCTCCCCGAATAGTTTAGGCTGGCTCTGTAACTTTTCACGTCATGAGTGAATTTTGCCGAAAAAGTTCAGAAGAATTGCTGAGCAAGTGTCACCACAATTAGGCTGAATGCACACGGGCGGATTGGCATTGCGGAAACCCGCCTCCGGATTCTGCAGCAAATACTGCCCATGAGCATGCTACGGAAAATCGCTTTTCCATGTCCGCGAGCGGAAATCAATTGCACTTTTCTGCTCGCGGAGGGAAAACCGCAGCATGTTCTATTTCCACGCAGATGGCTTCCATTGAAGTCAATGAAATCATTATTGCAGAAAGGTCACAGAATCGGAATCATCGCCTAGCGACCACACGGCACAATCTGTGCTTTCTAGATATTCCTGTATATAGAGACCGCAGGTCCTTTTACATAGGCTGATTATTGGGACTGAACGTTCTTCCAAATGTACAACAATTGGGCCGTGTGAAAGTACCAATGACCAGCCCATGAAATGGAAAATGGAACAATATCTCTGCAGCGCCACCTACTGGAAAGTAGCATTCCTTTAAGTCAATGTCAGACTTTTTAACAAGCCTTGTAACAATGACTGCAGCTCCAATCTCCGTGTAGTGGTCGGCGCTTGTAATTGCAGGCATAGCTCCCATTGAAATCAATGGAATCTATTGATTTCAATGACAGCTGCACCTGCAATTATTTCATAGAACAGTCAAATATTCTCCCAATGCAGAAAAATTTTAGATCTTTCACTGTTGATGTAAGAATATGCCTAAACGGAGAGGTGCAGCCTAAGGGTGTACCTCACAGTGCAAAGAGGGGAAGGCAAATGAGGGTGCTGCGTGAAAGTTGAGTACATGGGGTAAGATACAGGTTGCATGGCAAGATAGGAACATGCCTTTTTGCAGGTCTGCTTGCTGGAGGGTTGGACCACCCTTCAGTGTGTGAGGGCTCATTCACATGAGCGTATTTGCTTGCATAACACGCAGTGAATAGAACCCATTGATTTTATTAGGTTGGTTCACTAGAAGCTTATTTTTTCATAATGTAATGTGCTGCACTACGGTCCTGATGAAGGGCTCTATTCCCGGGATAGTGCACTGAGGACATCTAGTGGCTGTTAGAGAAACTACATTTCCATATCTTTATAAATTGCAGACATTGCCTCTCTCTGGTTCTTCCACTAGCGCTGGAGGATGCTGTGTTAAAGGACTGCAGTGAATATCATTGAGGTGGATTGCTTATCGATGCTATTTCATGATAAAATCAATAGGGCTCGCAGCATCGCCCCCGCTGCCTCTATCCCCCCTTTTTCTTTTCTATTTGCTTCCCATTCGTCAGATGATGACTCGTTCAACGGTTGTCCAACCATCAACCTACTTTTATCTACCAGTGTGTGTCCACCTTCATTGTTAAGGCTTCCACATACACAGACTGGATCAAGAGCGCATCAGACTGCTGGGATTGGGAAGCCTGTGCCCACCAAGCACCATCGAGCTCCATATCCGCCTAGCAAGAGATAGTGGCCAGCTTCTGTGAGGACCTGAGCATATGTCCCATGCCCTGGAGGACCGGTATGGATATGGTCTGCTCCTGTGTTAGAAGGGGGCCCCTTAGTGATTCTTGGAGGCACATCAATCTTGATAGATGCAGGGAGACTCTGGTAGAGATGGTGGTTGTCCAGTTTCCCAGACATTGGCGTAATCACCCTGCTCACAGGTTTATGCCTATGCTGACCTGTCGTCGGTGGAATAAAGGTCCTGTTTAAAGAACTGTCTTGCTTATGTCTTGTTGACCCAGAGTCCTCCCACATGCTCACGTTCACTCCAATGAACACTATATAGAACAGGGGTCTACATAGAGGAGTCCGTCTCTGGACACTGGCTCCTAACGAAATCAATCATCATGGTACACTCATTCCTAGTAGGCAAGGGTCGTAAAACACAGGTTCACTTATTTTTGCTAAGGTTGCATTGCTTCGAGAGAAGAGAACCCTACAGCAACCAATACTGTCTATTGCCTGTTCATTGCAACCTGCTCCTTCCAGAGGGTTATGCTGATGACATACCGTAGTATTTATTAAAGAGGTGTCCAGAACTTTTCCTGTTGATCAGGATAAGGCTGTGTTACCGTGGGGCGGAAATGACGCAGGATTTCCGCGCAGACTTTTTGCACTGAAATTCTGACGGTAATTTTTATCCCGGGATAAAGCAGCAAAGTGGACGAGATTTGCCAAAATCTCATCCACACACTGCAGAGAAGCCGATGAAATTGACATGCTGCAGCACATCAGTTTTATTGCCGTTTCCACTGCGTCGATCTCTCCTCTCTATGGGGAGAGACGGCCGCAGTGGAATGCCTACAACATAACACATATAATGCCTACAACATAAAGTTAAGTATACCTAGAAGGTGACATAAATATAACACCAGAAGAGCAGAGTGACTGCAGGAATCTGAGCCTGTGAAGACAGCTAAGCAGGCATCCTAACATCCTAGTTGGTAGAGAAGCTGAATACCTAACAACAGGCAGTGGATTACAGCCAGGAACCTAAAACTTGATTTACAATGATAACACAGAATTTCTTTTTAATGAAAATATAGGACATGATTGATGAGACGCACACAGGCTATTGGATGAGCAAACGTTGTCTAAAAGTTAGTGTCCCTTTAATACAATATGACGTTTACATGCAGCAGCTACTGAAAGCCAGAGGTATAGAAATAGCTAGTTGCGATCCTTTGGCTACTTCCATATCTTTCTTTACCTGCTATAGAGTGCACTCATGTGCAGTCACAGAATGGAGTCCTGGCACCCAGCATTCTTGGTATCAGAGACGTAAGACCCCAACTATTCACAGCTTTTCTTTTATGCTATGGACGCCCTTTTAATCTCATAATACATTGCTATAGGGATCAGCACTCCCCTTTTTCAATATGGAGCTCCACGTACAAGCTTTTAAGGATTTTAGACATTGACTTGCATGTTGCTATCATTCCCTGGAGTACTTCTTCACCGAAGCAGAGGTAGTCTAAAACATATTAAACCCTTTTCACTGATAAACTCTAATTTTTAGATAGTCTATCTGAAACTGATTAAAAACATATATAAAGGGGACAAGGACCATCTAGACATGAACAACAAAACCTGGTGTCAGTTGGAAAATGAAGAGAAAACCACCATAAAGATAGAGAAGTGGATTTGAATCTAGGTTACTGACGAGTATTAAGGTTTAATCAATTCCTTCACACTAAAAACACTCAATATCCTGTGAGGTGTGGGCTGATGTTGAGGAACCCAACGATATATGTGTAGGGGGTCACAATACATCAAATGGTCCTAAACAACAGTCTAACAATTGGCCCTATAGTGAATGGTCCGACACGTTTCACTTGAGGACTTCAGGGGCCGCTATAACCTCATTGTATGTTTTCCCTCAATGGGCTAGTTAGCACAAACTGTTCACATGCGCCACCCTTGCGTAAGGTACATACTGTATATACTCGAGTATTAGCCAACCCGAGTATAGGCCGAGTCACAAAAAACTGGTAAAACTTATTGACTCGAGTATATACTAGGTAAAAAAACCCCGCAATGCTCACCTCCCAGCCGGCGTTTGTGTCCCCGGCATGATTGTCTTCCCGGCGGTGCGGCAAGCTGCTTCAGACTTCTCCCCGCTGTCATCTGCCTGCTCAGCTTTGCATTCCCCCGCTGCCAGCACTATGTAACTAAGCGCTGTGATTGGATTGAATGCCAGCCAATTACAGCCGGCGCTTGATAAACCAATCACAGTGCTGTCATTCACTGAATGGCTGTGAATGATTGAGCGCCGGCTGTGATTGGCTGGTGCTCGATCCAATCACAGAGCTTAGTTACACAGTGCTGATGGCGGGGGAATTCAAAGCTGAGCAGGGTGATAACAGCGGGGAGAAGCCTGAAGCAGCTTGCTGCACCGCCAGGGAGACCATCGCGCCAGGGACACAGACGCTGGCTGGGAGGTGATTCTGCGGGTTTTTTTTACCTCACTTGAGTATAAGCCGAGGGGGGCTTTTTCAGCACAAATAAAGTGCTGAAAAACTTGGCTTATACTGGAGTATATATGTAACTCTTTTCAGAACCTTATTAGTAATTTCTGATAGAGATGCCTTTACCCTCCATTCATCACCCAATATAGGGCTGAAACAGGAACAGCAAGGGAGAGAGAAAAAGTGAGGGGGATCTATTATAGGTCTGCAGCATGCAAGAGTAGATGCTCAGCTGCCAGCCTAGCGGATAGTTAAAGCCCCCTCTGCAAAAATGTTAGCGTCTGTATATCTGCTAACAATCCATGCAGTATATCAGCCCCCTAGGTCTCACCAGATCTTAAGTATCATAGTTAATCTATTAGAACTGCTGGTGCCGTTTCTGGATATCAAGTCCCTATTCTCTCTCTAATAATTGCAGGAGGCGGCTGCTTCCTCTCCTATAGAGGTTTGTCTCAAAATACAGAAAAAATAATAAAGATGGCGGATAGAAAAACCAGCAGCCCTGAGGGCGGACTGCTAGTGTGTTCTGTTTGTTGTTCATGTCTGGAGGTTCTTTGTACCCCTTTATATATATTTTTTAGTCAGTTTCAAATAAACTCTAATTTCAGATGGTCTAGTCAGTGAACAGCATTCCCTGGAGTAGATTTCAGTCAAGCAACATCCTGCGTTAATTGTGAGAGTCCACATGATGGCAGTAGGAACTTTCAGTTCTGGGAATCACATAACCTAGATATTTTATTTTCAAGGGAAAATATTGTACAAAGCTTTTAACACTGAACTATCAGATTCTTTCCTTTTCCTTTCAGACAGAGGGATAATATGATTTGCCCAAAGGAGATGACAAAATGTAAATGCCCTAGGCATAAATTGAAATAGCATATATTTTTATATTCTATTTTTTTTTTCACTTTCAAACATTTTATTGAATTTTTATCAAATTGAAAAAAAGTGAAGCCAAAAAAACCAATAATATTATTATACAAAGTATAAAGTTAGGCAATCTGGGCAATAAACCTAAAAACTTTAGATATGTGATGGAGCAGTATATTGTGCTAATAGCTAACTAGAGCTAACGATATTAACGAAATAGAGAAAAAAAATAAAGATGGAAGGGAAAAAGAAAACTGGGAAGAAAAGAAATGAGAGTGTGGTATTGGGGGCAGTGAAGGACAGACAGGAGGGTGTGCTGCTGTGTTGTATAGCTTTCCAAGCGAAAGGTTGCCAGTTGACAATTGTGGAAGACCATGAGCTATCCACAGATTTTGTAGGACTTTGGCTGGGTATTAAAGAGGACACTAGAGAGCTGCTCATTAGTCCAAAGATTACTCAAATCTAGAGATGAGCGAACATACTCTGTTCGGGTGTTTTTGCACTCGAGCATCGCTTTTTCCGAGTAACTGACTACTCGAACGAAAAGATTTGGGGGGCGCCGGGGGTGCGCGGGGGGTTGCAAAGGGGAGTTGTGTGTGTGTGTGTTGGGGGGGGGGGGCAGGGGGAAGAGAGAGAGCTCCCCCCTGTTCCCCACCGCCCCCGAATCTTTCCGCCGGAGTAGTCAGTTACTCGGAAAAAGCGGTGCTCGAGTCCAAAAACACCCGAACCGAGTACGTTCGCTCATCTCTAGTCAAATCTAATTGAGTAAGGTGACCGACTCCTAGGGTAATGTCATATTGTGACGTTTTCTTGGCAAACCGTTTTTGCGGGGTGGTTTGCCATTGCCTTCCCCAGTTATCTTTTACCCCCCAGAAAGCTAGGTACTCATTTTACCGACCCCGGAAGGATGGAAGACCAAGTCAACCGGCTATTTGAACCCACAACCTACCTGGGAATGAAGCCCACAACCTTCAGGTCATGAGGGAGAGCTCAGGACTACATTTCTGCTGGCTTAACCCTCTGCGCCACACGAGGCCCTAATCTAATTGAATAAGGAACTCTAAGTATGGAATATGGCTTATTCACGGCATGAGCGATTGTTTGACTGCTAAAAAGATGAAGACTAAAGGATATAGGGTTTGATAAGGCTTCTCAGGGGTTTAGAAGTGTTTCATATGGTGTGAGCCATACTGTATATGCACGACCAAAAATGTAAGACACATTGGCAGGTTCATTACACATGTAGCATGTCACCATTGGAAGCACCCCTCTAAAGATATTGACTGGATAGCCAACAACAATATGGGAATATTAGCAAAGGAATTATGTACTGAGGGTTTTATAGGTGGACTCCGTTTATGGAACAAGAGGAAACTATGTTCCATGCATCGTCCCAGGTTGCTCTGTTCCATATATCAGCCCGGTCTCATTCCCATTAGTTAGCTTATCTATGAATAGTATCATGGGCCATGCTGTTCAATGAGGCGTAAGCAAAACAAATGAGGACCTGGGAATGCTGTGAAGTTTGACAAGTGCATTCAAAAATGTAACGAGGTAAAGAAGGCTGTAAACTGGAAGGAAAATCATGAGCTAGAAGTATTTATATGTTATTGCCTCAAAGGAAAGTAGGCCAGGAGAAGGAAAAATTGGTGGGCTTCTTGAGGCTATTCACTTGTCACCATGAAAAAGGGGGGTAGTTGTCAAAACTGGGATGGAGATTGGAGAGGAAGACGGGGGGAGATGAGCTTGCTAGAAAATTTTACTGCATCCCATACAGGGCTGGCTCCAGGTTTATATGGGCTCTTGGGCGATAGAGTCTCAATGGGCCCCTTTGCTGTGAGCCACAACACATGCGGCAGTAAAAATGTATATATGGCAAATATTACCAAAGATTTCAGCTACTTAATTAATAAGTAGGGTTACAGGGATCAGGGCTCCTGCGGTTGGAATTAGGGAGGTTACACAATAAACCAGCATTTTTTCCCCAATTTTTAGTAGGGCCGAACAATTCATCAAATTAAGTTGATTAATTGTCCTCTTGCTGAGGCACATTTCTAACTTTCATCAGGATTATGAAATTGAGATTAGCCCTGCCCCCTGTGGGTGGGGCTAATCTCAGACTGGGGAAAGTGGGGTGCAGCAGTCAGTCAACTAGTAAGGTTGGCACAATGGGCCCTGGCATCTGCCCCAGTTTGCAGAGTGCTGACACCGACCCGATTTCATGCTTATAGAGACTGAGGCATTAATAGGCTTAGAGGTGATGGCCAGAGTGCTGGAGGGACCCATAAGAGTAAACCTGGAAAGGCATTTAACCCCTTGCAGTATTGACCTAGCTCATCAACAGTTGATCATTTTTTTTAGAAGGTGAACAAAAGAAAAATAGCAATTTTGGGTTATTTTTCAGAATTATTTTTACGACATTCGCAATGAGTGGTAAATAACAAAATATTTTCATTGTCTGGTCGTTACAAACGCAGTAATACATATTATGTGTTGCTTTTTAAAACATTTTTTACATTTTATCCATTTAAAAAGGGTTTTTGTGGAGAAAAATGTGTATTTTTTTTAAACTGGACTTTTCTTCCTTAAATGAAAACTATTTATCACTTTTTATGATGTATTTTCTTAGTCCTTCCCGGGGACTTGCAGATGTGGTCGTTCAATCGCTATAGTAGTATACTGCACTACTTATGTCTACTATGCCTATGACAGCAGCCTGTTAGACACGGCCAGAGGCGGCGTCTACTAGGCTGAGTTACATGACAAACATGGAGGAATTGGTCAGCTTCCATGGGATCCCATTGGTATTTTGCAATTGCACTGCAGGGTGCCGATGGGTGACAGAAAAGAGCGCTCTCCAACTTTCATTCGCTTACATGCTGCAGTTGCTATTGATTGTGTAATGTAAGGGGTTAAACTGCCAGGATCTGAGGTTTCCTTTATATTGCCCATATATTGGCTAATTAGACATTTGGCTGTATGGCCAATATTTGCCAAGGATGAATCCAGGGTTTTGATTTAGTGGGTGGATGGTCGAAGGTTTTAGCTACATGCAGGTCTACTGAAGAATGTCCGACTTGAGGGGAAAAAAAGCCCCAACCCTTCCTGAATGTTATATGTAAAGTGAGGGATCTGAAATACTTTAGGTCACAAGCAACAATTACAATAGAGACTATCTATGGGAAAGCTGGCTTATAGGCAGCTCAGTGATGAAACGGCCAAGAGCATCATCCCCGAGCTGTAGGGCTCTGATCATATCGGAGTCAGAGGATCTGTTGGAAGTCTCCGGACACAATATCTTGGTCCATTATAGTCAGTAAGGTTCTTTGGGTGCCGTTCCTGTCCATTTCTAGCTGGAATCCTTTTTTTCAGTTCCTATGAAGGAACATGAAAACGGAAAGCCCCAACGCAGTGGGAAGAAAGTCAACCCCTTTTCTCACTGTCCACTGAGACTGCGCTGACCCAAACAGTGGAAAGCTGGGTTACGTCACAGACAGCCCTACTGTACTCACTGGGCTTATAAATGAGGTCTTCTATTATTTGTGTTACATTGCATATTCATGGCTTTGACTATTAACTAAGTAACTAAAAGTTGGAGTTAGGTGACTTTGAATATACTGACTAGGCAGATTCAGAAAATCTCCTGTCTGCCCTTGGGATTTAGTTAAAGATGAGGTCTTTTGATGTCATGTATTTTAGACAGCTTATCAGAGCAGATCTGACATGAGGCTGATGCAGGAAATCACTCTTTGTGCAAGTTGTTCAAGTAGCAAATTGCAGAACACTATTTCTAGCAGTCATTGAGGGAAGGCTTGATATGTGCGAGAATGATAGCTCGGTATGAAAGCAGGAATATCTAACGGTCCTTTCACATGTGAAAATAAATTTGTAAAACAGCTCAGATCGACAATATAGGGAGTGTTAGCGTTCTAAAGACATGCATTTAGCCCCTTCGCCCAATTAGGGGGTACATGTATGCCTTCTAGCCCTGGGAGGTGTAAGGAGCTGGCCCAGGGGTGATCCTCCTGTGTGCCCTTTTTGAATTTCCAATATTTACCTTGGAGGTATTTTCCTTGAGCCAAGTTAAAACTTTTATGTAAAAATGGGTCCCCTGTAGAGATGAGCGAGCACCAAAATGCTCGGGTGCTCGTTACTCGAGACGAACTTTTCGCGATGCTCGAGGGTTCGTTTTGAGTAACGAACCCCATTGAAGTCAATGGGCGACCCGAGCATTTTTGTATATCGCCGATGCTCGCTAAGGTTTTCGTTTGTGAAAATCTGGGCAATTCAAGAAAGTGATGGGAACGACACAGCAACGGATAGGGCAGGCGAGGGGCTACATGTTGGGCTGCATCTCAAGTTCACAGGTCCCACTATTAAGCCACAATACCGGCAAGAGTGGGCCCCACCCCCCTCCCAACAACTTTTACTTCTGAAAAGCCCTCATTAGCAATGCATACCTTAGCTAAGCACCACACTACCTCCAACAAAGCACAATCACTGCCTGCATGACATTCCGCTGCCACTTCTCCTGGGTTACATGCTGCCCAACCCCCCCCCCCACGACCCAGTGTCCACAGCGCACACCAAACTGTCCCTGCCCAGCCTTCAGCTGCCCTCATGCCACGCCACCCTCATGTCTATTTATAAGTGCGTCTGCCAGAGGAAAATCAGGCACGCACTGAAGAGGGTTGGCACGGCTAGGCAGCGACCCTCTTTAAAAGGGGCGGGGCGATAGTCCACAATGCTGTACAGAAGCAATGAGAAATCCAATCCTGTGCCACCTCCATCTGGAGCTGCACACGTGGGCATAGCAATGGGGAACCTATGTGCCACACACTATTCATTCTGTCAAGGTGTCTGCATGCCCCAGTCAGACCGCGTTTTTTTATAAATAGTCACAGGCAGGTACAACTCCGCAATGGGAATTCCGTGTGCACCCACAGCATGGGTGGCTCCCTGGAACCCACCGGCTGTACATAAATGTATCCCATTGCAGTGCCCTGGACAGCAGAGCTAACGTCAGATTAAATGCAGGTGGGCTTCGGCCCACACTGCATGCCCCAACCTGACCGGGGTTTTTAATTCATAGACACAGGCAGGTACAACTCCCTATTGTGAAGTCCCTGTGGACCGACAGCATGGGTGGGTGCCAGGAAGCCACCGGCGGTACATAAATATATCCCATTGCATTGCCTATCACAGCTGAGGTAATGTCATGTTTAATGCAGGTGGGCTTCGGCCCACACTGCATGCCCCAGTCAGACTGGGGTTCTTTAGAAGTGGACACATGCAGTTACAACTCCCTGTGGACCCACAGCATGGGTGGGTGCCAGGAAGCCACCGGCGGTACATAAATATATCCCATTGCATTGCCCATCACAGCTGAGGTAATGTCATGTTTAATGCAGGTGGGCTTCGGCCCACACTGCATGCCCCAGTCAGACTGGGGTTCTTTAGAAGTGGAAACAGATGCATTTACAACTCCCTGTGGACCCACGGCATGGGTGGCTCCCTGGAACCCACCGGCGGTACATAAATATTTCCCATTGCAGTGCCCAACACAGCTGATGTAACGTCAGCTGTAATGCAGGTGGGCTAAAAATTAATTGGATTACACTGTAGGCGAGGGCCCACAAAAATTAGTGTACCAACAGTACTAATGTACCTGAGAAAAATTGCCCATGCCCAACTGAGAGGGCAGGTGAAACCCATTAATCGCTTTGGTTAATGTGGCTTAATTGGTAACTAGGCCTGGAGGCAGCCCAGTAAAACTAAAAATTGGTTGAGGTCTAAGTTTCAATGCTTTAATGAGCATTGAAACGTATAAAAATTGTTTAGAAAAATTATATGACTGAGCCTTGTGGGCCTAAGAAAAATTGCCCGTTCGGCGTGATTATGTGAGGTTTCAGGAGGAGGAGCAGGAGATGGAGGAGGAATATTATACACAGATTGATGAAGCAAAAAGGTCCCCGTTTTGGATGGTGATAGAGAACGATGCTTCCATCCGCGGGTGCAGCCTATGTATTGTTTAGGTATCGCTGCTGTCTGCTGGTGGAGAAGAGAAGTCTGGGGAAATCCAGGCTTTGTTCATCTTGATGAGTGTAAGCCTGTCGGCACTGTCGGTTGACAGGCGGGTACGCTTATCCGTGATGATTCCCCCAGCCACACTAAACACCCTCTCTGACAAGACGCTAGCCGCAGGACAAGCAAGCACCTCCAGGGCATACAGCGCGAGTTCAGGCCACGTGTCCAGCTTCGACACCCAGTAGTTGTAGGGGGCAGAGGCGTCACCGAGGACGGTCGTGCGATCGGCTACGTACTCCCTCACCATCCTTTTACAGTGCTCCCGCCAACTCAGCCTTGACTGGGGAGCGGTGACACAGTCTTGCTGGGGAGCAAGAAAGCTGGCAAAGGCCTTGGAGAATGGTCCCCTGCCTGCGCTGTACATGCTGCCTGATCTCTGCGCCTCCCCTGCTACCTGGCCCGTGGAAATGCGCCTTCGGCCACTAGTGCTGTCGGATAGGAAGTTTACCATCAGTTTGTCCACCAGCGCCCTGTGGTATAGTATCATTCTCGAACCCCTTTCCTCTTCGGGAATGAGAGTGGAAAGGTTCTCCTTATACCGTGGGTCGAGCAGTGTGTACACCCAGTAATCCGTAGTGGCCAGAATGCGTGTAACGCGAGGGTCACGAGAAAGGCATCCTAACATGAAGTCAGCCATGTGTGCCAGGGTACCTGTACGCAACACATGGCTGTCCTCACTTGGAAGATCACTTTCAGGATCCTCCTCCTCCTCCTCCTCCTGCCATACACGCTGAAAGGATGACAGGCAAGCAGCATCTGTACCCTCAGCAGTGGGCCAAGCTGTCTCTTCCCCCTCCTCCTCATGCTCCTCCCCCTCCTCCTCCTCCTCAACGTGCTGAGATATAGACATGAGGGTGCTCTGACTATCCAGCGACATACTGTCTTCCTCCGCCTCCGTTTCCGAGTGCAAAGCGTCTACCTTTATGCTTTGCAGGGAACTTCTCAAGAGGCATAGCAGAGGAATGGTGACGCTAATGATTGCAGCATCCCCGCTCAGCATCTGGGTAGACTCCTCAAAGTTTCCAAGGACCTGGCAGATGGCTGCCAACCAGGCCCACGCTTCTGTAAACAATTGAGGAGGCTGACTCCCACTACGCCGCCCATGTTGGAGTTGGTATTCCGCAATAGCTCTACGCTGCTCATAGAGCCTGGCCAACATGTGGAGCGTAGAGTTCCACTGTGTGGGCACGTCGCACGGCAATCGGTGCACTGGCAGATGAAACCGATGTTGCAGGGTCCGCAGGGTGGCAGCGTCCGTCTTGGAGTTGCGGAAATGTGCGCTGACCCGGCGCACCTTTCCGAGCAGGTATGACAAGCGTGGGTAGCTTTTCAGAAAGCGCTGAACCACCAAATTAAAGACATGGGCCAGGCATGGCACGTGCGTGAGACTGCCGAGCTGCAGAGCCGCCACCAGGTTACGGCCGTTGTCACACACGACCATGCCCGGTTGGAGGCTGAGCGGCGCAAGCCAGCGGTCAGTCTGCTCTGTCAGACCCTGCAGCAGTTTGTGGGCCGTGTGCCTCTTATCTCCTAAGCTGAGTAGTTTCAGCACGGCCTGCTGACGCTTGCCCACTGCTGTGCTGCCATGCCGCGCGACACCGACTGCTGGCGACGTGCTGCTGCTGACACATCTTGATTGCGAGACAGAGGTTGCGTAGGAGGAGGAGGAGGGTGGTTTAGTGGAGGAAGCATACACCGCCGCAGATACCACCACCGAGCTGGGGCACGCAATTCGGGGGGTGGGTAGGACGTGAGCGGTCCCAGCCTCCACTAAATTCACCCAATGTGCCGTCAGGGAGATATAGTGGCCCTGCCCGCCTGTGCTTGTCCACGTGTCTGTTGTTAAGTGGACCTTGGCAGTAACCGCGTTGGTGAGGGCGCGTACAATGTTGCGGGAGACGTGGTCGTGCAGGCCTGGGACGGCACATCGGGAAAAGTAGTGGCGACTGGGAGCCGAGTAGCGCGGGGCCGCCGCCGCCATCATGCTTTTGAAAGCCTCCGTTTCCACAAGCCTATACGGCAGCATCTCCAGGCTGATCAATTTGGCAATGTGCACGTTTAACGCTTGAGCGTGCGAGTGCGTGGCGGCGTACTTGCGCTCGCGCTCAAACAGTGGCGCTAGCGACGTCTGGACACTGCGCTGAGAGACATTGCTGGATGGGGCCGAGGACAGCGGAGGTGAGGGTGTGGGTGCAGGCCAGGAGACGGTAGTGCCTGTGTCCTCAGAGGGGGGTTGGATCTCAGTGGCAGGTTGGGGCACAGGGGGAGAGGCAGTGGTGCAAACCGGAGGCGGTGAACGGCCTTCGTCCCACCTTGTGGGGTGCTTGGCCATCATATGCCTGCGCATGCTGGTGGTGGTGCCTCCCCAGCTGATCTTGGCGCGACAAAGGTTGCACACCACTGTTCGTCGGTCGTCAGGCGTCTCTGTGAAAAACTGCCACACCGTAGAGCACCTTGACCTCTGCAGGGTGGCATGGCGCGAGGGGGCGCTTTGGGATACAGTTGGTGGATTATTCGGTCTGGCCCTGCCTCTACCCCGGGCCACCGCACTGGCTCCGCCTGTGCCCACACCCTGACTTGGGCCTCCGCGTCCTCGCCCGCGTCCACGTCCTCTAGGCCTACCCCTACCCCTCAGCATGCTGTATTACCAGTAGTGCAGAAACAGAACGCTGTAATTAAATGTGCCGCTTATTGGCCTGTGGTTGGAGGCTGACTTCGCTTACGGAACGCCAGGAAATAATTTTGCGCAAGCTTGCTGTAACACGTAGCTGGCTGCGTATGAATTTGGAGAACTACTACACCCAGCACAGACCCAGAACACTGAGGACACTCATAGGCAGCCCAAATAGATTTTTTCCCACAAATTTTTTTGCAAAGGCCCACTGCCTATATTCAATCAATATGTCTTCTGTCCCTGCCTAAGCGCTTCTGGCCCTGGGGTATTACTGCAGGGCGCAATGCTCTGCACGGCCGATATACCAAAAAAGAAAAAATGTGCAACACTGCAAAAAGCAGCCTCCACAGTACTGCACACGGTTAGATGTGGCCCTAAGAAGGACCGTTGGAGTTCTTGAAGCCTAAAATCACTCCTAACACTCTCCCTATAGCAGCTCCACCATCAGCAGCATTTTCCCTCAGCTATGTCAGAACGCATCTGTGGCGAGCCGCGGGAGGGGCCGATTTTTATACTCGGGTGACACCTGATCTCGCCAGCCACTCACTGCAGGGGGGTGGTATGGGGCTTGAACGTCGCAGGGGGAAGTTGTAATGCCTTCCCTGTCTTTCAATTGGCCAGAAAAGCGCGCTAACGTCTCAGAGATGAAAGTGAAAGTAACCCGAACATCGCGTGGTACTCGTTACGAGTAACGAGCATCTCGAACACGCTAATACTCGAACGAGTATGAAGCTCGGAGGAGTACGTTCGCTTATCTCTAGTCCCCTGTGTGAAAAACATAATAAAGAGCTCATATTCACCTTTCCCTGCTCCCTGCTCATCCCCCTTCAGGTCTCACTGGTGATGTAATGCTTACAGGCTGTAATGAGCTTGTGCTTCCCATAAACAGGCTGCTGCAGCCAATTACAGAGCTCGGTGATGGTCTGCAGCGTGTAAACAGTAATTAACCAAGGAAGCTCTGATCTGCTGGCAGGGGGCTTGCGGGGAGCAGGGAGAGGTGAGTATGAGCTCTTTATTATTTTTCACACAGGGGACCTGTTTAAACATAAAATTTTTAACTAGGACAACCCCTTTAATTAAGAGGAACAGTGTGGCTTATTTAATGAAGGGGCAGCTTGTTATTAAGGGGGCCCATCGTGGTTTGTTAATTAGTCAGGCGGCAATGTGTTGCACTGCTATAAAGTATTCATATCTTGACAGACTTTGCCATATTTAGAGTATGGGCCTATTCAGACAGACGATTTCCCAGTCCCATTATAGCTATTTAGGCTATTCACATGACCAATGGCCCACGTGAAAAACTCACAGAATGTTCCATTCTGGTCTGATTTATGGACCAGATTTGGATATGCAATATACACTGACCACGGGAATCGGACAGCACATGGAGAATGTCGGGTGCAATTTGCACTTGGCCATCTGACTACGCCCTTAGCGATGTTCAAAACATTGCTTGCATTTATCTATAGACACCCATCGCACACTGCTGTCTTGTTGCATCACTATATTTGTTCTGACAAAGTCATCAGTAAAGACATTGGGGGGGGGGGGGGGGGTTTGATTATGACCAGTGTTCACATGTTAGTCTTAATATTATTCCTGTTGGCTAGCGATGCATATTTCTTCATGGGGTGCATCTTGGCACCTCTGTGTGCCTACATAGAAATGTAAGCCAGCTAAGACCTGGAGTACATTTTTAGTACAATTTCCACTATTTCTGGTGTAAATTATACATAAATGTTTTAATCTGGGTGATCACGCCTTCATCTGACAAGCCACACCCCTTTTGGGGAAAGTGGTGTGAAATGGCGCAGCTGTCAAAAAAGGCATAATATTTTCATGGAAGCAGACCTTGCACCAACTTTTGTATGCTAAAAAGCATTTGATAGATTCCCCCATAGTGTTAAACCCTTGCCTTAGTCATCTTCATGCAGTTCTCCTGCACCTTCATATATCTATATAGTTTAGCCTAAACACGGGCAATAGACTTTTTGTTCTGCTTATCAGAGGAACCCAAGGTGTCATCGCAGGGGCATACCCAAAGGCTCAGGGGCCCGGGTGCAAAAGTACACACACACACACACACACACACACACACACACACACACGGGCCTGAACCACTTCTTCGTGTGATAGCAGCAGCACAGGCAGGGGCAGCAGCTGCCGTCTAGCAGGAGGCATGGGCAGCACGTGGTGACGTCATCACTGTGCTCAACTCCCTGCCGGCCAATGTGGCTGCCTTCCTCCTCCTCCTCCTCTTCCCCCCAGCTCTTCTCTGCTTCCTCTCAGGCTGGTTGCACTGCCTGCTGCGTGATCAGTGTGGTGCTGCAGACACAGCGACCAGACGGTAATGCACTGGATGTGCATATGTATATGGCAAAGGGCGGCCTCTGGGCCCCCTCAGTGCAGGAGCCAGGTCGCCACTGCAACTCCAGCAACCCCTGACGGTATGCCTATGTGTCATTGGTATTAGTGTAGTATGTCTCCACCAGAAGTATAGTTTGGCCGGGCTTACCTACAGGTAATGCTCAGGTCACACCCCAAGCTGGCAAAAGTTCTCAATTGGCAGAGACATACTACACTAGTCTCCGCCAATTGGGAGCTTTTGCCAGCCTTGGGCATTACCTGTAGGTGAGCCCGGCCAACCCATACTTATGATGGAGACATATACTATATGGACAAAAGTGTTTGGACACTGCAAAAAAATCACCAAATATGCAAATACTGAGTTTGCCAAATGGTATTCTGGGAAGGGCATGGGTAAAATAAAAAGCTGCTCATTTTGTAATAACTATTCTTCATCCGATCGAGCCCTTGTGGGACGGACTGGAGTGACGGGTACGACACCGCCACCCACACCCATCCTCAGAACAATCTCTTCTCACAGCCTGGCACGAGGAATGGCGAGCTACTCCTGCCCAGACTTACAGAGGACTTGTGGAAAGCATGCCTCGACGTGTTACCGCTGTAATACAAGGAGAAGGAGGGCATACACGTCGCTAAATAGAAGAATAAAGCACTTTTTCTGAAAAACATGCAGTGTCCAAATACTTTTGTCCATATAGTGTACTACACTAATACTGGTGTCATCCATAGTGATATCCCTTTCACAACCAACAATCATTTGCTGCATTAATGTGGCAAGGTTGAAGGCTGAAGGATAGAAGTGATAATGAACCTTAAAGTGGTTGTCCAGGGTTAGAAACGTATGGCTGCTTTCTACCAAACACAGCGCCACACTTGTACATAGGGTTGTGGGTAGTATTGCATCTCAAATTCATTGACGTGAATGGGAGCTGAGCTGCAATACCAGGAATAATCCAAGAACAAGAGTGGCGCTGCTTTTGAAAGAATGCAGACATATTTTTCTAACCACAGCCAACCCTTTTAATGGCTCGTGGTGCGAGTATGAAGGTGCCTTTTTAACCCCTTAATGGCCAGAGTGTTTCAGTCCTTAAAGGACCATATACATTTAAGTGATTTTATGCATACGGTGGTGTTATGGTCCTACTTTTTTTTCTTGGACTATCAAAATTATTTTTCCAGAATTTTTTTCCCGTGACATATAGTGCTGCCTTCTGTTTTTTTTTTGTCTTGTTTGGGATAATGTGTAGATAAAATCAAAAAATTATATTTTTTTCAATGTACCGGTAATAGTTTTTTTTTCTTTATTTAGCACATTTAACTTCAAAATAAAGTACTGGAATGGGTTCCCCATTTTAGTCAATTTGATATATAATTTGTATAGTCTTGGATTACAGGGCTTCTATGGCGAAAGTGTAGGTTGCCATGGGCTTTTTTTTTCTTCATATTTTTGTAACTTTTTTATATTTATGTCCCCCCATGATATCATATAAGACCCCTGGGGGACATTCACAATGTCATTTTTTTAAATTTTATTTCCACTATAGCTGGGTCATCTATACAAGCACCAGTTACAGGGGAAAACATAGGTGTCTCTGGCAGCCGAGCACCCGACCTGATCCTGCTAGACTGCAGGAGCTTTAAACCTATGCTGTATATTAATAATGGGGCAGGTTTAAAGCCCAGGACCGAGTGGTCTAATTAGATGTCGTGTCTGTGGGGCACAAGAGCACCACTCAGCACGGCGCAGGGTGGTGTTCCCACTGAACGCAAGAATCATACACCATGCAATGCAGAACAGTGAGCACCACTCTAGGAAGATGGAAAAAAAACTGTCCCTACCAAACAGGGAAGTGAGGAGTCCCTGCCTGCAAGCAGAGTTATTGTCCTGATAAGGACAGCCCCGCTGTCTTCCTCTGGACCCTGACTATCCCTATAGGAAACCCTGGAGGGATGTACTGACACAGCAATGCAAACAATAAAGGTAACCAAAAAGAACAGAAAGGATATGGCAGCACTTATCTAAAATGGAAGTTTTCCAGGCAAGCTAGAGGCTCCAACCTCTCCTCTAGTGAACTGACGCAGCAAGGAGGAAAGGCGGGGTATGAACATAAAGCTCTCCACGCCTGCTGATAGGAAGAGCAACTACCCTGTTTCCCTGAAAATAAGACAGTCCCTGAAAATAAGACATAGCATGATTTTCCAGAATTTTTGAGGATGCAAAATGATTTTTCAGGCTTTTTGAGGATGCTTGAAATATAAGCCCTACTCCAAAATTAAGCCCTGCTAACAGTTAATTAAAAAAGTCAATTTAAATAGTGTCCAGGCAGCTATACATGTAAAAATTTTAAACGTTTTTGAACAAAAATTAATATAAGACACTGTCTTATTTTCAGGGAAACACAGTAGAGAACCACAGCCCAAACCGTCTCCCAGGTATGACTAATAGTTAGTATGCAACCATGCAGCATACAGAGAGATAGCAACAAGCAATCTCTGCACAGTGGGCATTAACCCTTATCCTGCATAGCAGCTGGGCGACAGGTCTGACCCTGCATCGCAGCCACCATGCCACAACGCTGTTGTGACCGACAAGCCACGACAGGAGACTTATTCTTTAAGGACCGTGTTATCCTTTCCTTGCTAGCCTCAGGAGCCTCCCTCCCTGACAGCTATGTACTGCACTCTTTGTCTCAACCTTGCTATGTGCAGTGCTACAAAAAAATCCAGTGCCAAATTGAATTGACATCAGCTGATTTTCTCGACCTTTTTCATGCCCAATATTAAACCTCTGATGCACACCATTAATCTATTTAGGTTGCTGAGTGATACCAAGATTATATCTATTTTTGCTTTATGCTCTGGTTACAATATGAGTGTTTTTTGATTCTGCTTTTGTCTTGTCTTTGTGTGTCTTTACTAGAGATGAGCGAACGCGTTCGTCCGAGCTTGATATTCGTGCGAATATTAGGGTGTTCGGGATGTTCGTTATTCGTGACGAACACCATGCGGTGTTCTGGTTACTTTCACTTCCTTCCCTGAGACGTTAGCGCGCTTTTCTGGCCAATTGAAAGACAGGGAAGGCATTACAACTTCCCCCTGCAACGTTTAAGCCCTATACCACCCCCCTGCTGTGAGTGGCTGGCGAGATCAGGTGTTCGCCTAATATAAAAGTCGGCCCCTCCCGCGGCTCGCCTCAGATGCGGTGTGAGTTAGATGAGGGACAGTGCTGTTTATACCGGAGCTGCTGTAGGGAAAGAATTGGTAGTTAGTGTAGGCTTCAAGACCCCCCAAAGGTCCTTATTAGGGCCACTGATAGCTGTGTGTTGGCTGCTGTTAGCAGTGGGATTTTTTTTTTCTCAAAGTCGCCTCTGCAGACCGTTGCACCTGGCATTAGGGACAGAAGTGCTGCATAGGCAGGGAGAGTGTTAGGAGTGAGTGTAGCCTTCAAGAACCTCAACGGTCCTTTCTAGGGCCATATTTATCCGTGTGCAGTACTGTCCAGGCTGCTGTTGGCTGTGCTGCATTTTTTTTGGGCTTCTCAAAATCGCCTCTGCAGAGCATTCCACCCTCCATTGATACTGCAGGGAAAGAATTGTATAGGCAGGGCCACAACACAGTTATTATTCATAGAATATACGCAGTGCTGCCTGTTGGTGGGAAAAACCTGAAAACAAATCTATTTGTCCAGCCTCTGTCCGTCCTAACGCCTGTGGACACGTGTGAGCTGCGTGAAAAACATTGCTAAATCATACGCACCCAGCTACGCTTTACTGCTGGCTTCGCCATTTGCTTTCCTTAATTGGGAAAAAAAATACCTGCTCTGCCACAGTTAATAACTCTGCTACCCTCACGTTCTGTGACACATAAGCAGGGACACAGCGCAGTTATTAAACTTCGCAGGTTCATTGAATATACGCAGTGCTGCCTGTTGGTGGGAAAAAACTGAAAAGAAATCTATTTGTCCAGCCTGTGTCCGTCCTTACGCCTGTGGAGACGTGTGAGCTGCGTGAAAAACATTGCTAAATCATACGCAGCCAGCTACGCTTTACTGCTGGCTTCGCCATTTGCTTTCCTTAATTGGGAAAAAAAATACCTGCTCTGCCACAGTTAATAACTCTGCTACCCTCACGTTCTGTGACACATAAGCAGGGACACAGCGCAGTTATTAAACTTCGCAGGTTCATTGAATATACGCAGTGCTGCCTGTTGGTGGGAAAAAACTGAAAAGAAATCTATTTGTCCAGCCTGTGTCCGTCCTTACGCCTGTGGAGACGTGTGAGCTGCGTGAAAAACATTGCTAAATCATACGCAGCCAGCTACGCTTTACTGCTGGCTTCGCCATTTGCTTTCCTTAATTGGGAAAAAAAATACCTGCTCTGCCACAGTTAATAACTCTGCTACCCTCACGTTCTGTGACACATAAGCAGGGACACAGCGCAGTTATTAAACTTCGCAGGTTCATTGAATATACGCAGTGCTGCCTGTTGGTGGGAAAAAACTGAAAAGAAATCTATTTGTCCAGCCTGTGTCCGTCCTTACGCCTGTGGAGACGTGTGAGCTGCGTGAAAAACATTGCTAAATCATACGCAGCCAGCTACGCTTTACTGCTGGCTTCGCCATTTGCTTTCCTTAATTGGGAAAAAAAATACCTGCTCTGCCACAGTTAATAACTCTGCTACCCTCACGTTCTGTGACACATAAGCAGGGACACAGCGCAGTTATTAAACTTCGCAGGTTCATTGAATATACGCAGTGCTGCCTGTTGGTGGGAAAAAACTGAAAAGAAATCTATTTGTCCAGCCTGTGTCCGTCCTTACGCCTGTGGAGACGTGTGAGCTGCGTGAAAAACATTGCTAAATCATACGCAGCCAGCTACGCTTTACTGCTGGCTTCGCCATTTGCTTTCCTTAATTGGGAAAAAAAATACCTGCTCTCCAAGAGTTATAATAACTCTGCTACCCTCACGTTCTGTGACACATAAGCAGGGACACAGCGCAGTTATTAAACTTCGCAGGTTCATTGAATATACGCAGTGCTGCCTGTTGGTGGGAAAAAACTGAAAAGAAATCTATTTGTCCAGCCTGTGTCCGTCCTTACGCCTGTGGAGACGTGTGAGCTGCGTGAAAAACATTGCTAAATCATACGCAGCCAGCTACGCTTTACTGCTGGCTTCGCCATTTGCTTTCCTTAATTGGGAAAAAAAATACCTGCTCTGCCACAGTTAATAACTCTGCTACCCTCACGTTCTGTGACACATAAGCAGGGACACAGCGCAGTTATTAAACTTCGCAGGTTCATTGAATATACGCAGTGCTGCCTGTTGGTGGGAAAAAACTGAAAAGAAATCTATTTGTCCAGCCTGTGTCCGTCCTTACGCCTGTGGAGACGTGTGAGCTGCGTGAAAAACATTGCTAAATCATACGCAGCCAGCTACGCTTTACTGCTGGCTTCGCCATTTGCTTTCCTTAATTGGGAAAAAAAATACCTGCTCTGCCACAGTTAATAACTCTGCTACCCTCACGTTCTGTGACACATAAGCAGGGACACAGCGCAGTTATTAAACTTCGCAGGTTCATTGAATATACGCAGTGCTGCCTGTTGGTGGGAAAAAACTGAAAAGAAATCTATTTGTCCAGCCTGTGTCCGTCCTTACGCCTGTGGAGACGTGTGAGCTGCGTGAAAAACATTGCTAAATCATACGCAGCCAGCTACGCTTTACTGCTGGCTTCGCCATTTGCTTTCCTTAATTGGGAAAAAAAATACCTGCTCTGCCACAGTTAATAACTCTGCTACCCTCACGTTCTGTGACACATAAGCAGGGACACAGCGCAGTTATTAAACTTCGCAGGTTCATTGAATATACGCAGTGCTGCCTGTTGGTGGGAAAAAACTGAAAAGAAATCTATTTGTCCAGCCTGTGTCCGTCCTTACGCCTGTGGAGACGTGTGAGCTGCGTGAAAAACATTGCTAAATCATACGCAGCCAGCTACGCTTTACTGCTGGCTTCGCCATTTGCTTTCCTTAATTGGGAAAAAAAATACCTGCTCTGCCACAGTTAATAACTCTGCTACCCTCACGTTCTGTGACACATAAGCAGGGACACAGCGCAGTTATTAAACTTCGCAGGTTCATTGAATATACGCAGTGCTGCCTGTTGGTGGGAAAAAACTGAAAAGAAATCTATTTGTCCAGCCTGTGTCCGTCCTTACGCCTGTGGAGACGTGTGAGCTGCGTGAAAAACATTGCTAAATCATACGCAGCCAGCTACGCTTTACTGCTGGCTTCGCCATTTGCTTTCCTTAATTGGGAAAAAAAATACCTGCTCTGCCACAGTTAATAACTCTGCTACCCTCACGTTCTGTGACACATAAGCAGGGACACAGCGCAGTTATTAAACTTCGCAGGTTCATTGAATATACGCAGTGCTGCCTGTTGGTGGGAAAAAACTGAAAAGAAATCTATTTGTCCAGCCTCTGTCCGTCCTTACGCCTGTGGAGACGTGTGAGCTGCGTGAAAAACATTGCTAAATCATACGCAGCCAGCTACGCTTTACTGCTGGCTTCGCCATTTGCTTTCCTTAATTGGGAAAAAAAATACCTGCTCTGCCACAGTTAATAACTCTGCTACCCTCACGTTCTGTGACACATAAGCAGGGACACAGCGCAGTTATTAAACTTAGATAATTCATTCACTAGAGGCAGTGGGGCCTTTCGTTTTCCAAAAAGGGCAAAAATTATATTTGGCCTGCAGTCTTGCGCCAATTTATTTCCTGCCTGGGAAATCTAATCACTGGTAATACAGCATGCTGAGGGGTAGGGGTAAGCCTAGAGGACGTGGACGTGGACGTGGCCGAGGACGCGGAGGGCCAAGTGAGGGTGTGGGCACAGGCCAAGCTCCTGATCCAGGTGTGTCGCAGCTGTCTGCTGCGCGATTAGGAGAGAGGCACGTTTCTGGCGTCCCCACATTCATCGCCCAATTAATGGGTCCACGCGGGAGACGGTTATTAGAAAATGAGCAGTGTGAGCAGGTCCTGTCCTGGATGGCAGAAAGTGCTTCGAGCAACCTATCGTCTACCCGCAGTTCTGCGCCGTCCACTGCTGCCAATCCGAATCCTCTGTCTGCTGCTCCTCCTTCCTCCCAGCCTCCTCACTCCACTACAATGACACCTGCTCAGGAGCGGGAACACTCCCAGGAACTGTTCTCGGGCCCCTGCTTAGATTGGGCAGCAGCGGTTCCTCTCCCACCAGAGGAGTTTATCGTCACTGATGCCCAACCATTCGAAAGTTCCCGGGGTCCGGGGGAAGAGGCTGGGGACTTCCGCCAACTGTCTCAACAACTTTCTGTGGGTGAGGAGGACGATGACGATCAGACACAGTTGTCTTGCAGTGAGGTAGTAGTAAGGGCAGTAAGTCCCAGGGAGCAGCGCACAGAGGATTCGGAGGAAGAGCAGCAGGACGATGAGGTGACTGACCCCACCTGGTGTGCAACGCTTACTCAGGAGGACAGGTCTTCAGAGGGGGAGTCAAGGGCATCAGCAGGGCAGGTTGCAAGAGGCAGTGCGGTGGCCAGGGCCAGGGGTAGAGGCAGGGCCAGACCGAATAATCCACCAAGTGTTTCCCAAAGCGCCCCCCCGCGCCATGCCACCCTGCAGAGGCCGAGGTGCTCTAAGGTCTGGCAGTTTTTCACAGAGACGCCTGACGACCGACGAACAGTGGTGTGCAACCTTTGTTGCGCAAAGCTCAGCCGGGGAGCCAACACCAACAGCCTCACCACCACCACCATGCGCAGACATATGATGGCCAAGCACCCCACAAGGTGGGACGAAGGCCGTTCACCGCCTCCGGTTTGCACCCCTGCCTCTCCCCCTGTGCCCCAACCTGCCACTGAGATGCAACCCCCCTCTCAGGACACAGGCACTACCGCCTCATGGCCTGCACCCACACCCTCATCTCCGCTGTCCTCGGCCCCATCCAGCAGTGTAGTTCAGCGCACCGTTCAGCCGTCGCTTGCGCAAGTGTTCGAGCGCAAGCGCAAGTACGCCGCCACGCACCCGCACGCTCAAACGTTAACCGTCCGCATCGCAAAATTCATCAGCCTTGAGATGCTGCCGTATAGGGTTGTGGAAACGGAGTCCTTCAAAAGTATCATGGAGGCGGCGGCCCCGCGCTACTCAGTTCCCAGTCGCCACTACTTTTCCCGATGTGCCGTCCCAGCCCTGCACGACCACGTCTCCCGCAACATTGTGCGCGCCCTCACCAACGCGGTTACTGCCACGGTCCACTTAACTACGGACACGTGGACAAGCACAGGCGGGCAGGGCCACTACATCTCCCTGACGGCACATTGGGTGAATTTAGTGGAGGCTGGGACAGAGTCAGAGCCTGGGACCGCTCACGTCCTACCCACCCCCAGAATTGCGGGCCCCAGCTCGGTGGTGGTATCTGCGGAGGTGTATGCTTCCTCCACTAAAGCACCCTCCTCCTCCTCCTCCTCCTCCTCTGTCTCACAATCAAGATGTGTTAGCAGCAGCATGTCGCCAGCAGTCGGTGTCGCGCGGTGTGGCAGCACAGCGGTGGGCAAGCGTCAGCAGGCCGTGCTGAAACTACTCAGCTTAGGCGATAAGAGGCACACGGCCCACGAACTGCTGCAGGGTCTGACACAGCAGACCGACCGCTGGCTTGCGCCGCTGAGCCTCCAACCGGGCATGGTCGTGTGTGACAACGGCCGTAACCTGGTGGCGGCTCTGCAGCTCGGCAGCCTCACGCACGTGCCATGCCTGGCCCACGTCTTTAATTTGGTGGTTCAGCGGTTTCTGAAAAGCTACCCACGCTTGTCAGACCTGCTCGTAAAGGCGCGCCGGCTCTGCGCACATTTCCGCAAGTCCCACACGGACGCTGCCACCCTGCGCACCCTGCAACATCACTTTAAGCTGCCAGTGCACCGACTGCTGTGCGACGTGCCCACACGGTGGAACTCTACGCTCCACATGTTGGCCAGGCTCTATGAACAGCGTAGAGCTATAGTCGAATACCAACTCCAACATGGGCGGCGCAGTGGGAGTCAGCCTCCTCAATTCCTTTCAGAAGAGTGGGCCTGGTTGGCAGACATCTGCCATGTCCTTGGTAATTTTGAGGAGTCTACCCAGGTGGTGAGCGGCGATGCTACAATCATTAGCGTCACCATTCCTCTGCTATGCATCTTGAGAAATTCCCTGCAAACCATAAAGGCAGCTGCTTTGCGCTCGGAAACGGGGGCGGGGGAAGACAGTATGCCGCTGGATAGTCAGGGCACCCTCCTGTCTATTTCACAGCGCGTACAGGAGGAGGAGGAGGATGAGGAGGAGGGGGAAGAGACAGCTTGGCCCGCTGCTGACGGTACACCGGCTGATTGCCTGTCATCCTTTCAGCGTGTATGGCCTGAGGAGGAGGAGGAGGAGGAGGATCCTGAAAGTGATCTTCCTAGTGAAGACAGCCATGTGTTGCGTACAGGTACCCTGGCACACATGGCTGACTTCATGTTAGGATGCCTTTCTCGTGACCCTCGCGTTGCACGCATTCTGGCCACTACGGATTACTGGGTGTACACACTGCTCGATCCACGGTATAAGGAGAACCTGCCCACTCTGATTCCCGAAGAGGAAAGGGGTTCGAGAGTGTTGCTATACCACAGGACCCTTGCGGACAAGCTGATGGTAAAATTCCCAGCCGACAGCGCTAGTGGCAGAAGGCGCAGTTCCGAGGGCCATGTTGCAGGGGATGTGCGTAGATCGAGCAGCATGTACATCCCAGGCAGTGCAACAGTCTTTAAGGGCCTGGCCAGCTTTATGGCTCCCCACCAAGACTGTGTCACCGCTCCCCAGTCACGGCTGAGTCGGTGGGAGCACTGCAAAAGGATGGTGAGGGAGTACGTAGCGGATCGCACGACCATCCTTGGTGACGCCTCTGCCCCCTACAACTACTGGGTGTCGAAGCTGGACACGTGGCCTGAACTAGCCCTGTATGCCCTTGAGGTGCTTGCTTGTCCTGCGGCTAGCGTGTTGTCGGAGAGGGTGTTTAGTGCGGCTGGGGGAATCATCACCGATAAGCGTAGCCGCTTGTCAACCGACAGTGCCGACAGGCTAACACTCATCAAGATGAACAAAGGCTGGATTTCGCCAGACTTCTGTTCTCCACCAGCGGACAGCAGCGATACGTAAGCAATACGTAGGCTGCACCCGCGGATGGAAGCTACGTTCTCTCTCACCATCCAAAACGGGGACATTTGTGCTTCATCAATCTGTGTCTAATATTCCTCCTCCTCCTCCTGCTGCTCCTCCTCCTGAAACCTCACGTAATCACGCTGAACGGGCAATTTTTCTTAGGGCCACAAGGCTCACTCAAATAATTTTTCAGAACAATTTTTATAAGTTTCAATTAGCTTAAAAGCGTTGGAACTTTAACTTGAACCAATTTTTCGTTACACTGGGCTGCCTCCAGGCCTAGTTACCACTTAAGCCACATTAACCAAAGCGATTAATGGGTTTCACCTGCCCTCTTGGCTGGCCATGGCCAATTTTTGGGATGTACATTAGTACTGTTGATACAGCAATTTTTGTGGGCCCTCGCCTACAGTGTAATCAAATTAATTTTTAGCCCACCTGCATTACAGCTGACGTTACCTCAGCTGTGTTGGGCAATGCAATGGGATATTTCTATGTACCGCCGGTGGCTTCCTGGCACCCACCCAGGCAGTGGGTCCACAGGGAGTTAAACCTACATGTGTCCACTTGTAAAGAACCCCAGTCTGACTGGGGCATGCAGTGTGGGCCGAAGCCCACCTGTATTACGCACGACATTACTACCTCAGCTGTGTTGGGCAATGCAATGGGATATTTTTGTGTACCGCCGGTGGGTTCCAGGGAGCCACCCATGCTGTAGGTGCACACTGAGTTTTTAATACATCTGTACACTTCTAAAGAACCCGTCTGACTGGGGCATGCAGTGTGGGCCGAAGCCCACCTGTATTACGCACGACATTACTACCTCAGCTGTGTTGGGCAATGCAATGGGATATTTTTGTGTACCGCCGGTGGGTTCCAGGGAGCCACCCATGCTGTAGGTGCACACTGAGTTTTTAATACATCTGTACACTTCTAAAGAACCCGTCTGACTGGGGCATGCAGTGTGGGCCGAAGCCCACCTGTATTACGCACGACATTACTACCTCAGCTGTGTTGGGCAATGCAATGGGATATTTTTGTGTACCGCCGGTGGGTTCCAGGGAGCCACCCATGCTGTAGGTGCACACTGAGTTTTTAATACATCTGTACACTTCTAAAGAACCCGTCTGACTGGGGCATGCAGTGTGGGCCGAAGCCCACCTGTATTACGCACGACATTACTACCTCAGCTGTGTTGGGCAATGCAATGGGATATTTCTATGTACCGCCGGTGGCTTCCTGGCACCCACCCAGGCAGTGGGTCCACAGGGAGTTAAACCTACATGTGTCCACTTGTAAAGAACCCCAGTCTGACTGGGGCATGCAGTGTGGGCCGAAGCCCACCTGCATTAAGCACGACATTACTACCTCAGCTGTGTTGGGCAATGCAATGGGATATTTCTGTGTACCGCCGGTGGGTTCCAGGGAGCCACCCATGCTGTGGGTCGACAGGGACTTCACAATAGGGAGTTGTACCTGCCTGTGTCTATGAATTAAAAAGCCCGGTCTGACTGGGGCATGCAGACACCTTGACAGAATGAATAGTGTGTGGCACATAGGTTCCCCATTGCTATGCCCACGTGTGCAGCTCCTGATGGCGGTGGCACAGGATTCTATTTCTCATTGCTTCTGTACAGCATTGTGGGCTATCGCTCCGCCACTTTTAAAGAGGGTCGCTGCCTAGCCGTGCCAACCTCTGCAGTGTATGCCTGAGGTCCCTCGTCATGGCAGACGCAATTCTAAATAGACATGAGCGTGGTGTGGCATGAGGGCAGCTGAAGGCTGCGCAGGGACACTTTGGTGTGCGCTGTGGGGGGGAGGGGGTGCGGTTGGGCAGCATGTAACTCAGGAGAAGTGTCAGTGGAGTGTCATGCAGGCAGTGATTGTGCTTTGTTGGAGGTAGTGTGGTGCTTAGCAAAGGTATGCCATGCTAATGAGGGCTTTTCAGAAGTAAAAGTTGTTGGGAGGGGGGGGGGCCCACTCTTGCCGCTATTGTGGCTTAATAGTGGGACCTGTGAACTTAGGATGCAGCCCAACATGTAGCCCCTCGCCTGCCCTATCCGTCACTGTGTCATTCCCATCACTTTCCTGAATTGCCCAGATTTTCACACATGAAAACCTTAGCGAGCATCGGCGAAATACAAAAATGTTCTGGTCGCCCATTGACTTCAATGGGGTTCGTTGTTCGAAACGAACCCTCGAGCATCACGGGAAGTTCGTTACGAATAACGAACACCCGAACATTTTGGTGTTCGCTCATCTCTAGTCTTTACTTCTGCACACGTATCAACCTTCTGAACTCCTTATGCTGCGACCTGATTGAACCAGCTGAGTAGGTCTTATCAATAATCCATGTGTGTACAGAACATATTCAAGCTGTGAAGGTGATATATCGAAAGGTAAGAAGAGGTTTCGCACGCCAACCCATCAGATTTCAACTCTCATCTGTCAGAGAGGGCTGCACTAAATCTCCCTCTATGTGCTGTAATGTGAATGAAGCAACAGTATTGGCACCAGTAAGATCAAAACTTAGAAAAAACTGGCTTCACTGCAATAATTGAAGGTTATTAAATTGCAAAATTGTGCTGTTTTTGGAATTCTTGGGCAGAATTAATTTAGCAATCCAAGAAGCCCGAAGATTATAACCATCCTGGATTTAGTTATAATTTCCTGCTGAAAGCCTCCTTCCCTGTACTTGTGTCATAGTTTACTTTTCTGGATACTGGAACGTATCAGAGCTTTTATTCATGACTAGAGATGAGCGAACGCGTTCGTCCGAGCTTGATATTCGTGCGAATATTAGGGTGTTCGGGATGTTCGTTATTCGTGACGAACACCATGCGGTGTTCTGGTTACTTTCACTTCCTTCCCTGAGACGTTAGCGCGCTTTTCTGGCCAATTGAAAGACAGGGAAGGCATTACAACTTCCCCCTGCAACGTTTAAGCCCTATACCACCCCCCTGCTGTGAGTGGCTGGCGAGATCAGGTGTTCGCCTAATATAAAAGTCGGCCCCTCCCGCGGCTCGCCTCAGATGTGGTGTGAGTTAGATGAGGGACAGTGCTGTTTATACCGGAGCTGCTGTAGGGAAAGAATTGGTAGTTAGTGTAGGCTTCAAGACCCCCCAAAGGTCCTTATTAGGGCCACTGATAGCTGTGTGTTGGCTGCTGTTAGCAGTGGGATTTTTTTTTTTCTCAAAATCGCCTCTGCAGACCGTTGCACCTGGCATTAGGGACAGAAGTGCTGCATAGGCAGGGAGAGTGTTAGGAGTGAGTGTAGCCTTCAAGAACCTCAACGGTCCTTTCTAGGGCCATATTTATCCGTGTGCAGTACTGTCCAGGCTGCTGTTAGCTGTGCTGCATTTTTTTTGGGCTTCTCAAAATCGCCTCTGCAGAGCATTCCACCCTCCATTGATACTGCAGGGAAAGAATTGTATAGGCAGGGCCACAACACAGTTATTATTCATAGAATATACGCAGTGCTGCCTGTTGGTGGGAAAAAACTGAAAACAAATCTATTTGTCCAGCCTGTGTCCGTCCTTACGCCTGTGGAGACGTGTGAGCTGCGTGAAAAACATTGCTAAATCATACGCAGCCAGCTACGCTTTACTGCTGGGTTCGCCATTTGCTTTCCTTAATTGGGAAAAAAAATACCTGCTCTCCAAGAGTTATAATAACTCTGCTACCCTCACGTTCTGTGACACATAAGCAGGGACACAGCACAGTTATTAAACTTCTCAGGTTCATTGAATATACGCAGTGCTGCCTGTTGGTGGGAAAAAACTGAAAACAAATCTATTTGTCCAGCCTGTGTCCGTCCTTACGCCTGTGGAGACGTGTGAGCTGCGTGAAAAACATTGCTAAATCATACGCAGCCAGCTACGCTTTACTGCTGGGTTCGCCATTTGCTTTCCTTAATTGGGAAAAAAAATACCTGCTCTCCAAGAGTTATAATAACTCTGCTACCCTCACGTTCTGTGACACATAAGCAGGGACACAGCACAGTTATTAAACTTCTCAGGTTCATTGAATATACGCAGTGCTGCCTGTTGGTGGGAAAAAACTGAAAACAAATCTATTTGTCCAGCCTGTGTCCGTCCTTACGCCTGTGGAGACGTGTGAGCTGCGTGAAAAACATTGCTAAATCATACGCAGCCAGCTACGCTTTACTGCTGGGTTCGCCATTTGCTTTCCTTAATTGGGAAAAAAAATACCTGCTCTCCAAGAGTTATAATAACTCTGCTACCCTCACGTTCTGTGACACATAAGCAGGGACACAGCACAGTTATTAAACTTCTCAGGTTCATTGAATATACGCAGTGCTGCCTGTTGGTGGGAAAAAACTGAAAACAAATCTATTTGTCCAGCCTGTGTCCGTCCTTACGCCTGTGGAGACGTGTGAGCTGCGTGAAAAACATTGCTAAATCATACGCAGCCAGCTACGCTTTACTGCTGGGTTCGCCATTTGCTTTCCTTAATTGGGAAAAAAAATACCTGCTCTCCAAGAGTTATAATAACTCTGCTACCCTCACGTTCTGTGACACATAAGCAGGGACACAGCACAGTTATTAAACTTAGATAATTCATTCACTAGAGGCAGTGGGGCCTTTCGTTTTCCAAAAAGGGCAAAAATTATATTTGGCCTGCAGTCTTGCGCCAATTTATTTCCTGCCTGTGAAATCAAATCACTGGTAATACAGCATGCTGAGGGGTAGGGGTAGGCCTAGAGGACGTGGACGCGGCCGAGGACGCGGAGGGCCAAGTCAGGGTGTGGGCACAGGCCAAGCTCCTGATCCAGGTGTGTCGCAGCCGACTGCTGCGCGATTAGGAGAGAGGCACGTTTCTGGCGTCCCCACATTCATCGCCCAATTAATGGGTCCACGCGGGAGACGGTTATTAGAAAATGAGCAGTGTGAGCAGGTCCTGTCCTGGATGGCAGAAAGTGCTTCGAGCAACCTATCGTCTACCCGCAGTTCTGCGCCGTCCACTGCTGCCAATCCGAATCCTCTGTCTGCTGCTCCTCCTTCCTCCCAGCCTCCTCACTCCACTACAATGACACCTGCTCAGGAGCGGGAACACTCCCAGGAACTGTTCTCGGGCCCCTGCTTAGATTGGGCAGCAGCGGTTCCTCTCCCACCAGAGGAGTTTATCGTCACTGATGCCCAACCATTCGAAAGTTCCCGGGGTCCGGGGGAAGAGGCTGGGGACTTCCGCCAACTGTCTCAACAACTTTCTGTGGGTGAGGAGGACGATGACGATCAGACACAGTTGTCTTGCAGTGAGGTAGTAGTAAGGGCAGTAAGTCCCAGGGAGCAGCGCACAGAGGATTCGGAGGAAGAGCAGCAGGACGATGAGGTGACTGACCCCACCTGGTGTGCAACGCTTACTCAGGAGGACAGGTCTTCAGAGGGGGAGTCAAGGGCATCAGCAGGGCAGGTTGCAAGAGGCAGTGCAGTGGCCAGGGGTAGAGGCAGGGCCAGACCGAATAATCCACCAAGTGTTTCCCAAAGCGCCCCCTCGCGCCATGCCACCCTGCGGAGGCCGAGGTGCTCTAAGGTCTGGCAGTTTTTCACAGAGACGCCTGACGACCGACGAACAGTGGTGTGCAACCTTTGTCGCGCAAAGCTCAGCCGGGGAGCCAACACCAACAGCCTCACCACCACCACCATGCGCAGACATATGATGGCCAAGCACCCCGCAAGGTGGGACAAAGGCCGTTCACCGCCTCCGGTTTGCACCCCTGCCTCTCCCCCTGTGCCCCAACCTGCCACTGAGATGCAACCCCCCTCTCAGGACACAGGCACTACCGCCTCATGGCCTGCACCCACACCCTCATCTCCGCTGTCCTCGGCCCCATCCAGCAGTGTAGTTCAGCGCACCGTTCAGCCGTCGCTTGCGCAAGTGTTCGAGCGCAAGCGCAAGTACGCCGCCACGCACCCGCACGCTCAAACGTTAACCGTCCGCATCGCAAAATTCATCAGCCTTGAGATGCTGCCGTATAGGGTTGTGGAAACGGAGTCCTTCAAAAGTATCATGGAGGCGGCGGCCCCGCGCTACTCAGTTCCCAGTCGCCACTACTTTTCCCGATGTGCCGTCCCAGCCCTGCACGACCACGTCTCCCGCAACATTGTGCGCGCCCTCACCAACGCGGTTACTGCCACGGTCCACTTAACTACGGACACGTGGACAAGCACAGGCGGGCAGGGCCACTACATCTCCCTGACGGCACATTGGGTGAATTTAGTGGAGGCTGGGACAGAGTCAGAGCCTGGGACCGCTCACGTCCTACCCACCCCCAGAATTGCGGGCCCCAGCTCGGTGCTGGTATCTGCGGAGGTGTATGCTTCCTCCACTAAAGCACCCTCCTCCTCCTCCTCCTCCTCTGTCTCACAATCAAGATGTGTTAGCAGCAGCATGTCGCCAGCAGTCGGTGTCGCGCGGTGTGGCAGCACAGCGGTGGGCAAGCGTCAGCAGGCCGTGCTGAAACTACTCAGCTTAGGCGATAAGAGGCACACGGCCCACGAACTGCTGCAGGGTCTGACACAGCAGACCGACCGCTGGCT
The DNA here is from genome assembly GCF_035609145.1 of Eleutherodactylus coqui. Classification (NCBI taxonomy): domain Eukaryota; kingdom Metazoa; phylum Chordata; class Amphibia; order Anura; family Eleutherodactylidae; genus Eleutherodactylus; species Eleutherodactylus coqui. The sequence goes on along the minus strand of NC_089841.1, from coordinate 243,201,608 downwards.
TGCGCCGCTGAGCCTCCAACCGGGCATGGTCGTGTGTGACAACGGCCGTAACCTGGTGGCGGCTCTGCAGCTCGGCAGCCTCACGCACGTGCCATGCCTGGCCCACGTCTTTAATTTGGTGGTTCAGCGGTTTCTGAAAAGCTACCCACGCTTGTCAGACCTGCTCGTAAAGGCGCGCCGGCTCTGCGCACATTTCCGCAAGTCCCACACGGACGCTGCCACCCTGCGCACCCTGCAACATCACTTTAAGCTGCCAGTGCACCGACTGCTGTGCGACGTGCCCACACGGTGGAACTCTACGCTCCACATGTTGGCCAGGCTCTATGAACAGCGTAGAGCTATAGTCGAATACCAACTCCAACATGGGCGGCGCAGTGGGAGTCAGCCTCCTCAATTCCTTTCAGAAGAGTGGGCCTGGTTGGCAGACATCTGCCATGTCCTTGGTAATTTTGAGGAGTCTACCCAGGTGGTGAGCGGCGATGCTACAATCATTAGCGTCACCATTCCTCTGCTATGCATCTTGAGAAATTCCCTGCAAACCATAAAGGCAGCTGCTTTGCGCTCGGAAACGGGGGCGGGGGAAGACAGTATGCCGCTGGATAGTCAGGGCACCCTCCTGTCTATTTCTCAGCGCGTACAGGAGGAGGAGGAGGAGCATGAGGAGGATGAGGAGGAGGGGGAAGAGACAGCTTGGCCCGCTGCTGACGGTACACCGGCTGATTGCCTGTCATCCTTTCAGCGTGTATGGCCTGAGGAGGAGGAGGAGGAGGAGGAGGAGGATCCTGATAGTGATCTTCCTAGTGAAGACAGCCATGTGTTGCGTACAGGTACCCTGGCACACATGGCTGACTTCATGTTAGGATGCCTTTCTCGTGACCCTCGCGTTGCACGCATTCTGGCCACTACGGATTACTGGGTGTACACACTGCTCGATCCACGGTATAAGGAGAACCTGCCCACTCTGATTCCCGAAGAGGAAAGGGGTTCGAGAGTGTTGCTATACCACAGGACCCTTGCGGACAAGCTGATGGTAAAATTCCCAGCCGACAGCGCTAGTGGCAGAAGGCGCAGTACCGAGGGCAAGGTAGCAGGGGATGTGCGTAGATCGAGCAGCATGTACATCCCAGGCAGTGCAACAGTCTTTAAGGGCCTGGCCAGCTTTATGGCTCCCCACCAAGACTGTGTCACCGCTCCCCAGTCACGGCTGAGTCGGCGGGAGCACTGCAAAAGGATGGTGAGGGAGTACGTAGCGGATCGCACGACCATCCTTGGTGACGCCTCTGCCCCCTACAACTACTGGGTGTCGAAGCTGGACACGTGGCCTGAACTAGCCCTGTATGCCCTTGAGGTGCTTGCTTGTCCTGCGGCTAGCGTCTTGTCGGAGAGGGTGTTTAGTGCGGCTGGGGGAATCATCACAGATAAGCGTAGCCGCTTGTCAACCGACAGTGCCGACAGGCTAACACTCATCAAGATGAACAAAGGCTGGATTTCCCCAGACTTCTGTTCTCCACCAGCGGACAGCAGCGATACGTAAGCAATACGTAGGCTGCACCCGCGGATGGAAGCTACGTTCTCTCTCACCATCCAAAACGGGGACATTTCTGCTTCATCAATCTGTGTCTAATATTCCTCCTCCTCCTCCTCCTGCTCCACCTCCTGAAACCTCACGTAATCACGCTGAACGGGCAATTTTTCTTAGGGCCACAAGGCTCACTCAAATAATTTTTCAGAACAATTTTTATAAGTTTCAATGCGCTTAAAAGCATTGGAACTTTAACTTGAACCAATTTTTCGTTACACTGGGCTGCCTCCAGGCCTAGTTACCACTTAAGCCACATTAACCAAAGCGATTAATGGGTTTCACCTGCCCTCTTGGCTGGCCATGGCCAATTTTTGGGATGTACATTAGTACTGTTGATACAGCAATTTTTGTGGGCCCTCGCCTACAGTGTAATCAAATTAATTTTTAGCCCACCTGCATTACAGCTGACGTTACCTCAGCTGTGTTGGGCAATGCAATGGGATATTTCTATGTACCGCCGGTGGCTTCCTGGCACCCACCCAGGCAGTGGGTCCACAGGGAGTTAAACCTACATGTGTCCACTTGTAAAGAACCCCAGTCTGACTGGGGCATGCAGTGTGGGCCGAAGCCCACCTGCATTAAGCACGACATTACTACCTCAGCTGTGTTGGGCAATGCAATGGGATATTTCTGTGTACCGCCGGTGGGTTCCAGGGAGCCACCCATGCTGTGGGTCGACAGGGACTTCACAATAGGGAGTTGTACCTGCCTGTGTCTATGAATTAAAAAGCCCGGTCTGACTGGGGCATGCAGACACCTTGACAGAATGAATAGTGTGTGGCACATAGGTTCCCCATTGCTATGCCCACGTGTGCAGCTCCTGATGGCGGTGGCACAGGATTCTATTTCTCATTGCTTCTGTACAGCATTGTGGGCTATCGCTCCGCCACTTTTAAAGAGGGTCGCTGCCTAGCCGTGCCAACCTCTGCAGTGTGTGCCTGCGGTCCCTCGTCATGGCAGACGCAATTCTAAATAGACATGAGCGTGGTGTGGCATGAGGGCAGCTGAAGGCTGCGCAGGGACACTTTGGTGTGCGCTGTGGGGGGGAGGGGGTGCGGTTGGGCAGCATGTAACTCAGGAGAAGTGGCAGTGGAGTGTCATGCAGGCAGTGATTGTGCTTTGTTGGAGGTAGTGTGGTGCTTAGCAAAGGTATGCCATGCTAATGAGCGCTTTTCAGAAGTAAAAGTTGTTGGGAGGGGGGGGGGCCCACTCTTGCCGCTATTGTGGCTTAATAGTGGGACCTGTGAACTTAGGATGCAGCCCAACATGTAGCCCCTCGCCTGCCCTATCCGTCACTGTGTCATTCCCATCACTTTCCTGAATTGCCCAGATTTTCACACATGAAAACCTTAGCGAGCATCGGCGAAATACAAAAATGTTCTGGTCGCCCATTGACTTCAATGGGGTTCGTTGTTCGAAACGAACCCTCGAGCATCACGGGAAGTTCGTTACGAATAACGAACACCCGAACATTTTGGTGTTCGCTCATCTCTATTCATGACCCTTCATTCGTTACTGGGAGTCTTTTCACCCCTATGTTTTCAATATAGTTTAAATGAGGAAGTTTCCACTTCTGCAATGAGCTTGATACCAATCTTCCAGTTCTACCATTAGATCATTTTAGGATTCTGCCAATTAGTGTTATTAATGAAGTGTGAAATTATAAATAAATCTGAAGAGCCGACAGCGTCAGACGTGAGAGTGAAGGCAATATTCCGCAATGATTTAGAAGCCATTTTCATCAAACTTGAGAAATGTGCCGTTCTGTTTAATAGCTAATTACTCATGTCGACAAACTTTATCAGTATGCAAAACAGAAATATAACATTTAATCTTTCATGCGCCGTCTGCAAAATCTACAATGTTATTCAAATGATTAACAGAGCTTGAAGCCATACAATGCTTTACTGACTTACAGTTAGATTGCTATTTGATTCAGGAGATGCGCCGGTTTCTAGGAGAGGAGACGGAACTCATACCAGCCTCATTATTTTATCATGAGGGTGACAGAACGCAATAAGACTATTGTTAGGAGATTTTTAAAAAACTTTTCTTAGCAGAACCATGTGGCCATTAGAAGGTATATTTAACCCTTTAATGACCGCTCATATGCCTTTCGACGGCGGCTGTTAAGGAGCTTCATTCTAATGCAATTGCCTTTTTTTTTTGGCAGTGCATCAGAAGCCTGGCATGGGTTTCAATTGTCAGATGATAGTCTGGTACTTACTTAAACAGTGGGGACTGGAGAAACTGCCGATCCATGCTTTTAATTCTTTACATGCTGCAGTCAATGCAACCACAGCATGTAATAGGCTGACAGAGGGAGGGGGCTCCCTCTGTCACCCATCAGACCCCCACAATGTACCCATGGGTTGTTATAGCACCCAGAGGCTTAGATATGGCCTTCCGGTCAGCTAGCTACACTGGCTTATGTGGCTCAGCCTCTGGTTGAGCTTCATAGGCTTTATAATACACTACTATAAAGAAGCATAGCAGTGTATTATAAGAATGATAAAAGATGCTGATATTCAAGTCCCCTGGTGGGACAAAAATAAAAAGTTAAAAATGTATTTTAAAAAAGCAGTAAACAGAAACAAATAAATAAAAACGTCAAAACCTCGCCTTTCACCTTTTACTATGTAAAAAAATATATATATTTTTTAAATCACAAAAGTAGTATGGCCATGTTTGTAATGACTGAGAGGAAAAAGTTAGCATATTATTTAATGATCATGGTGCATGCAATAAGAAAAAATACAAAAAACCCCATCGAAAATAGCTAATTTTGTCTATCTCACCTTACAAAGAATGGAATAGAAAGTGATCAAAACGTTGTATGGATCAACAAATGGCATCAATGGAAAGTACAACTCTGTTGATAAAAAAAATAAAGAAAAATGTTAGGAGTCTTTGAATGCAGAATTTGGTATTGTCGTAGTCATACTGACCCACAGAATTAATTTAACATGTTATTTATACTGCATTTAAAATGAAAATAAAAAACATTCCAGAATTGCAGATTTTGTAGATTTTCCTGTAGAAAAAAATAAAAAGCAATCAAAATGTTATACATTCCCAAAATTTGTATAAATGAAGACTCAAAAAAGACTAAAAAAAAGGGGTTTTAGTGTACAAAAATAGCAAAGCATAAAAAAACTGTTTAAACTTGGTATAGCTGAAATTGTGCTGACCAGAATATAAAGTTAACATGTTGTTTTTTTTTTTTTTGCACGCTGAACTCCGTAAAAACAAAATCCAAAAAACAAATTGCAGAATTGTTTTTTCTCCCAATCTCCCTAGAAAGAGAAATTAATAACAGTCAGGCCGCCTGCACATGACTGGGTTGGGTCCTGCAGTTGAATCTGACCCTGTGACCTCCGTGTACCTGTTCGCTGTTGTCTTATCTGTGCCGGCCGGCACACATGCGTCGTACAGATTATGCCGCGCTGTCACTGAAATAGGACATGCTGTAACTTTCCCTCCGCGAGCGGAAAATTGCAATTGATTTCCGCGCATGGACATGGAAAAGCAGTTTTCAATAGCATGTTTATGCGCAGAATTTGCTGCGGAATCCGGTGGCGGGTGGATGCCCGCTCCGGATTCCGCAATGCAAATATGCCGTCTGCATTGGCCCTTATACAATACATTATAAGGGCTCAGTCACACAGGCGCATCGGCACCCGTGTTACTGCAGGAGGAAGACGCCCGTACCTCAAGACGGACGTCTCTCTGCAGCGCCGCGAGAAAGAACATGTGTCCGGCTTCATTGCCGGTCATGCGTTCTTTCTTCAGCACTGCAGAGAGATTTCCGTATTGAGGTACAGCCGTCTTCTTCCTGCAGGAAAGGCTCAGTCACACGGGCGCATTGGCGCAGGTGTACGGGTGCCGATGCGCCTGTGTGACTGAGCCCTAAAATTGTGTAATTAAAAAATAGAACTTGTCCTGCAAAAACAAGCCATCTAGGTCAACGAAGAAGGTTAAAAAGTCATGGCTCTAGAAATGGGATGATGAAAAAAGTTGAAAACTTAGTTGTTCTTTAAGGCCAAGCAGGCTCCATCAGTAAGGAGTTAGCGGGTTCTCTGCTTAGGTTTGACTCCAGGCACCTCTGCAGAATCGGCACAGCTGAATAAAGGGGCCCTTCACTGTTGACCAAGGCATATAACTATACATACAGTAGGCAATATAGCTGAGTTTAGGTGGCAGAAACTGCCACAACCAAATGTGCAGCGCTGGGCTGCTGCCCCTTCATTCTGCTGATCAATGGATAGCTGGGCTTTGGACCCCAACCGATCACATAATGATACATTATCCTAAGGATAGACCATCAATATTATAGCCTCTTTCGGTGCTAATAGATGGTGCCCTCGTTCAGCCAGAGTAGAATGTAGTTATAAGAAGCATCTGCATCTCTTCATTTCTGGAGGACTCAGCATATCTATGCATTACAACGATGACCCATTGTTTTCAATGGCAACTATGTAACCCTTGTGGTGCGGCTGTATGGGAATTAAACACTAATTATGTCCCCTCACTGACTGATCCTGTACTCAGTAAGTCCCAGCAGAGAGTAAGAACCTGTAATCAGTTTATACTTATGCAATGCTCCTCTGGGAAATTTGGTATGCAAATGGGAAATAGTACAATGCCTCAGCAGCGCCACCTCTTAGAAGGCAGCTTTTGGTTATAATGCCTTCTAGAGAAGACTCGGGTTTTGGCTAATAGCTGCCAAAACATTGTAATATGTTCCTAATTTCCCAGAGGAGCATTGCATGGCCTTTTAAATATACTCAGTCTCCCCAAGGAAAAACATTACCCATCCTGACTCACATCATAAGCCTTTCCCTCAACCAGCCAGAAACCTACTGATGAGGGGCAAAAATCCTGAACCAGCTGTCTGTATAGAGGAAGGGCCGAACTAAAGATTAATTTGCATAAGCCAAGAACAGCGCAGGGGCTCCTACATTGTCCATCATGGATGGCCAAGCTTTGGCTAAGGGCATTTCTCCATCTGACTACAGATCTGAACTCCCAACTGTTCACTTGGCCCCGGCCCCCAATTGAAACTTAAACTCAATTTGATAAGAATGGCAGGTGACACAGGGAGACAGGCAGCTCATACTCCTCCAATACTTGCCGTAGACAAATTTTGGCACCTCAAGCCTGGATATGAACATGGCGTCCTCCACAGACCCCTAGTGCAGCAGACCTGGGCTCCACAATTGCTATCATAGCTTCTGTGCCCTAGCAGCAAACCGGCCTGTGTAACAAGCTCCCTCTTACTCTTATTCCCATTTCCTCCTGCCTCATTAGACTCTCGTGCAGCCCCCTTACCATCCAGACCCTGCGTGTTCCTCCTAGCCTGATCACCTGACTGCTGTCCACCAATAGAAACATTTCAAAACAAAAGATAGTGGAATTCTTTTGAAATAATAGGCCAGGGTTCAGGGCAGGCAGCAAACAGAGATAGGGTGGTCCAAAAACAAGCCGAGGTCAGGTGAGAGGAAGTTAGGAAAGCTGGTTGCAAAAAGAATGGGTCAAGCTAGAAGTTAGCCTGAACAAATGCACACCTTTGCATACCAAACTGGACTAATTCCACCTGCTAGCGGTGAAGAGCGCCTAAAATAACCAGAGGCTTGTCCAAACTGGCCAGAGATGGAAAAGCTGGGTGCACACTGGACCTTTAGGGGAAGATATCACGGGGACATGGCACTGGCCACTACCAACCTGACATAACAAGAGAAGAATAAAAATAAGAGAGTTCGAAAATTAAGAATCTGGTAACGAGGTAAAGTCTGCTATATATACCAATACCCGTATGTCTGCTTCCTCATTGAGGTAATGTCTTAAGGTTTCGTCAGACGGACTGAGCATAATTGTGCATGAACAAATCCAAAAGTTTTTTGTTTTTTTTGCGTGTGCAAAAAAACCCCAAACAAATCTGAAAGATAGGGTAAGGCCTATCTTTCCTCATGCGTAGGAATATCGCGTGAGAAACATGATCATACAACGGCGCTATCTGCTGGCTAAAGCCAGTACTGCATGAGGTGACACATTGGATAGGCTCCGACAGCAGAGAGGCTGGCAATACACAGTAAGGGTGGACACCCACTGGCGTTTCTTTCTCCATTGCGATGCGAGAATAAAGTTAAAGTCTTTATATCGGCATGACGCCGGCATATCGCCAGTCCTTTCAATGGGGCCAGCGGCAGCAGCGCTAGCCCCATTGAAAAGAGAAGCAGAATGCCGGGGACTTCTGCCACAGCTGTGACTGCTGTGGCAGGAGTTTCCTTCTCCTCTGCCACAGTTGTCACAGCTGTGGCAGGAGTGTCCGGCATTCTATCCCATTGCTTTCAATGGGATAGGCACTGCTGCCGATCCCATTGAAAGCACTGCTTTCTGCCAAGCCCCGTGGAATGATTATCGGGGAAGGGCTTGAAATATAAGCCCTTCCCCGATAATCTGCCAAAAGTGTGTAAAAAAAATTATACTCATCTCAGCCGCGTCCACCTGCTGGCTCCCCGACTCTGCTATTAAGCTCTTTCAGCAGTTGGGGAATTAAAAATTCCCGCCTCCTGAAAGGGCTGTGCAGATTGGCTGAGGGCTCAGCCAATAGTAGCTACTGCTTAGCTATTGGCTGAGCGCTCAGCCAATGACACATAGCCCTTAGCTATTCATTTATGGCTGTGGCAGAAGTCTGCGGCATTCTCCCTATGTTTTCAATGGGGCTAGCGCTGCTGCCGCAGGCCCCATTGAAAACACTAGCGGTATGCCGGTCCTATACCGGCGTCTTTCTTGTGCTGCGAGGTGAGAGTTTTCTCGTGCTCTCGCAGCGCAAGAAAGAAAATATCGCCAGTGGGTGTCCACCCTAAGAGAACCCTGGCGGATGTCTTCCAACATCGGAGCTGTACAGCCTTAAATTATAATGTCTTAAGATGTCAGACAGTGGATCGGAAATGGTTAATAGGCGTGTGGAGCAAACCAATATGGTGGTACAAAAAAATAGTAGCGTATATATATATATATATATATATATGATTGAATGAGATGATTTAGAGTCAGATTTCCTTACATTACACACATTACAAGTTACAGCCCTACTTTTTTTCACAAAATATATACGGCCCATATTTATGTAATTTGCGGCATTGTAATACTATGTTTACTAACAGTCACAAACAGACATATCCATATATAATTACATTGCACAATTATATGAAGTCTGCATTGAACTAGCAATACATTGCCGGGCTTGTGGACAGAAGTGGTACTACATCTATTTAATTACATCGGTTGAGGAGTATATTTGGCTTTGGAGATCTGGGAATTTCCACCACCTATAATCATCTCTAAATATGACCGTGAGAACCGTGTTTTACTGTTTTACTACCATATAAAACCAGTGTTTCAGATGTCTCTTCGGGGATAAGAATAGGAGCGCGGAACTTTAAGACTAAACAACAATTAGAAAAGGTTCATTGAAAAAAAGAGCATCGTACTACTATGGCCGACGATGTACAGATCAATGATTTCTAGGCATTGGCGCATATCTCCAAGACTACCCCTATATAAGGTTTGAGCCTGTTGTGTTCTCCCATATTACAATCAACAGACGCAAGAAACGCACACGAAAATACAGCGCATTATTTACATACGCAGGGGGGTATTTACTGCCACAGCGATGCTGCGAGACGGAAAGATCGCAGCATGTTCTATTTTCATGTGACTCTCGCATGACAATGGGAGGGGCAGACGTGCGGTGTCCTGTACATCGGACAGCGTATGGACGGAGTGTCTGAGTGCTGTCCAATGCCAGTCAAGCCCAGGAATGTAGGGTGAGACTCGCTCTCGCCCGGTGAATGCAGCCTTACGGCGACTTCACACTGGCGTATACGCAGTCTTGGTTCGGCTCCATTCACACGGGGCAGTTCAGTTGCAATAAAAACCGCACCAAAAAGTGCATTCGCAAAACTGCGTGCGTTTTTTGCTACAGTTTGCTCCAAACATAGTAGAAGCACACATGGCTTCACCAATGCGGTTTTTGGTGCGGTTTTTACCACAACCATCCTGTGTGAATGAACCATTGCCCATATGAATACTGGTATAGCGCAAGTCATTCCTAAGGATGCATTCACTCCAGCAAGTTTCTCATAGGTTTGTTTTTTTTTGCGCAAACCACAAAACCCACATTGAGGGCCTAAACAGATGGGCGTGGTTTAGTCTCGTTATGCAGCCGTGAAAATCAGGGCCGCATAACGAGACGAAGTGAAACCATTGATTTTAATGGTTTTGTTTTCACTGGAGGGATTATCGCACATTAATACTATGTGCAATAAAAGATAGGGTTTGCCCTAACGTAGTTTTCCTTTGTGCGAGTAAGATAGGGCTTTTTTTTTCACACTTGCTCGCAATAGGGCGGAGTTAGAGTAGTTAAAAAAATCCCATTGGTTCATGTGCTAATTTGCTCCTTAGTAGCAAGCATATTAGCACATGAAAGCATCTGTTTAAGCCCAGAGGAAGCCATGCTCACTGAGCCTTAATGAAGCCATGCTCACTGAGCCCTAGGGAAGCCATGCTCACTGAGCCCTAAGGAAGCCATGCTCACTGAGCCCTAAGGAAACCATGCTCACTGAGCCCTAAGGAAACCATGCTCACTGAGCCCTAAGGAAACCATGCTCACTGAGCCCTAAGGAAGCCATGCTCACTGAGCCCTTAGGAAGCCATGCTCACTGAGCCCTTAGGAAGCCATGCTCACTGAGCCCTTAGGAAGCCATGCTCACTGAGCCCTTAGGAAGCCATGCTCACTGACCCTAAGGAAACCATGCTCACTGAGCCCTAAGGAAACCATGCTCACTGAGCCCTAAGGAAACCATGCTCACTGAGCCCTAAGGAAACCATGCTCACTGAGCCCTAAGGAAGCTCACTGAGCCCTAAGGAAACCATGCTCACTGAGCCCTAAGGAAACTATGCTCACTGAGCCCTAAGGAAACCAACCCCTCGAACCTGAGGGCAGTTTAACAATGATATGTTACTGGACAATGCAGCGCAGCATGCTGTACCATTTTGTTTGGGATTTTGGAGCAGGTCTGCAGTGGAGTTTCCATTGCGGTCGAATGTCAGCTTGGTGATAAATTGTATTCTCACATCTATAACACAAGGAAATATTTTTGTTGGCATTACATTTTATGAACATGTCAAAAGAATATTTAAGATGCTGAAGTTTGTATTCGGCCACTTGGCTTTGTTTTTCCTATTCTAATATTTGCTTTTCTGGTAGAATTGCCTAAATGTCAGGAAATACAGAACAACTCCGGCTCTACCGTCCTATCCATCCTTCAGGCACAGCATAAAACCCACCGACCAGTGCAAGCAAATTACTCATGTGACAAAGCACTGAGCTGGTCTGGCATCTTATGTGATTGCTCAAGACGAAAGATATGGGATGTATAAACTAATTCACAAAGAAGCAAATGACAGCCTAATCCAAAGGAAAGAGGATTTAAGTATTGTAAGTGCAATCCATCCCTCCCAGAGATAGCAGGGAACTCAAAACTGACAATTGAAATGAACTCCAGGCTCCTGGGCTTTCAGATTGTTACATATAAAATCATTTTACTGTATTTTTATCATTTTACTTTTGCCTCATTTTTAGGTCTCTTTCGAATTACTGCTTTTGAAATGATCTATGACATTATCTATTCAACGGCTTTCCACCGACTGTAAATTCACAAATAGCACGGATATAAACCTAAAATCTGCCAAATGAGTAAGTCCTCCTTCACACTGACGAGGGCGATATTGGGCTGTAATTCACGGCCTCGTATTGCACTTTCCATCATGGGAAAGCCCCGTGGATGCGAAGCGTTTTCATGTGAGGTACCCCCTGAGGAAGCTTGAGGCGAAACACGTGTCAGGGTGCAGGTGGTAAGGTGGGCTTTATACATTATGTACTGCTGCTTATATGTATACATTCAATGCTTTGTATGCTTGATGTGTCATTTTATACGATTGAATGTTTGTTGATATATAATTTTGCATACGTGCATTTTTTGAGCATATATTTAATTCTATGAACTTGATATGTTGTATGCTTTCCTTCCACCTGTCTGCTGCACATTAGAGACTCATCTTTGTTGTACTGTAACATCTTTTTAATTGTAATGAATAAAATATAGAAAAGTTTTTTTTATGGAAGCTTTGCGTGCTGACCTATTATATTTGGATTGGTTGCACCAGTTAAGCTTACAGTTAACTAGAATCCCCAAGTCCTTTTCCATGTCAGTTTTGCCCAGTGGTTTCCCAGTTAGTATATAATGGTGACACGCATTTCATCTGCCCATGTGCAGAACTTTACATTTATGAGTGTCAAACCTCATTTGCCACTTTTCTGCCCAAACCCAAACCCACAATTTATCCAATCCATTTGCAAATGCATTCTGTCTAATCTGCAAATATTGATATTTCACTGTACAATCCCTCCATAATGTTAATAATAAATGTATTTAAAAAATAAATAGGGCCCAGTACTGCCTCCTGTGGTACCCCACTAGTAATGGTGACTAAGGCCGCCTGCAGACGGGCGGAAATTCCGCAGCAGGATTCCCGCAGAATTTCCACCCATACACACCTGCATAGGATTGCATTACAGCACGCAATTGTATGCAGACGGCCGCGGTTTGTCTGCGCAAAATCATGCGCAGCAAACAAACCGAGGCATGCTCTATTTCCGAGCCCCGCACAGAAAAGTCACTCACCGTCCGCCGGCTCCGCTCTGCGCTTGTGCCAGCTGCCCGGTAGCCGGCACATGAAAGAGCCGGAGCTGCGGGAGCAGGTGAGTCCGCGGTGCTCTCTGCAGGCGCTCAGGCCGGGTCCCACTGCGAGAATTCTCGCAGCTAGATCCGACCCGGCCATCTGCAGGCGGCCTTAATCAGAATATGTACCATTAATTATCCCCCTCTGCTTTCTATCACCAGTTACCCACTTACACACATTCCTGCCTAGATCAAGCATTCTCATTTTATGCAACACAGTTTCAATCGCTTTGGAAAAAGAAGTCAAAAGGGGGTCAAAGAGCAAACCTGGAAACTACAGGCCGGTAAGTCTTACTTTTATTGTGGGTAAAATGTTTGAGGGGTTTCTGAGATATGTTATCCTGGAGGACCTCAAGGAAAATAGCTCTACAACTCCTTATCAGCATGCGTTTATGAGGGATAGGTACAGTAAAACCAATCTGATCAGCTTCTACGAACAGGTAAGTTCTAGACTGGACCGGGAAGAATCATTGGATCTTGTGTATCAGCCAAAAAGCATACCAGGGCAGCATAAATGGTGCAAATAACATCAAGCACCATGCATTTTTAATTCCTTCCTTACACACTTACAGCAACTTTTCGACTTTGTAATAAAGTCTTTCTCAAGCAAAGTCGAAACGTTGCTGTCAGTGTGTCAAGGAGGAATTAAAAATGCATCGTGCTTGATGTTATTTGCACCATCCATGCTGCTCTGGTATGATTTTTTGCTGAGTGTGAAGTTGGATCCAAGGTCAGGATCCTTTTCTGGGTGTGCATTTTGATCTTCTTCCCTGAGAACAGATTTAGTTTTGTGCTGCTGACCACATACTTATTAGACTGGATCTTCTGTATCTGCACTTTTCCAAAGCATTTGACACTGTGCCGCATAAAAGGTTGGTATATAAAATGAGAACACGCAAGATCCAATGACTCTCCCTGGTCCAGTTTAGAAAAACAGCAGCAGCACACAGAAGGGTGAGGCAGCTGTGACCAGAAAGAGGAGTTGGCAGTGCAAGGACTGGGCTGAGGTGCTGCAGAGGACTGCGAAAGAGGCTGCTCAAATCTGCCAGAGAATCATTGGACACAGAAGCTGTGACTGTGAGAAATACTCTGCTGCAAGGAAAAAATTCCAAAGCTCCCCTACAGGTCATTGGTTTGGGAGTAACCAGTTGACATTTGGAGTTTTGTAAGTGAGGATGTTCCTCAGTAAAAAAAATGCACGTGTGCACATAAACAGGGAGTGGGGTAGAGAGTAAGCAGGCCCGCTAGTCAGAACATGTTATCCAGTCAAATCCAAGGAAACCCCTTTGCTCAAACACATGGTGAAAATAAGACTGCTTGTGGAGTTGAGCCAGGGTATTAAATGACCTGTCCTTTAGATGTACATTTCCACCCATTGTGGATAAGCTTTGGGACAGTCATTTTGTTAACTTGGATCGAGTACGGCAAACTGCCACTTAAGATTTATTACTTATTGCTGATGTATTTTTTTTTGTTATTTGAAGAGCGTTACCTCTATTGTAATCAAAATCAAAACTACTCTTGCCATAAGCATTAACTAGGAATTGGATCCCTTTAAAAGATAACTTTTATTGAATTATACAAAGATTGCACATGGAAGTAAAAATATTTAAAAGCCCAGTATATGCTGCAGACCTATATATATTATGTTGTGGTTTATTATTATCCACATTGTCAATGTTATCCCATATTCTGTTAGCTGTCAGTCTTGCATGTGTTATTCAGCCGGTCAGCACTGGAGGGGATGATCAGATGGTCAAAAAATAATAAACGGGCGCACGTTCCCCATAGAGACCAATAGCACCAAGTAAGTTGTCCTAGCTGGAGGTACCGGGAAGCCTCCAGAGCGCTGCCTATACCATCTGACTAATTGATCTGATCGTCAGAACCTGCCACACCATCCTTCAGCATTTGACATGGGGGGAAACTGCATGACTGTCCAGCTATGTTCTGAGTGATAGCAAAGCCCCAAAGGAAACATAGCATGGGATAGCAGTGCCTGCGGTCTAAGGGCGCCCACCCACTGGCGTTTGCGTTTCCCGCGATTTTTCCGCGCGTTTTTCGCGGCTTTTCCGTTAATTTCCATTGACATTCATGGGTGCATTAGGAGAAAAATAAGAACACATATGCAACTGACAGTTCCTATGTTAAAAACGCAAACGCAACGCAAAAAAAACGCCAGTGGACAGGAACACATGTTACCTCTATGCCTGTGCAGGAAAAACGCAAAACGCAAAACGCAGGTAAAAAAACGCCAGTGGGTGGGCGCCCTAATACTGATATTACCAGATGAAACAGAGCTCTTCCTAATTGCTGAACACACACATCAGGAGTAGTTAGTACTAGTTAGCTAGTGACAGGACTGTGGAACGTAATTATTAAAGCTACCAAAACGTTTTTAACCCTTCATTACCCTCGCTTAATCCCATTCCATTGCTGTTAAAAGTTGTAATAAAACTTTCTACTTTTGTCCGCCTCGTATCCTCGTACCTGTGTCGCCTACAGCGACAATTGTATTATTACTGTCTCATGAAATGCATGACGTGGTGTCAGCTGATGCACCTTAAAGCCTGAGAACATTATATACATTGTATTCCTATGCTAGCGTTGCAATAGCATTATGTTCTCCAGCCTCTCATATTAAAGATATTTAATGACATTCTTTATGTTCTCAGCACACAGTAGCAGCATAAAGGCGTTGGGATCCAGGTAAATATTTGGATTATTTCTTAAGCTGCGATACTGCTTATATTGCAAGGAAAATCTTCAGATATAGGTCAGGTGTTCTTTCATCCGAGCTTCCAGCTAAATACATAAGTGAATAATTTAGCTCCACTGGTTAAAATATAGGGCTGGATCACATGCCGGCCATGTAAAGATATTTATAACTGTCAATGTGAGTGATTTGTCCGTGTAGAGGGGGGGGGGGGGGGGGGGGGGGAAAATCGCAGCATCGGATGAGAGCGGGACATACAAGTGCACCCTGTCCCACACACTGGCCTGCACAGGATCATATGCACGCGACTCGCAAGGTTTTGTAGCCCATGTTTCCCTATGGAGCCTTCCTCTCTGTTGCATCGCATCACACGAAAACGCGATTTTCGTGCAGTGGGATGCAACTTTGACAGTAGGAAATCCTATTGTCAAAGCCCTAAACTAAGCCCTAGCTGCATACATCAAGAATAAATCACCTTAGAAGCGCTGTCAGCCCGGCCACGTCTTGTCCCCAGCACTGTTTTTCACCATTTCTTCTGGCAAATCCCCGCCTCCTGAAAGCGCTGCCTCTGACTGGCTGAGCACTGTGATGCTTAGTAAATCAGAGCCAGTGCTCAATGAATGGCTGTGAATGGTTCATCAAGTGCTGGCTCTGATTGGCTAAGAGTCACAACACTCAGCCAATCAGAGGCAGCGCTTCCAGGAGGCGAGGATTTTTCAATGCCGGCCAGAAGAGATGGTGAAGAACAGTGTCTGGGACTGGGAAAAAGATGCATTGGAGCCGGACAGCTCTTCTAAGGTGATGTAATCTTTTTTTTTTTCTTCCTACAGCTAGGGCTTATTTTCGTGGTAGGGCTTATATTTCAAGTTCCCTACCCCCAAAATACTGTGATTTTGTTGCACTACAAAGTTGCAAGTGGTGCTACAAAGTCACGCGACTTGCAACTTTGTAGTGCAACAAAATGACAGTATTGCCACGAGAAAACGCAGAGATTCCGCATGGACCACTGACACGATATCGCTGTGCTTTCTCACGGTAATATTGTGTTGCCCTTGTTAAAGGGGCCCTAATTCAACATGCCAAGACCTCATCCCAGCGGCAGTCCTGCTCCATGTGCATGAGCCCTAATGATTGGATCCTACTCATACAGATGCTTCTTTATGGCAGAACGGCTCAGTTGGATTGCTCAGTAATCTTCCATATTTCAGCACATGAATCAGTCTTTACAGCCCCCTTGTCCCTGCAGTGACGGGGCACTAATGTCCATTCCCGACCCCTGGAGTTTAATCAAGCTCCAGTTCCTGATGCTTCCTTGTAAATGCGGCTATAGTGGAACAATTCCATTTATTTGCAGGCAGCTCACCTACGGGGATGACTTTGATTGCTTGCGCTGGATGGCTGCTAAGTGGATGCGAACGCTCTTACCTGATCCTTGAAGTTCTGCTTCCATTAACCTGTCTTTCTCCATCAAAGATTTGCTGTAAAACTGGGAGAAAAAAACATGAGCGGATTACATTACCGCAGTAACCCTATTATACAGTTGCACCTGAATGAGGGGAATCGCTTCCCCTTTGTCGGCTTTTGAAACTCTCTGCCAGAGCGCAGGAGTTTTTAAAAAAGAGGCGGGAAGTCAGGTGCCGCCGCTCTTCCCCGCACATAGCACATGCGGGAATGACAGGGCAGGTCTTATCTTTTTCTCGGCCGTACAATTAACGGGCAAGAATCCCGATAGTGAAAATGAAACCACTGAAACCACGGGGTGGTTTCGTTTTGCCCCGCTGTGGCCGCGATCATCATACGGGGAGACAACTACGTTCGTCTGAATCCACCGGAGGCGTTTCAAATGTTTTAGGCAGTTCTGTTTTTCTGGTCTCTGAAATTATGAAGTTTTTATAACCGTTCTGTGGATTTGCCACTTAATCCACAGAGACTGAGGGCTTCCTTACATGGTTGTATGCGCTACTACGCTCGCCCCTACAGAGCATAGTTGCGCATGAATGAGGCAAACAATCTTTTTTCCTTTCAAACCCTGTTGTATTAGCTACGCGCGAAAAAGATAGGGCAAGTCCTACCTTTCCTTACGCGGACTATTCACATATTAACGGTACATGCAGTTGTGCGTAGGCTCGTGTGAGGCTGCCATAAGGGCGGCTTCACACCGGTGTATTTGCATGCACAAAATTTGTATGTGCAATATAGATGATAGAACTGTTACGTTCGTGTGGGCAACTATGGACGGGGCCCACATGAACATGACCCAAAAACCGCGGGTCTGGGGGGCAACTGCCCCATGCTACAGGGAAGATGATAAGGCCCTACCTACTATGCAGCGCGATTGCCTCTATAAAGGAGGCCCCACGCTGGAACCTCAGCCCTGCTCTTCCTTAAAGGGGAATACTCACAACCAGACGGAACTGACATGATGCACAAACTCACCGCACAACCTCGTACTCCAGAGCAGATGGAAAAGCTGAATATAAAAGTGAGGCGTTAGTTCGTACATTGGCCAATGAACTTAAGCTGCAAGGCCCCTCGTGTCTTGCAGTCCCTACACTAGCAAGACACATCTACTAGAGGGACTCTAGGGGCCACCCTAGCACTGAAATAGCAAAAAAAACAACAACTCAGCAGCACAAACTGACACAAAACTGACAGAAAATAAACGTACAAATGGACATGAACCAGCAAGACGCCAAACACACAGCAAGCTGCAACGGACAATGATTCAAGGCTGCTCACCCTGAACACCAAACACACAGGAAGCTGTAACGGCCATGGATACATGACTGCTCACTCTGGACACTAGACAGACACTGCCAGGAGCAGGATTTATATGTGAGCAAAGACCCAGGAGATTGGCTAGCAGGAAGTCACCACACCTAGCCAGCTCAATCACCACCACCTGTGTAGCTGTGCTGCTAGAAACCATAGTACTACAGGTCCCAGGAGCACAACGTAACAAGAACTCAATGATTTCAGTGGGCTCGCTCACAATCCTTTTATGCACACCAAAGACCCCCATAGAAGTCTAGGGGGGGTGCCCAAACGCGCAACGCAATATGCAAGTAGATGCATGAAAACCAGCGCTATTTGGCGAGAAAAAGAATGCATCTGGAACTCAAAGCCATTTAAATATGGGGGTCCGGGTGTCATTCACTTGAACCATGAGGAATGCAGGTCTGCGGGCTGTCCAGTCTTCTTTGGGGTCCGAATTCTCAGATCCATCCTGGCATCATCCGTGTACGAGCCCTAATGAGGAGATTGACTTTGCATGCAGTAGTTAATCCTGTATGAACTGATCCATAGACTTGTGGCAGCCTTTTTTCTCCTGCAATATTCCGCTGCCAAACGTCGATAATGCTGATGAAGGGAGGCCGATAAGAAATCTACCTAAGAAGTGAGAAGAGACGTTTTCACTGCTTCTAAATATAATCTCCTCGGAGTAAAACACTCTTCTTACAGTTTGCAAACCGGAGATATCGCCGTTTTTTTTTTCTTGCTCTTTAAAATCCAGAGAAGCGGCAGACTTCATTTCACAGTCATTTGAAGTCATAGGAACATGGAAGCGTTCTTTACCTTCCAAACGCAGAATAATTACATGGGGTCATATCTGCATTTGGTGAGGAGGATTCAGTCTTCAGCACTTCTACACTGCAGGCACTAATCTTACAAATATGATCGGGTATTTCCAAAACCGAGAATCGCGGCCAATTGCCTTGTTTGTCCTTTAAATTCCACAAAGACACAACGTATTATTATCCGGATGGTCGGTTTCTGGAGTCTTATGTATTTTATCATAATATCTCTTTCCCAATCTGAAAGAATGATTCTAAAGGTTCATCAAGGCCTATCCGACCCCAAGAAATCTGAACCACGAAAACCACAAAAGAACGCGTGTCAAGGAAAAAAAGGAACAAATTAAGAAACTTGGCAAGTTTTGATTAAAATTTTCGCTTTTTGTACACAGCTCTAAGGCTGGCGTCACACGGACATGCGCATGTTTGCATGGACGCCCCAGCTATAGTGGAAAAGTGTGAAATCTAATATAAATAAGCCTGCTTGTTTTTTCTTGCCCCACACTCTGCCCCCTTTGCTGTACTTTGGTGTATGATGTTGGTGTCATTAGATGACACACACGCTCACTGCTGCCGTAAAATCGTCACATGTGAGTTTAATACATTCAGGGACTGTCAGGTGGGGGGAAAGTTACAATGTTAAAGGGGTTGTCCCGCTGTGAAAAATGGATCTATATACTTCTGTATGGCTATTACAAAGCACTTTGTAATATAATGTGTGCTTTGTAAATACGCCATACAGAAGTTATATACTTACCTGATCCGGTGCCCCCCCCCCCTATATTTACCTGTCCGTTGCCTTGGCTCCGACCATTCCTTGGCTCTTCTCCCATCAGTCGGTCTTCTCCCATCAGTCGCGCAGGCGCTCTTCTTCTGGCTGCTCATGTCCCTGTGAACGCGCCTGATGCAGGCGCATGTGCAGTCTTCACCTGGCTTCCCCTGGCTCCGGCAGACAGAAGAGGAGTCGCTTCCCCCGGCGGACCTTCCTTCTGGGCTGGGTAAGTCAATGAGAAGGGGTGTGGTTGGGCTGTGGGAGGGGGGCGGCCTGTCACTTGTGGATGGGGGGGGGCTGGTTGATCAGGAGTCGCGCTCGGGCTGTCACTTTTCGGGGGGGCGTGCAGGAGTCGGGCGCGGGCTGTCACTTTGCGGGGGGTTGCAGGAGTCAGGCGCAAGCTGTCACTTTGCGGGGGGGGGGGGGGGGGGGGGGGGGTGCAGGAGTCGGGCGCGGGCTGTCACTTTGCGGGGTGGGGGGGGTGGGGGGTTTGATAGACTTCTGGCGGAGGTGGGTGTGCGGTCACATAGACCTCTGGCGGAGGTGGGTGTGCGGTCACATAGACCTCTGGCGGAGGTGGGTGTGCGGTCACATAGACTTCTTGCAGTGTGGGTGTGCGGTCACATAGACTTCTTGCAGTGTGGGTGTGCGGTCACATAGACTTCTTGCGGGGTGGGTGTGCGGTCACATAGACTTCTTGCGGGGTGGGTGTGCGGTCACATAGACTTCTTGCGGGGTGCGTGTGCAGCCACATAGACTTCTGGCGGGGTGCGTGTGCAGCCACATAGACTTCTGGCGGGGTGCGTGTGCAGCCACATAGACTTCTGGCGGGGTGCGTGTGCGGCCACATAGACTTCTGGCGGGGTGCGTGTGCGGCCACATAGACTTCTGGCGGGGTGCGTGTGCGGCCACATAGACTTCTGGCGGGGTGCGTGTGCGGCCACATAGACTTCTGGCGGGGTGCGTGTGCGGTCACATAGACTTCTTGCGGGGTGCGTGTGCAGCCACATAGACTTCTGGCGGGGTGCGTGTGCGGCCACATAGACTTCTGGCGGGGTGCGTGTGCGGCCACATAGACTTCTGGCGGGGTGCGTGTGCGGCCACATAGACTTCTGGCGGGGTGCGTGTGCGGCCACATAGACTTCTGGCGGGGTGCGTGTGCGGCCACATAGACTTCTGGCGGGGTGCGTGTGCGGCCACATAGACTTCTGGCGGAGGTGAGTGTGCGGTCACATAGACTTCTGGCGGAGGTGGGTGTGCGGTCACATAGACTTCTGGCGGAGGTGGGTGTGTGGTCACATAGACTTCTTGCAGTTTGGGTGTACGGTCACAGACTTTTTGTGGGGTGGGAGTGCGGTCACATAGACGTTTTGTGGGGTGGGTGTGCGGAAACATAGACTTCTGGCGGGGTGGGTGTGCGGTCACAGACTTCTTGCGGGGTGCGTGTGCGGTCACATAGACTTCTGGCGGAGGTGGGTGTGCGGTCGCATAGACTTCTGGCGGGGTGCGTGTGCGGTCACATAGACTTTTTGTGGGGTGCGTGTGCGGTCACATAGACTTTTTGTGGGGTGGGTGTGCGGTCACATAGACTTTTGTGGGGTGGGTGTGTGGTCACATAGACTTTTGTGGGGTGGGTGTGTGGTCACATAGACTTGTAGCTGCTGTGTGCTGTCACATAGACTTCTTGCGGGGTGGGTGTGCGGTCACATAGACTTCTGGCGGAGGTGGATGTGCTTTCGCATAGACTTCTGGCGGACGTGGATGTGCTGTCACATAGACTTCTGGCGGAGGTGGATGCAAGAGTGCACTTTGGGGGGGGGGCTGTGGGAGGGCATTGTGGTGGGTGACGCTGGAGTGGGGGAACAGTGGTGGGGGCTTTGTGGGGGGTGCACTGTGGAGGGGCATGTGTGCGGTGGGGGCACTGAGGGGGGTGTACTGTGGAGAGCACTGTGGGGGGGGGGTGCACTGTGTGTGGGCACTTTGGGGGTGCATTGTGTGTGGACGATGAAGGGGGGACTGTGGGAGGGGGTACTGTGTGTGGGCACTGTGGGGGGGGCATGTGTGTGTGTCATGCTTGGTGCTACTTTCACTTTCAATAAGCAGAGGATCGCGATCCTCTGCTTATTAAAAGTGCTGCTACAGATCAGGATCTCTTGCCACTGCTGTGACAGCTGTAGCAGGAGATTCCTTCATCTCCCCAGCATGTCCCCTCATCACTTGAGGTTGTCACACTCTTGCCCCAGTGTCCAGTGATGAGGGGACATGCCGGGGAGATGAAAGAATCTCCTGCTACAGCTGTCACAGCAGTAGCAGGAGATCGCACTGCTCTCTCATAGCTTTGAATGGAGCCGGACGGCTGCCGGCTCCATTCAAAGCAGTGAAGCGTGCGTCTCCATGACGCCGATCCTCCAGTCATGTGACCGGCATCATCAAGAGTGCGTAAGCTGGGGAGAGAGAGGCTGCAGTGCATGATGGGAACTACCCAGCGGCGCCATCTTTAAAAAGTTCTTCAGGCAAGCTTTATAAGGGGAAGAAAAGGAATAAAAAGGTGAGGAAAATATCATTTTTTATGGGAAAGGCTGTTGTGTGTGATGCTTCTACTCTACAGGGCATTAATGGGGAAAAATAATTAGTTTGGGGGGCGGGACAACGCCTTTAAGTCTATGGGTGGCGCTGCTCTGCTTCAGGCATGTGCTGGAAAGAGTGAAGCGTTGCTAAGCAACACTGCATACACTGCTAAGCTGCACCCTACACTGCCCAACCAAGAGCGATAGAGAGACAGACAGAGAGTAATAGAGAGACAGATAGCAACAGAGAAACAGAGAGTAACAGACAGAGAGAAAGCGATAGACAGACAGAACGAGAGCAATAGACAGACAGAACGAGAGCGATAGAAAGACAGAGAGAGCAATAAAGACAGAAAGAGAGCGATATCGAGTGGGAGCAAGAGACAGACAGAGAGGTACAGACAGAGAGATAGAAGGAGAATGAAAGAGACAGACAGAGAGACAGAGCGATACTGAGACAAAAAAGAGAGACAGAGAAAGAGCTAGACAGACAGAAACAGACAGAGAGAGACAGACAACAAAAGAGACAGGTAGAGAGACAGATAGAGAGAGGCAGACAGAGAGACAAACAGAGAGACAGACAAACAGAGTGAGAGACAGACTGACAGAGAGAAAGACAAACAGAAAGAGACCTGTAGGCTTTTTTATATTAGATATCGGCTCCAAATACAAAGTGACGCTCTAAATAATCACCTAACCAGGCAGATTTAGAGGTTCACAACCACCAATTTTGAAACATTGTATGTTCACATACTGAAGATCGGGTCAGTCTAGTGTATGAAGACAACCCACCTCTAACGCCAACCTAAACCGTCTCCATATGCGCCTTGTAATCCAAAACTATGTAAATTATATATCAAAACGTCTGAAACAAAATGAGGAACCCGATCCTGGACTTTATTTTTGCAAAAAAATCTTTTTTTCAGCTTTTTACCCCTAACAAATCTTAAAAATGAAAAAAAAAAAAATCAGTGTAAAAAATAGCCCTACATGTCACGACAAAAAAAAAAAGAAGCAAAAATAAGTTTGGCAGCTGAAGATAATAAAATAGCCGTAAAACTACCACATGGGTAAAATCCCTAAAAAGCGTCCGGCCCTTTAGTGTCTGGTGTTAGATAAATGCAATCTTAAATGGGAACCTGTATTATGTTACTCAGGTTCCCTTCATCTAAAAATGTTAGGTTGCCTAAGTATCATAATACATTGAAAGTGAGAAATATGCAATATAATCGGTGGAATCTGGAAGGGGGGGGCAGATACTTTTCAAGGTCTTGCAGGAATAGAAAAACCCTTTCAGACTCCCGGGATGTCAGGCGTGTGATCCACGAACGGATGATCTATTTTATAGCTCTACTTTATCCCATCAGTTTAAATTCTTCACAGCAATTTCCCAGTTATTCTTTCTTGTAGGGAGAATTGATAATGATGGCTCGCCCGGCACATCTAAAATGCTAAGTAGTGGCACACAATGATTTGTAGATGTTTTAGGCTTTTACTGAGCTGCAGGCTGCCGAGCAGTTTGACATCGGTGATGACCTATTAGACACACATCCATTTCTATCGTACTGCTTTCTGGGGTTATTTAAAGCCCAAGATTTTTGTTCCTCCTGATAGACAAGAGATAAGTGTGGCTTATCAAGAGGTTAAGTGATGCTAAAAGGGAAGTCATTTAACTAAACAGAATAGGCCGACTGAAATACTCAACTTTATAGTTATATCCACCATGATTCCAATTCACATTCATGAAAAACATAACTAGTAATGATCCATCTAAGTACAAAGGTATTATGCCTTTGGTTCTTGATGCGGGAGAAGAGTAACGTACATAAAAAGCTTATTTATGAAGATAAGCCCAAGTCTTGTTAAGATTCTTTAAAGGAGATGTCCCGAGGCAGCAAGTGGGTCTATACACTTCTGTATGGCCATAATAATGCACTTTGTAATGTACATTGTGCATTAATTATGAGCCATACAGAAGTTATAAAAAGTTTTATACTTACCTGCTCCGTTGCTGGCGTCCTCGTCTCCATGGAGCCGACTAATTTTTGGCCTCCGATGGCCAAATTAGCCGCGCTTGCGCAGTCCGGGTCTTCAGCAGTCTTCTATGGAGCCGCTCGTGCCAGAGAGCGGCTCCGTGTAGCTCCGCCCCGTCACGTGCCGATTCCAGCCAATCAGGAGGCTGGAATCGGCAGTGGACCGCACAGAAGAGCTGCGGTCCACGAAGGTAGAAGATCCCGGCGGCCATCTTCAGCAGGTGAGTATGAAGACGCCGGACCGCCGGGATTCAGGTAAGCGCTGTGCGGGTGGTTTTTTTAACCCCTGCATCGGGGTTGTCTCGCGCCGAACGGGGGGGGGGGTTAAAAAAAAAAAAAACCCGTTTCGGCGCGGGACATCTCCTTTAATGTATCTTGGCCAGTAAAATGGATTTCCAGACTGCCACTTACTATCAATCATCCTATCTGTGCCATAATGCCGCTAAGAAGCCTCCACCGAGGCCAAGAAAGACACTTGTGAAAAAATATCAAGCATCGAGACGGAGTTGTTGGAATGGAATGAAACTTTCTCTGTGTGATTGTAACGCTGGTATAAGTAAGTGATTACAATTATTAATATAATTTATTGTGGAAACTGATCTTTTGAAGGGCGAATCTAGTACGATGTTGTACCTGCTCTAGCTTGGATGCAAGATATGATACAGGCATGGAGGCTCTAGTACCCTGTTGTACCGCCTCTAGCTTGGATACAAGATGTGATACGGGTGGGCACGGAGGCTCTAGTACCCTGTTGTACCGCCTCTAGTTTGGATACAAGATGTGATACAGGCGGGCATGGAGGCTGTAGTACCCTGTTGTACCGCCTCTAGCTTGGATACAAGATGTAATACTGATGGGCATGGAGGCTCTAGTACCCTGTTGTACCTCCTCTATCTTGGATACAAGATGTGATACGGGTGGGCATGGAGGCTGTAGTACCCTGTTGTACCGCCTCTAGCTTGGATGCAAGATGTGATATGGGCAAGCAAGGAGGCTTTAGTACCCTGTTGTACCGCCTCTACTTTGGATACAAGATGTGATACAGGTGGGCATGGAGGCTGTAGTACCCTGTTGTACCGCCTCTAGCTTGGATACAAGATGTGATATGGGTGGGCATGGAGGCTCTAGTACTCTGTTGTATAACCTCTAGCTTGGATACAAAATGTGTTTTACTGGAAAAGAGCCAAAAATACAATACCTGATAAGGTGCAAAGCAGGCTTGATCGCCATTAAGCAGGCACAATCGCCATAAGACCAGCACAATGGCCATAGGGTCGGCACAATGGCCGTAAAACCTAACAATATGCAGCAAGCCAGACTATAAACCTGAGGAGCTAAACTGTGCACTGCAGACCTATATGCTTCCACCCATCCAGTTTGCTATAGACCTCTGGCGGAGCCCAAGATGTCAGCCAGTGCGGCCCACTGTTGAGATACGGGGCAACCCACTGCCATGACAGTGTGAGTTGTTATCCTGTATTGTGGGACGTACCCATCTATTGGCTGACTTCTTTGGTATCGTTCACATTGCAGATTTAGTTGCATGCAGTCGCTCCTCCCCCATCTGGGCTGTGTTGATTGGGTGGCAGCATATAGGTCTGCAGTGGACAGTTTAGCTCCTCTGGTTTATAGTCTAGCTTGCTGCATATTGTCACTCTCTTTCAATTTTCTTCTCTATCTAGACCCAGACCGCCATGATGACTTCTCCTGGTCGCAACTTATCACTGCAGTATTTGATGCATACACATCTTCAGCTCCTAGATTTTCCAGCATCCTCCCTATGTTTTTCACACCTCAACACAATCTCTCTATCTATAGTGCCCAAGATAGTTAATAATTAGGCACTATAAGTGCTGCTTTTACTGCCACACAGTAATGGCTCACAAGTAAGAATGGCTCATCAGTAGTAATGCTGCCTTTTCCACCCCATAATTAATAATACTCCTTTTCTGCTGGCAGAAAAAAACTTATGTACCTACCTGTTTTGCTCCACAAGCAGTTCCGGGCAGCTCCTCCTTCTTTTCAGGTAGTGTGGGTATGTGTACATGCTGAGGCGTGTGACCGGTGCTGGCCAGTACCGTGCCTCAAAGTCTGTTCCAGTACTATACTACCCAGAAGGTGGAGCTTGGCTACCTCTCCACCTCTTTGCAGCTGGGTAGGATCATTGCATGACCATCAGCAGACCTTTCTTTATCTTACTGCTACATCGTCAGGAAGGATTGATGAGCGGCCGTATGCAATCTGTATATTACCTCCTCACGGTTCCTGCCAAAGTTACCTACTATGACACCTGCGGTAGGGCTCAGTTCAGGGTTCCCGTCTCTCTGTGCCATTTTTGGATGAGAAAAACTAAAATAAAACAGTCATGCCGTACGATGAGCACGTGAGTTCCCACTAAAATCAATGGAAACAATTGCCGATCTTCCAACTTGCGTGAAACAAGCGCAGGAAGATCGGAACTTCAGGAAAGTGATGCAAAGCGTTTTTGCATGAAAACACCTCGCTCCCGGGGGTAAAATGTATGTTGACAAGGCGATGAGGATGGTGTTTTCGGCCTAATATGGCGCTTGCGCGTGTGAATGTAGCCAACTTCATCTATGTCACATGACCGTATGTGTATTTGCATGTGCATTCGAGCATCTGTGCGTATTTTTTTTTCATGCGTGCAATTCATGGTTTCTATTTTCTTTATATTGTGCGCGCAAAATTTTCGTGTGCAAATACGTCTGTGTGACGCTGGTCTAAATGATTCCTTTTGGTTACTTTAGTGTGGGAACAAACGCGCACCTAACATAGGAAAGGTCCCTGTCCGGATCAAACGTATCTCCTTTGTTTTCTGCAGCTCTGTTGTGGCCTACTGAGCGCCATAGATCCAGGCAGCAGCGGATAAATACAACGTAAGTGAAGCGTGGCGAGAAGAGAGGTGTTCGCATTGTACAAACTCCATTAGATTTGCATATTTGCAGATCCAGCAGAAATGATTCATTAAACCTTAAATATTCTGATCTAATTTTGAGGATATAACGTGCTGTAAGCATTTTAGTAAAGACACCAGGCGAAATGTAACAAGTGAAAAGACAAAAACTACCGCTAAACAACATGTGGCCAAAGGATCTGAAGGAAGTAGACCCTTAACATGACAGTAGAACCGCAGTTGGTAGACCCAAACTGTAAAGATCTTCTATGTAAAATGTCTGGCTACATTTGTACCACCTGTTTATATATAAGACTGTTTTTTAAGTGTTCCGACTAGGCTAATATGATTTAGGAGAAGGGCGGCCTTCACGCCTGCGCTGGCTCCTCCATTGCAGATCCGGTACGATACACCGGAAGAAATAGTGTTGCATGTAGCGCTTTTTAATCCAATATTATGCCGGCAGCTGAGCGGAGAACAACCGGACCTCATTGTAGTCAATGCGTTCCGTTCAGTGCTGTTCGGTTCCTTCATAAGATGCACCCGCTTGGCCGAGGGATTCCCCTTTCTATCTTCCCGAACAGAACAGGAAAATGGAACCCTCAAACGCAAATAGGAAAACTGCCTAAGTTAGTGTAGAAGATCATAATAAAGTAAAGGGGTGTGCATTGCTATTTGGTTTAGGCCTCATGCACAAGTGTTGACACTAACAGAATATTATATGGTACACTATTAAAGCAAGCTGAAGTTAGAAGACATAACTCAAGTGGTTTATCCTAACTCAGGTGGCTACTCTGCATAGAACGAAGACCTGTTCAGTAGATAGATTACACAAATAGGGCTCGTGACCACAGTTGTAAAAGCTCTACGTGATGCCAGTGCCTTGGAGTATAATGCAACGATGAAATAAAGAGTGCAGATCCAAAGAACTTCCGTAAAACCGGAGGCACATGGTTTACTTGGTACTTACAGAATTAACAGTTGACACTTGGCAATTTTCAAACAATGATAACTTCAGCAGATTTTTGAATGACAAACATAACAGTGTTACAATTGTGCGAGCAACTAAGAATGGGGCCCACACAATCATGACCAAAGGATACACATGAGTTACAGACAACTGTTCCTGAACTACAGGGTGGATGACATGGCCCTACCTGAGCGGGGACATCGCCCCAATAAAGGGCAGGCCCGCGCTCTTCAGATCTGGGCCCTAGCTGCTCCTTGGAACCACGCCACCAGAACAGGACACATACACATGCCACATGACAGGGACAGACCAACAGGGCACACAGCCAGAAAACTCAGCATACACCAGCCAAAATGCAACCACTAGTAACAGGTGATAATCTATATATAAAAACCAGGTATTAGTTGACATTTTGATCAAAACATGGAAGCTAGCGGGCCACCTCATGGCTCCAGGCTATACCGCTAGTCCCTACACTAACCAGGAGTCCAATGGCACCGGACACAGTTCACACCGCAAGCTGTAACAGGACAGAACAGAACAATGTTAACACAGCAAGCTGTACAGGACAGACAAGAGGATACTGATTCTACAGGCACTGACTCAACAAGCACTGGCTTAAAGCAGACTACAGCATATAGTACAAACCACATGGACTCCACCCAGAGATCATATGCACACAGATGAAACTCCACAGCAAGTCTACGTGTCCTCATACAGGGGGAATAGACAGTCAGCCACCGTGCTGACATAGGGAACTGTGTCAGGGATCCACCAACTGACACACAGAGGAGACATAAGATGTTTGGAGGTGGCACCTATCAGGTGAAGGGAAGAGGTGGTCTGAATATGATACAGACATGGGCTACAGGTGTCCAAACCATCTTTGGGAAAGCAGAAAGACACAACAGACCTGCATACAAGCACAGAGTGGGAACAAAACAGATACATCCAAACAGTACAAGACCAGCAACAACTACTGACAGGAGCTGGGTTTATATGTGCTGCAGGCTAAAGGGGATTGGCTGCTGGAGAATACGACACCCAGCAACTCAATTAGCCCTCACCTGTGGAGCTGTGCTGCTAGGAACCTTAGTACTACAGATCCCAGCAGCACACTCTGACAGTACCTCCCCTTTAAAAAAAGGGGCCTCTGGACCCTTAGCATAACAACAAACATTATCCAACTCCTCCAAACCACGCACGTCTACAGGATTTATCTATAAAGGACCTGACACCAAGGCAAAGATGGCAAAATGGGAGAGAGTAAGGCAACTCCACCAAAAGACACTACGCAGTACAGGACTTATCACTACGGGCCTGATACACCGTAAATACGTCTCAACCAAGATAGGTATAGCACAGGACGTATCCATACGGCCTAGTGCAAACACAAAAACACCTATGAAGGGGTGAACAAACGTAACACCTAACGTGCACGTAACCAGAGGGGACAAGGCACAGGGGTCTACGGCAAATTATGTCCGCAGCCCCCTCCCCTTGTCATCTGCTTACATGCTGCAGTTACTAATGATTTTGACATGTAAGGGTCAATCTGACGGAATCTGAGGTTTCTCCACATCTGGCTGTCAGAGCAGGAGCCTGGCTGTCTGTAGTCAGTTAAGCTACCGCCTTAAAAAGATGTATATGCAGGCTTAAGGCCTCTTTTACATGGGCTACAAAATCATCGCTACAACACGCATGTATGTGAAGCTGATGGTTTCCAGTGGGTTCATTTAGGCTACAAAACATCTCTCATGTGAAAGATCCCATTGGAAACCATTGGCATCGACATGGGTGACTTTATCACGCTATTTTCTCGCTATGCGACAGTGCTACAAATTGCATGTTTAGAGAGCCCATGCTTTCCTATGGGTTCTTCCACACAAGCGATGTTTTGTAGCATGCGATATTGTGGAAATACAAAATCGCGGCATGCTCTATACAGTCACAGTTTGCAATATTTCGTAGCCCATGTTTTCCTATGGAGCCTTCCTTTCTGTTGCAACATATCACACGAATATGTGATTTTCGTGTGGTGCGATGCAATTTTGACAGTAGGAAATCCTACTGTAAAAGCCCTAAACTAAGCCCTAGCTGCAGGAAAAAAAAACGAATTCATCAGCTTACAAGTGCTGTCCGGCTCTGCTGCATCTTCTCCTTGGCACTGGTCTTCATCATCTCTTCTGGCCGGGGATTGAAAAATTCCTGCCTCCTGAAAGCGCTGTCTCTGATTGGCTCAGCACTGTGACGTTTAGGCAATCAGAGCCAGTGCTCGATGAACGGCTGTGATTGGTTCACGGAGTGCTGGCTCTGATTGGCTAAGCTTCACAACGATCAGCAAATCAGAGGCAGCACTTCTAGGAGGTGGGGATTTTCCAATCCTCTGCCAGAAGAGATGCTAGAGAACAGTGTCGGGGAATGGGAAGAAGATGCAGCGCATCCGGACAGCACTTTTAAGGTGATGTAATCTTTTTTTTCTGCAGCTGGGGCTTATTTCCGGGGTAGGGCTTATATTTCAAGCCCCTTCCTGAAAATCCTCACAATTGGTACTACAAACCCGGGCAGTGTCAACTCACCTCCAGCTGACTGATTCCTCTGCTTCCTGTGAAGTAGCCTCCATGCACAGGCAGTCTTCTTCCTGCCCGACAATGTACGCTACGTCACTAGTTCACAGCCTAGCAGGGAGTGCTGAGCTATTCCAGAGACTACGCATGCCCACTGTCTTTGCAATAGATCAGCATTCCTTCCTAGCCAGTGAACGCTACATCACAGGGACCTGACCTTCACTGGCTTGCAGGAAGAAGAATGTGAGGAATGCCAGCTTCATAACAGAAGAAGAGGATTCAACTGGCTTGCAGTAAGCTGACCTGGGGGAACC
Source organism: Eleutherodactylus coqui (assembly GCF_035609145.1). Lineage (NCBI taxonomy): Eukaryota > Metazoa > Chordata > Amphibia > Anura > Eleutherodactylidae > Eleutherodactylus > Eleutherodactylus coqui. The sequence continues at coordinate 243,170,790 of NC_089841.1, read as the reverse complement.
GGAGAAGATCAGCGAAGATGCCGTAAGGAGTCTGCCTGGGGAGGAATACGTGAGTATAGATTTTTTTTTTAATGACGAAACCCCTTTAATGACGGATTCTGTTTTATCCAAAATTTTGCTGCTGTGTAAAAGAAACACTAGAAATGTTTGATTGTTATAAAGAGGAAGTATTAATGAACATTCACCTATTGATGAGTTATTTCATGTCTTCATTACTTTGGGATCGACTAAATGGGGAATGGCCCACCTGGGCGGTGCCAAGTGTGTGGCACCCCCACTGTCCATTATATTCTTTTTACAGGGTGGAAAAACTGTATAGCCTTGCTCTTCAGGCAACGCCATAGAAGTGTTATTTGGCCAATGAATGGTACTGGTATTCAGCTACCATACTGTATGGCACTTTGGTTGTCAAGGATAATTAGGCACTACTTGATACAGTTTCTGTACGCTGTATGATAGTATTCCACATAGGGAAAGGTGTTCCAACAGAAAGTACTGCACAAGGCACTACCCACCATAAGACTATTTACATTGGCATTCATGACTACACTGAAGTATACCATATTCAAGATCCGAGTGATATGGTACTTACCAGTGAACCTTATCAAAAGCTGCGGGATCTCAGCCATACTAAATAATGCTTTACAGGTCAATCCCAGTGTGAAATAATGAGACTATGTCTTCATGTACCGACTTGTTAATCTGGCTCCCCATTGTATTATCTCTGCTGTCTCTTCTGTTCACAAGGTCGTCATGGCTTCTATTATAATGGAGACGTGACAGCTCTGCCAGATCTGCCCGCAAACAGAGATTGATGAATTCTGATGGACCACATTGACCTAAAATAGGATCCATAAGGTTTATGTTGGTATATTTGACGACAAGAATAGCGCTGCTGATTGGCTACAATGCCCAAGTGAAAGGAGCCATTAGAATTGTCTGGAATTTACATATGTATTAAAAACTCAATACAAAAAAGGTGAAAAATAATACTAATAATATGCTTGTAAGTGCCACTAGTCTAATTCACACCTGCATTACGGCTCCTGTTTTAACAGGACCCATGACGCTATGCTGGATTTGCCGTATAGCAGATAAGGCAAGTGATAGACCCTAGTGAATTATAATGAGTAGAGATGAGCGAGCACCAAAATGCTCGGGTGCTCGTTACTCGGGACGAAATTTTCGCGATGCTCGAGGGTTCGTTTCGAGTAACGAACCCCATTGAAGTCAATGGGCGACCTGAGCATTTTTGTATATCATCGATGCTCGCTTAGGTTTCCATTTGTGAAAATCTGGGCAATTCAAGAAAGTGATGGGAACGACACAGCAACAAATAGCGTAGGCGAGGGGCTACATGTTGGGCTGCATCTCAAGTTCCCAGGTCCCACTATTAAGCCACAATAGCGGCTAGAGTGGGCCCCCCCCCTCCCAACAATTTTTACTTCTGAAAAGCCCTCATTAGCAATGCATACCTTAGCTAAGTACCACACTACCTCCAACAAAGCACAATCACTGCCTGCATGACACTCCGCTGCCACTTCTCCTGGGTTACATGCTGCCCAACCCCCCCCCCCCCCGCATGACCCAGTGTCCACAGCGCACACCAAAGTGTCCCTGCGCAGCCTTCAGCTGCCCTCATGCCACACCACCCTCATGTCTATTTATAAGTGCGTCTGCCATGAGGAGGAACCGCAGGCACACACTGCAGAGGGTTGGCACGGCTAGGCAGCGACCCTCTTTAAAAGGGGCGGGGCGATAGCCCACAATGCTGTACAGAAGCAATGAGAAATATAATCCTGTGCCACCGCCATCAGGAGCTGCACACGTGGGCATAGCAATGGGGAACCTATGTGCCACACACTATTCATTCTGTCAAGGTGTCTGCATGCCCCAGTCAGACCGCGTTTTTTTATAAATAGTCACAGGCAGGTACAACTCCGCAATGGGAATTCCGTGTGCACCCACAGCATGGGTGGCTCCCTGGAACCCACCGACTGTACATAAATGTATCCCATTGCAGTGCCCTGGACAGTAGAGCTAACGTCAGATTAAATGCAGGTGGGCTTCGGCCCACACTGCATGCCCCAGTCAGACTGGGGTTCTTTATAAGTAGACACAGGCAGGTACAACTCCCTATTGTGAAGTCCGTGTGGACCGACAGCATGGGAGGGTCCCAGGAAGCCACCGGCAGTACATAAATAAATCCCATTGCATTGCCCAGCACAGCTGAGGTAATGTCATGTTTAATGCAGGTGGGCTTCGGCCCACACTGCATGCCCCAGTCAGACTGGGGTTCTTTATAAGTAGACACAGGCAGGTACAACTCCCTATTGTGAAGTCCGTGTGGACCGACACCATGGGAGGGTCCCAGGAAGCCACAGGCGGTACATAAATAAATCCCATTGCATTGCCCAGCACAGCTGAGGTAATGTCATGTTTAATGCAGGTGGGCTTCGGCCCACACTGCATGCCCCAGTCAGACTGGGGTTCTTTAGAAGTGGACACATGCAGTTACAACTCCGTGTGGACCGACAGCATGGGTGGCTCCCTGGAACCCACCGGCGGCACATAAATATATCCCATTGCATTGCCCATCACAGCTGAGGTAATGTCATGTTTAATGCAGGTGGGCTTCGGCCCACACTGCATGCCCCAGTCAGACTGGGGTTCTTTAGAAGTCTACACATGCAGTTAAAACTCCGTGTGGACCGACAGCATGGGTGGCTCCCTGGAACCCACCGACGGTACATAAATATATCCCATTGCAGTGCCCAGCACAGCTGATGTAACGTCAGCTTTAATGCAGGTGGGCAAAAAATTAATTGGATTACACTGTAGGCGAGGGCCACAAAAAATTGGTGTACCAACAGTACTAATGTACCTCAGAAAAATTGCCCATGCCCAACCAAGAGGGCAGGTGAAACCCATTAATCGCTTTGGTTAATGTGGCTTAATTTGTAACTAGGCCTGGAAGCAGCCCAGTTAAAATAAAAATTGGTTCAGGTGCAAGTTTCAACGCTTTAATAAGCATTGAAACGTATAAAAATTGTTTACAAAAATTATATGACTGAGCCTTGTGGGCCTAAGAAAAATTACCCGTTCGGCGTGATTACATGAGGTTTCAGGAGGAGGAGCAGGAGGAGGAGGATGAATATTATACACAGATTGATGAAGCTAAACGGTCCACATTTTTGATGGTGATTGAGAACAATGCTTCCATCCGCGGGTGCAGCCTACGTATTCTTTAGGTATCACTGCTGTCCGCTGGTGGAGAAGAGAAGTCTGGGGAAATCCAGGCTTTGTTCATCTTGATGAGTGTAAGCCTGTTGGCACTGTCGGTTGACAGGCGGGTACGCTTATCCGTGATGATTCCCCCAGCCGCACTAAACACCCTCTCTGACAAGACGCTAGCCGCGGGACAAGCAAGCACCTCCAGGGCATACAGCGCGAGTTCAGGCCACGTGTCCAGCTTCGACACCCAGTAGTTGTAGGGGGCAGAGGCGTCACGGAGGACGGTCGTGCGATCGGCTACGTACTCCCTCACCATCCTTTTACAGTGCCCCCGCCGACTCAGCCTTGACTGGGGAGCGGTGACACAGTCTTGCTGGGGAGCCAGAAAGCTGTCAAAGGCCTTAGAGAGTGTTCCCCTGCCTGTGCTGTACATGCTGCCTGATCTCCGTGCCTCCCCTGCTACCTGGCCCTCGGAACTGCGCCTTCGGCCACTAGCGCTGTCGGATGGGAATTTTACCATCAGTTTGTCCGCCAGGGTCCTGTGGTATAGCATCACTCTCGAACCCCTTTCCTCTTCGGGTATGAGAGTGGAAAGGTTCTCCTCATACCGTGGGTCGAGCAGTGTGTACACCCAGTAATCCGTAGTGGCCAGAATGCGTGTAACGTGAGGGTCACGAGAAAGGCATCCTAACATGAAGTCAGCCATGTGTGCCAGGGTACCTGTACGCAACACATGGTTGTCCTCACTAGGAAGATCACTTTCAGGATCCTCCTCCTCCTCCTCAGGCCATACACGCTGAAAGGATGACAGGCAAGCAGCATTGGTACCCTCAGCAGTGGGCCAAGCTGTCTCTTCCCCCTCCATCTCATCCTCCTCATGCTCCTCCTCCTCCTCCTCAACGCGCTGAGATATAGACAGGAGGGTGCTCTGACTATCCAGCGACATACTGTCTTCCCCCGCCTCTGTTTCCGAGCGCAAAGCGTCTGCCTTTATGCTTTGCAGGGAACTTCTCAAGAGGCATAGCAGAGGAATGGTGACGCTAATGATTGCAGCATCGCTGCTCGCCATCTGGGTAGACTCCTCAAAGTTTCCAAGGACCTGGCATATGTCTGCCAACCAGGCCCACTCTTCTGTAAAGAATTGAGGAGGCTGACTCCCACTGCGCCGCCCATGTTGGAGTTGGTATTCCACTATAGCTCTACGCTGCTCATAGAGCCTGGCCAACATGTGGAGCGTAGAGTTCCACCGTGTGGGCACGTCGCACAGCAGTCAGTGCACTGGCAGATGAAACCGATGTTGTAGGGTGCGCAGGGTGGCAGCGTCCGTGTGGGACTTGCGGAAATGTGCGCAGAGCCGGCGCACATTTCCAAGCAGGTCTGACAAGCGTGGGTAGCTTTTCAGAAAGTGCTGAACCACCAAATTAAAGACGTGGGCCAGGCATGGCACGTGCGTGAGGCTGCCGAGCTGCAGAGCCCCCACCAGGTTACGGCCGTTGTCACACACGACCATGCTCGGTTGGAGGCTCAGCGGCGCAAGCCAGTGGTCGGTCTGCTCTGTCAGACCCTGCAGCAGTTCGTGGGCCGTGTGCCTCTTCTTTCCTAAGCTGAGTAGTTTCAGCACGGCCTGCTGACGCTTGCCCACCTCTGTGCTGCCGTGCCGCGCGACACCGACTGCTGGCGACGTGCTGCTGACACATCTTGATTGCGAGACAGAGGTTGCGTAGGAGGAGCAGGGTGGTTTAGTGGAGGAAGCATACACCGCCGCAGATACCACCACCGAGCTGGGGCCCGCAATTCTGGGGGTGGGTAGGACGTGAGCGGTCCCAGGCTCTGACTCTGTCCCAGCCTCCACTGAATTCACCCAATGTGTCGTCAGGGAGATATAGTGGCCCTGCCCACCTGTGCTTGTCCGTTGTTAAGTGGACCTTGGCAGTAACCGCGTTGGTGAGGGTGCGTACAATGTTGCGGGAGACGTGGTCGTGCAGGGCTGGGACGGCACATCGGGAAAAGTAGTGGCGACTGGGAACTGAGTAGCGCGGGGCCACCGCCGCCATCATACCTTTGAAAGCCTCCGTTTCCACAACCCTATACGGCAGCATCTCCAGGCTGATAAATTTGGCTATGTGCACGTTTAACGCTTGAGCGTGCGGGCGCGTGGCGGCGTACTTGCGCTTGTGCTCCAACACTTGCGCTAGCGACGGCTGGACGGTGCGCTGAGAGACATTGGTGGATGGGGCCGAGGACAGCGGAGGTGAGGGTGTGGGTGCAGGCCAGGAGACGGTAGTGCCTGTGTCCTGAGGGGGGTTGGATCTCAGTGGCAGGTTGGGGCACAGGGGGAGAGGCAGCGGTGCAAACCGGAGGCGGTGAACTGCCTTCGTCCCACCTTGTGGGGTGCTTGGCCATCATATGTCTGCGCATGCTGGTGGTGGTGAGGCTGGTGGTGGTGGCTCCCCGGCTGATCTTGGCGCGACAAAGGTTGCACACCACTGTTCGTCGGTCGTCTGCACTCTCAGTGAAAAACTGCCAGACCTTTGAGCACCTCGGCCTCTGCAGGGTGGCATGGAGCGAGGGGGCGCTTTGGGAAACAGTTGGTGGATTATTCGGTCTGGCCCTGCCTCTACCCCTGGCCACCGCACTGCCTCTTCCAACCTGCCCTGCTGCTGCACTTGCCTCCCCCTCTGAAGACCTGTCCTCAGTAGGCGTAGCAAACCAGGTGGGGTCAGTCACCTCATCGTCCTGCTGCTCTTCCTCCGAATCCTCTGTGCGCTCCTCCCTCGGACTTACTCCAATTACTACTACCTGAGTGATAGACAACTGTGTCTCATCGTCATCGTCCTCCTCACCCACTGAAAGCTCTTGAGACAGTTGCCGGAAGTCCCCAGCCTCATCCCCCGGACCCCGGGAACTTTCCAAAGGTTGGGCATCGGTCACGACAAACTCCTCCAGTGGGAGAGGATTCGGAACCATTGCTGCCCATTCTGGGCAGGGGCCCGAGAACAGTTCCTGGGAGTCTGCCTGCTCCTCAGAATGTGTCATTGTAATGGAGTGAGGAGGCTGGGAGGAAGGAGGAGCAGCAGCCAGAGGATTCAGAGTTGCAGCAGTGGACGGCGCAGAATTCTGGGCGGTCGATAGATTGCTGGATGCACTTTCTGCCATCCACGACAGGACCTGCTCACACTGCTCATTTTCTAATAAAGGTCTACCGCGTGGACCCATTAATTGTGAGATGAATGTGGGGACACCAGAAACGGGCCTCTCTCCTAATCCCGCAGCAGTCGGCTGCGATACACCTGGATCAGGAGCTCGGCCTGTGCCCACACCCTGACTTGGGCCTCCGCGTCCTCGCCCGCGTCCACGTCCTTCCTCTAGGCCTACCCCTACCCCTCAGCATGCTGTATTACAAGTAGTGCAGAAAAAGAACGCTGTAATTAAATGTGCCGCTTATTGGCCTGTGGTTGGAGGCTGACTTCGCTTACGGAACGCACAGCAGAGGCAGGAAAGAATTTTGCGCAAGCCTGCTGTAACACTTAGCTGGCTGCGTATGAATTAGGACAACTACCCCCAGCAGAGACGCAGTACAGTCAGGACGGTCACAGGCAGCCCAAATAGATTTTTTTTCCCAAATTTTTTGGGAAAAGCCCACTGCCTATATAGACTGTATATGTCTTTCACTGTCCCTGCCTCACCACCACTACTGGCCCTGGACTATGTAAAATTACTGCAGGACGCAATGCTCTGGACGCAATGCTCTGCACGGCCGATATACAAAGAAAAAAAAAATGTGCAGCACTGCAAAAAGCAGCCTCAACAGTACTGCACACGGTCATTTGTGGCCCTAAGAAGGACCGTTGGGGTTCTTGAAGCCTAAAATCAATCCTAACACTCTCCCTATAGCAGCTCCAGCATCAGCAGCACTTTCCCTGATCTCTGTCAGAATGCATCTGTGGCGAGCCGCGGGAGGGGCCGATTTATATACTCGGGTGACACCTGATCTCGTCCGAGCTTGATACTCGTTCGAGTATTAGCATGTTCAAGATGCTCGTTACTAGAGGCGAGCACCACGCGATGTTCGAGTTACTTTCACTTTCATCTCTGAGACGTTAGTGCGCTTTTCTGGCCAATAGAAAGACAGAGAAGGCATTACAACTTCCCCCTGCGACGTTCAAGCCCTATACCACCTATACCACTGATGTGCCGTCCCAGCCCTGCACGACCACGTCTCCCGCAACATTGTACGCGCCCTCACAAATGCGGTTACTGCCAAGGTCCACTTAACAACGGACACGTGGACAAGCACAGGCGGGCAGGGCCACTATATCTCCCTGACGGCGCATTGGGTGAATTTAGTGGAGGCTGGCACAGAGTCAGAGCCTGGGACCGCTCACGTCCTACCCACCCCCAGAATTGCAGGCCCCAGCTCGGTGGTGGTATCTGCGGCGGTGTATGCTTCCTCCACTAAACCACCCTCCTCCTCCTACGCAACCTCTGTCTCGCAATCAAGATGTGTCAGCAGCAGCACGTCGCCAGCAGTCGGTGTCGCGCGGCACGGCAGCACAGCGGTGGGCAAGTGTCAGCAGGCCGTGCTGTAACTACTCAGCTTAGGAGAGAAGAGGCACACGGCCCACGAACTGCTGCAGGGTCTGACAGAGCAGACCGAGCACTGGCCTGCGCCGCTGAGCCTCCAACCGGGCATGGTCGTGTGTGACAACGGCCGTAACCTGGTGGCGGCTCTGCAGCTCGGCAGCCTCACGCACGTGCCATGCCTGGCCCACGTCTTTAATTTGGTGGTTCAGCGCTTTCTGAAAAGTTACCCACGCTTGTTAGACCTGCTCGGAAAGGTGTGCCGGCTCTGCGCACATTTCCGCAAGTCCCACACGGACGCTGCCACCCTGCGCACCCTGCAACAACGGTTTCATCTGCCAGTGCACCGACTGCTGTGCGACGTGCCCACACGGTGGAACTTTACGCTCCACATGTTGGCCAGGCTCTATGAGCAGCGTAGAGCTATAGTGGAATACCAACTCCAACATGGGCGGTGCAGTGGGAGTCAGCCTCCTCAATTCTTTACAGAAGAGTGGGCCTGGTTGGCAGACATCTGCCAGGTCCTTGGAAACTTTGAGGAGTCTACCCAGATGGTGAGCAGCGATGCTGCAATCATTAGCGTCACCATTCCTCTGCTATGCCTCTTGAGAAGTTCCCTGCAAAGCATAAAGGCAGACGCTTTGCGCTCGGAAACAGAGGCGGGGGAAGACAGTATGTCGCTGGATAGTCAGAGCACCCTCCTGTCTATATCTCAGCGCGTTGAGGAGGAGGAGCATGAGGAGGATGAGGAGGAGGGGGAAGAGACAGCTTGGCCCACTGCTGAGGGTACCCATGCTGCTTGCCTGTCATCCTTTCAGCGTGTATGGCCTGAGGAGGAGGAGGAGGAGGAGGATCCTGAAAGTGATCTTCCTAGTGAGGACAGCCATGTGTTGTGTACAGGTACCCTGGCACACATGGCTGACTTCATAATAGGATGCCTTTCTCGTGACCCTCGCGTTACACGCATTCTGGCCACTACGGATTACTGGGTGTACACACTGCTAGACCAACGGTATGAGGAGAACCTTTCCACTCTCATACCCGAAGAGGAAAGGGGTTCGAGAGTGATGCTATACCACAGGACCCTGGCGGACAAACTGATGGTAAAAGTCCCATCCGACAGCGCTAGTGGCCGAAGGCGCAGTTCCGAGAGCCAGGTAGCAGGGGAGGCGCGGAGATCAGGCAGCATGTACAGCACAGGCAGGGGAACACTCTCTAAGGCCTTTGACAGCTTTCTGGCTCCCCAGCAAGACTGTGTCACCGCTCCCCAGTCAAGGCTGAGTCGGCGGGAGCACTGTAAAAGGATGGTGAGGGAGTACGTAGCCGATCGCACGACCGTCCTCCGTGACGCCTCTGCCCCCTACAACTACTGGGTGTCGAAGCTGGACACGTGGCCTGAACTCGCGCTGTATGCCCTGGAGGTGCTTGCTTGTCCTGCGGCTAGCGTCTTGTCAGAGAGGGTGTTTAGTGCGGCTGGGGGAATCATCACAGATAAGCGTACCCGCCTGTCAACCGACAGTGCCGACAGGCTTACACTCACCAAGATGAACAAAGCCTGGATTTCCCCAGACTTCTCTTCTCCACCAGAGGACAGCAGCGATACCTAAACAATACGTAGGCTGCACCCGCGGATGGAAGCATTGTTCTCTATCACCATCAAATGTGGACCTTTAAGCTTCATCAATCTGTGTATAATATTCATCCTCCTCCTCCTGCTCCTCCTCCTGAAACCTCACGTAATCACGCTGAATGGGCAATTTTTCTTAGGCCCACAAGTCTCAGTCATATAATTTTTGTAAACAATTTTTATACGTTTCAATGCTCATTAAAGCGTTGAAACTTGCACCTGAACCAATTTTTATTTTAACTGGGCTGCCTCCAGGCCTAGTTACCAATTAAGCCACATTAACCAAAGCGATTAATGGGTTTCACCTACCCTCTTGGTTGGGCATGGGCAATTTTTCTGACATACATTAGTACTGTTGGTACACCAATTTTTTGGGGCCCTCGCCTACAGTGTAATCCAATACATTTTTTGCCCACCTGCATTAAAGCTGACATTACCTCAGCTGTGCTGGGCACTGCAATGGGATATATTTATGTACCGTCGGTGGGTTCCAGGGAGCCACCCATGCTGTCGGTCCACACGGAGTTGTAACTGCATGTGTCCACTTCTAAAGAACCCCAGTCTGACTGGGGCATGCAGTGTGGGCCGAAGCCCACCTGCATTAAACATGACATTACCTCAGCTGTGATGGGCAATGCAATGGGATATATTTATGTGCCGCCGGTGGGTTCCAGGGAGCCACCCATGCTGTCGGTCCACACGGAGTTGTAACTGCATGTGTCCACTTCTAAAGAACCCCAGTCTGACTGGGGCATGCAGTGTGGGCCGAAGCCCACCTGCATTAAACATGACATTACCTCAGCTGTGATGGGCAATGCAATGGGATATAGGGTGAAATGTAAAGCGATGGCAGCATACACGGTGATTTCAAAATGGTTTTTCCTTTTATTTCCTTCACAGATGGTGATACAACGTTTCGACTTGCGTCTTTTTCAAGTATGCAATGGGATATATTTATGTACCGCTGGTGGCTTCCTGGCACCCACCCATGCTATCGGTCCACAGGGACTTCACAATAGGGAGTTGTACCTGCCTGTGTCTATGAATTAAAAACCCCGGTCAGGTTGGGGCATGCAGTGTGGGCCGAAGCCCACCTGCATTTAATCTGACGTTAGCTCTACTGTCCAGGGCACTGCAATGGGATACATTTATGTACAGTCGGTGGGTTCCAGGGAGCCACCCATGCTGTGGGTGCACACGGAATTCCCATTGCGGAGTTGTACCTGCCTGTGACTATTTATAAAAAAACGCGGTCTGACTGGGGCATGCAGACACCTTGACAGAATGAATAGTGTGTGGCACATAGGTTCCCCATTGCTATGCCCACGTGTGCAGCTCCTGATGGCAGTGGCACAGGATTATATTTCTCATTGCTTCTGTACAGCATTGTGGGCTATCGCCCCGCCCCTTTTAAAGAGGGTCGCTGCCTAGCCGTGCCAACCCTCTGCAGTGTGTGCCTGCGGTTCCTCCTCATGGCAGACGCACTTATGAATAGACATGAGGGTGGTGTGGCATGAGGGCAGCTGAAGGCTGCGCAGGGACACTTTGGTGTGCGCTGTCGACACTGGGTTGTGCGGGGGGGTGGGGGGGTTGGGCAGCATGTAACCCAGGAGAAGTGGCAGCGGAGTGTCATGCAGGCAGTGATTGTGCTTTGTTGGAGGTAGTGTGGTACTTAGCTAAGCTATTCATTGCTAATGAGGGCTTTTCAGAAGTAAAAATTGTTGGGAGGGGGGGGGCCCACTCTTGCCGCTATTGTGGCTTAATAGTGGGACCTGGGAACTTGAGATGCAGCCCAACATGTAGCCCCTCGCCTGCCCTATCCGTTGCTGTGTCGTTCCCATCACTTTCTTGAATTGCCCAGATTTTCACAAATGGAAACCTTAGCGAGCATCGGCGATATACAAAAATGCTCGGGTCACCCATTGACTTCAATGGGGTTCGTTACTCGAAACGAACCCTCGAGCATCGCGAAAATTTCGTCCCGAGTAACGAGCACCCGAGCATTTTGGTGCTCGCTCATCTCTAGTGAGGACCCTTTACATGGGCTTGCAGGCTTCCATATTTTGGCCAAAATATTAACCAATACCTCGTGTTTATTGGTATTTATCTTTATTTTTGCATGTAGTCTGGTTTTATTTGCTAAGGAAGCCTGAGGTGGCAGTGCCAGTGTGGCTCACTTTTGAGGTGCAGGACAACCGGCTGAGCTGAATCATATGGGGCATCATTAAAAGGCTGTAAGCCTGCATGGTGCACTACATGTATCAGTTGGTCGACTAATCTTTGTATGCCTTATCTATGTGCAAGTATAATACTAAGCAGCCAATATCCTTAGTATGTGGTAGGTATGTGAGTGTTTGTCCATCTGTATTTTGCACATGTGCAATGCTCCTCCAATCTGTCTATCTGCATGCTGAGGGATGCGGTTCTATATCTGCCCTTGTATTTTTTATCAGTATATCATCAGTATATAAGTCACTCAGTATGGCCTCTGGCAGTGATGCTTTTTGAATTGCTATGTCCTCTTTCTGTAATTATTTTGCAATAAATACAACATGAGGACCAAACTTATCCCATAACTATGCCACCGAAACTAAGTTCTTAACATAAATACAGTACCAGAAATGAATTCCTAACATAAATTGAGCACCAGAACCCAGCCCATAGCGTATATCAGTGGTTCCCAAACTGTGCTCCGCGGAGCTCTGCGAGCAACAGTCAGGGGCTCTGACTGAGGGTCTCTGGTGGCATACCTTTGGCACATCTGACAACGGCTGCTCACCACTGTAGTGATTACCAGCGGGGTTACGCAGCTCCCCGCCAGTAGTCATGCAGCAAGGCTTATCCTGGTGCACACTCTGACATCCGTGAGCACCCGGGATCCTCACCCCCTGAATCCTATCCTCCTTGGTTCCACAGGAGAGGACAAGGGATGAAACGTTCTGGCTCACACACTGACATCAGTGTGCACTGGGGATCTGCGCCGAGCAGAGGAAGAGCGGCACTGACTGCAAGGAGTAGGTAAGTATATGGGTTGGGGGCTATTATTACTGGGGCTACCTACTGTGGTGTTAATATTACTGAAGGGGGGTTAATATTACTGTGGGGTTTAATACTATTACTGAGAGGGTTAATAATATTACTGTGGGGTTAATATTATTGTGGGGGTTAATATTACTGCAGAGGGGGTTAATATTATTGCTGAGGGGGGCTAATATTACTGTGGGGTTAATATTACTGTTTAATATTAAGATTATTGTGGGGGACACTATTACTCCTAGGGCCTATGTGGGGGTCACTATTACTATTGGGGCAACTGTGGGGTCGCTATTACTACTGGGGCCACTGTGGGGCATGCTATTACTACTGGGGCCACTGTGGGGGATGCTATTACTACTGAGACTACTGTGGGGAGCACTATTACTACTGAGGCCACTGTGGGGGGGGGGGGTCACTATTACTACTGGGACCACTGTGAGAGGGGTCACTATTACTACTGGGGCTAATATAGGGGACGCTATTACTACTGGAGCTACTATTGGGGTCACCATTGCTACTGGGGCCACTGTGCGAGGTGCTATTACTACTGGGGCCAATATAGGGAATGCTATTACTACTGGGGCTAATAAAGGGGACGCTATTACTACTGGCGTTACTATTGGGGTCACCATTGGTACTGAGGCCACTGTGGGGGACGCTATTACTACTGGGGCCAATATAAATGCCGCTATTACTACTGGGGCCAGTATAAGGGATGCTATTACTACTGGGGCCAATATAGGGGGTCACTTCTACTACTGAGGGCACCAATATAGGGAGTCACTATTACTACTGCGACCAATATAGTGGGGTCACTATTACTACTGAGGCCATCAATATAGGGGTCACTATTACTACTGGGGCCAATATAGTGGGGTCACTATTACTACTGAGGCCATCAATATAGGGGTCACTATTACTACTGGGGCCAATATAGTGGGGTCACTATTACTACTGAGGCCATCAATATAGGGGTCACTATTACTACTGGGGCCAATATAGTGGGGTCACTATTACTACTGAGGCCACCAATATAAGGGGGTCACTATTACTACTGGGGCCAATATAGGGGGTCACTATTACTACTGGGGACACCAATATAGGGGGTCACTATTACTACACGGGGTGGATTTGCTGTGGAATTTACAGTAGCTGTAGCAGCAAACTGGATGAGATTTTGAAAATCCCATCCACACACTGTGGAGAAAATCTGCACAAAACCCATGAGAATATTAACATGTGGTGCGGGATTTAACCCCTTGAGTGGCAGGTTTCCTACCACCCTGTCGTGCCCACCAGGGCAGGTTTTTTAAAATGGTCTAATCATTGAATTTCAACTAGTTTTGCAGTTGCGTCTCAAGAGCCATAACTTTTTCATTTTTCCATTGACATGGCCATATAAGGGCTTGTTTTTTGCGGGACAAGTTGTGATTTTTTAAACAGGGGGGAGGAAAAAAAGAAATGGGGAAAAAAGAAAAAAGGAGCCATGTCATTAAGGGGTTAAATAATGTATTAACTTCCTTCTCTGGGTCATTACGACGCACATGGATACCACATGTGTGATTGTATTTTTGATTTTTTACAAAGTAAAGGGAGACAAGTGTTTTTTTTATTTTTTTAATAATTTTTTAACTTTTTTTTTTTTTAATTTTTTTAAAATTTTTTATTTTTTTTTGTCCCTTTAGGGGACTTCCACAGGGACCCATCAGGACCCCTGATCACATTCCAGGGGTCCGATGGTGACAGCCCTTTACATGCTGCAGTGACAGCCCTTTACATGCTGCAGTCACATAGACTGCAGCATGTAAAGGGTTAACACAGCAGAGATCGGAGGTTTTCTCTGATCTCTGCTGTAAGAGCAGGTACCTAGCTGTCCTCTGACAGCTAACAACCAGCTCTCCCTGCCACAGAGACCATCGGCTTGCTTCTGACAAGCCGATGGTCTCTATGGCAACCTGTAAACAAAGCAGGACATTGCCGACATGTCGGCAATATCTTCTGCTGGTTTTTCAAAGCCCTTGCACTGCTCTGTGTGGGTCTGTGCAGGCAGAGCACACTGTCACAGCTTGTGGCATTGTGCTCTGCAGCTCCCACAGTGATACATAGCCCGGAAATCTTCCGGGCTATGTTGCTATGAGCAGTGGAGCTCGTCACGGAACTTTTCCGGGCGTGCCACTCAAGGGGTTAATTCCTCAGCATGTTGATTTTAAATATAATGTATATCAATAGCCCATCCAGCGCTGCCTTTTTAAACGGCCCTGTCCTTTTTCTAACAATGGAGGTAAAAATAATGAGTTGCGATTAGCCACACCCCTTCACCCCCTCTCACCCGACCATACACTCTGCCCCACTTTGGGGCTCCACAAGAAACCTTTCCTTCAAAAAGGGCTCCATGGCTGAAAAAGTTTGGGAACCACTGGCATAAATACAGCACCAGGACAGACCTCATAATATAACTATAGCACGAGAACCAAACTCATTATATAAATACAGCACCAAAACCAAGCACATATCAATACAGCCCCATAACCAAGCTCATAATATGAATGCAGTATCAGAATCAAGCTCAGTCATCAATATAGTATCGGAACCAGAACCAAACTGATGACATAAATAGAAGCATCAGGTTCATGAACTATATTCCTTCTCTATATGGCAGGTATCAGGCAAGCATATTACAGACATTACAGAAGAGTGTCGCAGCCCAACCGCGGGTCTGCTGACCCAAACTCACAGCATAACAGAGATTAATGAAGTGAGCTGAGGCACACAAATAACTCTTGGGGCCCAAAAGCAAACTCAGAATTTGGCCCCCTGAAAATAATCGAATAAATATATATATTCTAAAAATTTTACAATGTGGCAAGCTTAGATACAGTGACTCTGCTCTAGTATACCTCTAGGTAATAGAGCTATAATAAAATGTAATCAAATACTGGCTCTACAGAGTGATAGCAATTACAGTGCAGTTACGTCTAGGGATCACAGGCGAGGTTATTTCTGTTTCCAGTTGTCCGTATTCATTTTTCTGCTCTCTGGGCCAACACTGCCATTGAGAGTTCTTCAACTTTGCACTCTCCCCCCATCGTGCTACCTCAACGCCTGATGATCTTCTCAGTTCCTCCCTGCAGTAATAGCATGTTCGCTGTGGTCCCACTAATAGTTCCCCCTGCTGTGGTCTTACTCAGTAATATTGCTCCTGCTGTGGTCCCACTAATTAATAGTACCAATGCTGTGGTCCTATTAAGTAATATTGCCCCTGCTGTGGTCCCGCTAATTAATAGTACCCCTGCTGTGGTCCTATTAAGTAATATTGCTCCTGCTGTGGTCCCACTAATTAATAGTACCAGTGCTGTGGTCCTATTAAGTAATATTGCTCCTGCTGTGGTCCCACTAATTAATAGTACCGATGCTGTGGTCCTATGAAGTAATATTGCTCCTGCTGTAGTCCCACTAATTAATAGTACCCACGCTGTGGTCCTATTAAGTAATATTGCTCCTGCTGTGGTCCCACTAATTAATAGTACCCCTACTGTGGTCCCATTAAGTAATATTGCTCCTGCTGTGGTCCCACTAAGTAAAAGGATCCCTCTATACCACCTCAGTTAGTAATAAGACCCCCTCTGTGGCCTCTGAATTCTGGTTGCCTGGTAGAGCTCATGCCTAATTTTGTTCCAAAATTCTGTTCTGGTATCAAAGGGGAGCAGGGCACTTGATCTTTTATCCTTATCTTCTCTGCCGTCCCTCTGATTGCCGTCCCGCTTTCAGATGGTTGCTTCCTAATACACACTGTACACTGCTCTGTGATTGGCCAACTCTGATCACATGAGCTGCATTGGCCAATCAGAGAGCAGGTATAGTGCATCGGTAGTCTAACTCTCAGGTAGTCTAATGATTGCTTCAGCTAACTTAAATGGGCAAAAACTGGGCCCTAAATCGTTACTATTTAGGTATATGAATACATAATCTATTTTATACAGATGTCATAGTGGGATTATAGCCCTGAACTCTAGTGGCAGCAGAAATGGAATTATCATAGCAGAAACAGCAATGTGTGTAATCAATCATGTACATTAATAATTTACATAATTATTGGACAAGCACATTCCTTCCTTCTATACCAATCCGCTTACATAAGGCCTTAGCAGACATAGCCATTGCTCAGTGGACAGAACCCCATGAAGTTTGTAGACACAACAGCCTGCAGTGATTTATGGGTCTTCCGATTCTTCAAGGTAAATGCTATTAGTGCTGCGGTCTGAGCTTTATTAGTTACAGAGTATACGGCGTATTGCTGTGAGCCATCTCATCAGCAGCAGCCACTCACATGGCGTATATATTTACCCATTAATTTAGTAATAGCATCTATACTGTAATTGGCATTTCCCTTGGAATATGGGTGTAAACATACTGCAGCAATCGCCCCCAGCAACTCCAATTTCAAATACCATGTCAAATCCTTTCCTTTCACTAAATTACTCATGTCAGAAGAAATTAACGTATAAATTGGATACTCTTACATGGTTTATGGAATTTCTATCTATGGCTAAACATAGCGCAAACAGTGAATCTTCATCGCATCCTTCTAATTACTAGTGTCACATACATGGAGGACAGTGTGAGGAGGTCACCATGAATACACCGCAATGAGAAATCCAATCATTTACCAGAAAAAATAGGTTGGAAATCTTGATTTAATGCAATATGCAAAGATACCGCAGACTTTTTTTCATAGCACTCACTCTATCCATCTAACTCATCTATCTACAATACTTCTATCTGTCTTATGTCTATCTGTATATCCATTTATTTACTGTATTTATATCTATATCTATCTGCAGTATATATCCATCTACCTGTCTTTCTATCTATAGTATGTATATCTATCTATCACTCTATTTATTTACAGTATTTATAGTTATCTATAGAATCTATATATCTACAATATTTCTATCTATCTGTATATCTATCTGTCTATTGTATTTATATCCATCTACAGCATCTATAGCTATCTATCTATGTATCTATCTATCATATCTATCTATTTATCCCATATCTATCTATCTGATATCTATCTATCTATGTATCTATCTATCATATCTATCTATTTATTCCATATCTATCTATCTATCTGATATCTATCTATCCCTCTCTCATACCTATCTATCTATCCATCCATCTACAGTATCTATAGTTATCTATCTATCAATCTAATCGCACCCTGCAGAATTTCGGATACACGGCTAAAATGTAAAATTGAGAAGAAACTATCAAAAGTCTCGATTCTTCAGGATGTGTATGTTTACTGATGGAAAAAAAGCTAAACAAAAGACGGCTCAGTCTCTCGAATGACTCTAGGATCTATCTATTTATCTATCTATCTATCTATCTATCTGTCTCTCTCATATCTATCTATTTCATATCTATCTCATCTCATCCCTCTCTCTATCTTTCTCTAGTATATATCTATTTTATATCTATCTATATATTTTATATCTATCTATCTTTTATCTATCTATTTATCATAATTTTCTATTTATTTCATATCTATCTATCTATCTCCTATCTATCTCCTATCTATCTATCTATCTATCTATCTATCGATCTATCTATCTATCTATCTATCTCCTATCTATCTATCTATCTATCTATCTATCTATCTATCTATCTCATATCTATCTATCTATTTATTTATCATATGTATCTATCTATCTATCTATCGATCTATCTCATATCTATCTATCTATCGATCTATCTCATATCTGTCTATCTATCGATCTATCTCATATCTGTCTATTTATCATATGTATCTATCTATTTATCATATGTATCTATCTATTTCATATCTATCTCTCTATCTATCTATCTCATATCTATCTATCTATCTATCTATCTATCTATCTATCTATCTATCTATCTATCATATGTATCTATCTATTTATCATATGTACCTATCTATTTCATATCTATCTCTCTCATATCTATCTATCCATCTATCTATCTCTGTCCATCTATCTCTCTATCTATCTCATATCTATCTATCCATCTATATCTATCTATCTATCTCATATCTATCTATCTATCTATCTATTTATCTATCTATCTATCTATTTCATATCTATCTCATATCTCTCTCTCTCATATCTATCTCTCCCATATCTATCTATCTATTGCTGCCTGTCCACGGGCGTTGCGATATCCTGTGGCGGAGATCCGCTGACCGTGAGCAGGAGCCTACAGACGGATCTCTGCAGTCAGACTATCTGACAGATAGGCTGACCGCTGAGAATCGTGGCAATTCGCAGCATGCTGCGATTTGCCACCCGTGAGCGGAAAATCGCTATGATTCTTTGCTCGTGGACAGGGGGGCTGCGCTTTCCATAGCAATGCTATAGAAAGCATGTATTGCGTTCCCTGCGGCCGGATTATAGCTGCGGGGAACGCAATGCAAAAGCGCCCGTGGACAGGCAGCCTATCTCTCATATCTATCTATCTGTCTATTTCTCTCTCTCTCTCTCTGTCATCTATCTCATATCTCTCTCTTGTATCTATTTATCCATCTATCTGATTATCTATCTATCTATCTATCTAATATCTATCTATCTCTCTATCTCTCTCTGTCATCTATCTCATATCTCTCTCTCTCTCTCTCTTGTATCTATTTAGCTATCTCTCATATCTATCTATCTGATTATCTATCTATCTATCTATCTATCTATCTATCGTACCTATTTATTTATCTATCTATCTATCTATTCATCCATCTACAGTATCTATAGCTATCTATCTATCTATCTATCATCTATCTAATCGCACTCTGCAGAATTTTGGAAACACCCCTTAAAATGCAAAAATTGGGAAGAAACTGTCAGAAGTCTCGATTCTTCAGGATGTGTATGTTTACTGACGGAAAAAAAGCTAAACAAAAGACGGCTCAGTCTCTCGAATGACTCTAGGATCTATCTATTTATCTTTCTATCTATCTATCTATCTATCTATCTATCTATCTATCTATCTATCTATCTATCTGTCTCTCTCATATCTATCTATTTCATATCTATCTCATCTCATCCCTCTCTCTATCTTTCTCTAGTATATATCTATTTTATATCTATCTATATATTTTATATCTATCTATCTTTTATCTATCTATTTATCATAATTTTCTATTTATTTCATATCTATCTATCAATCTCCTATCTATCTCCTATCTATCTATCTATCTATCGATCTATCTATCTATCTATCTATCTCCTATCTATCTATCTATCTCTCATATCTATCTATCTATCTATCTATCTATCTATCTATCTATCTATCTATCTCATATCTATCTATCTATTTATTTATCATATGTATCTATCTATCTATCTATCGATCTATCTCATATCTATCTATCTATCGATCTATCTCATATCTGTCTATCTATCGATCTATCTCATATCTGTCTATTTATCATATGTATCTATCTATTTATCATATGTATCTATCTATTTCATATCTATCTCTCTATCTATCTATCTCATATCTATCTATCTATCTATCTATCTATCTATCTATCTATCTATCTATCTATCTATCTATCTATCTATCTATCTATCATATGTATCTATCTATTTATCATATGTACCTATCTATTTCATATCTATCTCTCTCATATCTATCTATCCATCTATCTATCTCTGTCCATCTATCTCTCTATCTATCTCATATCTATCTATCCATCTATATCTATCTATCTATCTCATATCTATCTATCTATCTATCTATCTATTTATCTATCTATCTATCTATTTCATATCTATCTCATATCTCTCTCTCTCATATCTATCTCTCCCATATCTATCTATCTATTGCTGCCTGTCCACGGGCGTTGCGATATCCTGTGGCGGAGATCCGCTGACCGTGAGCAGGAGCCTACAGACGGATCTCTGCAGTCAGACTATCTGACAGATAGGCTGACCGCTGAGAATCGTGGCAATTCGCAGCATGCTGCGATTTGCCACCCGTGAGCGGAAAATCGCTATGATTCTTTGCTCGTGGACAGGGGGGCTGCGCTTTCCATAGCAATGCTATAGAAAGCATGTATTGCGTTCCCTGCGGCCGGATTATAGCTGCGGGGAACGCAATGCAAAAGCGCCCGTGGACAGGCAGCCTATCTCTCATATCTATCTATCTGTCTATTTCTCTCTCTCTCTCTCTGTCATCTATCTCATATCTCTCTCTTGTATCTATTTATCCATCTATCTGATTATCTATCTATCTATCTATCTATCTATCTATCTATCTAATATCTATCTATCTCTCTATCTCTCTCTGTCATCTATCTCATATCTCTCTCTCTCTCTCTCTTGTATCTATTTAGCTATCTCTCATATCTATCTATCTGATTATCTATCTATCTATCTATCTATCTATCTATCGTACCTATTTATTTATCTATCTATCTATTCATCCATCTACAGTATCTATAGCTATCTATCTATCTATCTATCTATCATCTATCTAATCGCACTCTGCAGAATTTTGGAAACACCCCTTAAAATGCAAAAATTGGGAAGAAACTGTCAGAAGTCTCGATTCTTCAGGATGTGTATGTTTACTGACGGAAAAAAAGCTAAACAAAAGACGGCTCAGTCTCTCGGATGACTCTAGGGATTTGAAAAAAACTTCAAATGTTGGCTTCCTCAAAGAGCCCACCCTGTGCCGATATGACAGCCTTGTGTACTCTCAGCGGGTGCTGGATCAACCTACGTTGTTCTGTCTGAATACATTTCCATTCTTGGTGGGGAACCTCTCAGAGATGTTTCTGACTACTGACTTGAAGTCTAGTATGGGGGGGGTTTCACATTTCTGGAGAGTACTGTAGCTTCCTACCACTTTATGACATACGTCTGACATGTAGTGGACATAGTTGGACAATGGTTTCCCAGGTCATCTAAGCTTCTTGAATACAGTTGTAAGTGACCTCTTTGAAATTACCCGGATTTCTGCATTGATTATTAATAAAAATATAATTAGGCAGATAGACATTTCTAATGTACATGCATCAATGGCCCCCCATCAGACAGATCGCAGGAAACATGGGAAATATTTTTATAGTTTCATCCATTGAAAGCGTCCAATTATTTTTCCTATACAAGCAAAAAATTCAAAAATATCTATTTAACTTAACTTTCTTAAAACGAAGTTGAGCTGGATAATAATTTATGGTAGACCAAGAACTTTAGGCCATCCTTAATAGAGCCCCATGACTCTACCCTGTAGAAGAGACATTTAAAGGGAATGCACCAGCCACATTTATGTCATATTCAGTAAATCAGATAATGATATCATATTTTTCAAATCTGATTATATTTTCTGATTGCAGATTTTTTTTATTGCATTCTATATATATATAAAGACGAAAGCCCTCACTGATTCACTGACTGACTCGCCACTAATCCTCCAACTTCCCGATGTCGTAGAAACATGAAATTTGGCGCGAGCATAAATTATGTCATAAATAGGAAAAGTAAATGGGTCCCAACTCGATTATTCAAATCTAGCGCAAAAGAACTAGCACCCAAATTTTACGTACAAAATCTAATTCTCTCACTTCCCGATGTCGTAGAAACATGAAATTTGGCATGAGCATTGATTATGTCATAAATAGAAAAGGTTAATGGGTCCCAACTCAATTATTCAATTCTATGCACAAAAGAAGGGGAGGGGGAGGATGGAAGAGCCAGGAGCAGGAACTGAGCTCCCGCCCCCTCTCCACCCCTCTGCACGATTTGCAATGAAAGGAGGTGGGACGGGGCAGGGCTAAATTACGAGAATTACCCCCGCCCCTGTACCTCCTCATTGCAAATAGTTCAGAGGAGCGGAGAGGAGGCAGAGAGGGGGCGGGAGCTCAGAGCACTGCTCCTGGCTCTTCCAGCCTCCCCCCCTGCAGAGAGAGACGATGTATATCGGCTGGGCGTGAAAACCGAGCCGATATACGTTCTTCTGAATCCAGCCGTAAGCTATAATGCTTTTCGCAAAAAAAAACAAGCCCTCACATAGCATTGCCTCCGTAAAAATAACATTGTTCCGGTCTTAGAATGCGGTGATGCAGATTTAATTGTTTCACTTGCAAAACATATTTTTATTGTGCAAAAGTAGCAAAAAAACAAACAAAAAAAATCTGTCTCTTCTAGCTGCAATATCTAGCAGTTTGTGTAAGTCCATTGGTTCGTAGTTATGTCAACAGGCTGAAGTTATTGCTGGATTGCAGGACAGGACGCTGGTCTAGACAAAGGTCATCATGGCTCCGGCTGGATGAAAGCCGTACATTATTATATTATGTAAGGAGGAGCATCAGCGGACATATTCTAAATGCTTCTCCTACATACTCAGGCACCAATGCCCACATGAGACGGCTGTCTCTGCACCCCCTATAGCGGCTTCCATGCTGGCAACACAGGGATATTAGTTCTGTGAAGGTAGATATTTTTTATTAAAAAAGGCTTTCCCACAACTTAAAATTACTCCACAACCACTTTGTCCTTCCTGGTTGCTGCTGACTGGGACATGTGACTGCTGCAGCCAATCACTGTGCATAGAAAGTCACTGCTGTGGCCAGTGATTGGTTCCAGCAGTCACATGACCTGCTCAGCAGCAACCAAAAAGTACAGAGCGGTTGTAAAGCAGTTTTAAGTAATGGAAAGCCCCCTTTAAGTTGAAACCAACATGTTTTGCTAGGATCCAAAGATGTTCCTATAAGTTCAGTTCTTCCTCCCTTTTTTCACTGCTCTTTCTAGTTATGATGATTATTTATTTTCCTAAATCTTCATGCATATATTTTGGTTGAAGATGATAGAAAGGTGCAAAAAAAAAAGGTGCAGGATACAAGTAAAAATTGCAATAAACCTGTAAATGAACGAGAAAACCTTTGGCCTTAATGTGACGGATCCTTGTTGGATTTTTCCAACTTGGATTTGCCAACTTGGCTGAGCCTCAAAGATCTGCTGTGGATGTAGCCCCAGGTA
Organism: Eleutherodactylus coqui; assembly: GCF_035609145.1. NCBI lineage: Eukaryota > Metazoa > Chordata > Amphibia > Anura > Eleutherodactylidae > Eleutherodactylus > Eleutherodactylus coqui. The sequence continues at coordinate 243,147,300 of NC_089841.1, read as the reverse complement.
ATGGGACAAAGTTATTATCACTAGAGGGCAAAATCATCAAAGAGCGGCTTTCTTTTTTTCGGCCACGTGATGCGCGCAAAGTCACTGGGAACAGTACTGATGCTTGGCAAAGTTAGTGGGAAGAGAAGATCAGGACGACAAAGAACAAGATGGTGAGATACAATCAAGGCCACCACCAACATGTCAATTGCTGAACTGAAAGAAGCTGTGAAAGACAGAAATGCGTGGAGAACATTGATCCATAGAGTGACCGAGGGTCGGATGCGACTGAAAGGATAATCATCATCATCAATTGGACAAATCCGCATGTGGCTGCACGATGCATCAGGATTGATATAGCAATTATTTTTCCCCCACATTTCATATTTCGAAATTCATGTCATCAACAATTGCGAGGTGACCTCATTGAGGTCTATTAGATTGTGAGATCACCGGACTAATCTTTGGCTGCTTGTCCCGGTCCAAGTCGCCATGCAGCCCTAGCCTACTTTATCCTTTTCCATTCCAGATCAGAGTGACTGCATATTGATATTAGTCTGCTTTCAGATCTGCGTTCGGGGTTCCACTTTCCTGCTCCAGCATGCAAGCAGGCAACCCCCTTGGCGGAACGGATCTGTCTTATGACGGAATCGATTGATGCCAAACGGACCCCATTGACTTTCATGATGTCCGTTTGGTCTCCGCTCAGCTCTCCAGCATTGTACCGGACAAAAAAGTCCTTCAGGTAGGACTTTCTCTTCTGGCACTTCGTGCCGGATCTGCGATGGAAGCTCAAAACGGAGGTTCATAACGTAGATGTGAAAGTGGCCATCAGCAGGTAATTTCCTAGTTTGTCTTTATGCTGCAGCACTCTTCTGTTTCTTTCTTCTGACTTGATATTTCCAGGCCTGTATTTACAATTCTGGGCTGTCAGAAAGGGAAATGAATTACAATCTGTAAAGATATCACCAGGAAGTTCAAGTCTAACAGAAGGATAACAGATGGCTGCAAAAATAAATAATCAGATTTCACAACGTGAAGAACCCGGCAGACTTATCATGTTTCAGGATCTTCTTTTTATGTACTTAAAATCCAATACATCTCCGTTCCGGGGAAAGCTATTCCAATCGTATTCAATGTGAAATGTCACAATTGATTTTCAGGAGTCTTTGGTCAAGAAGTACAGATGTTTTATCTTTCAGCACACTGTCAAGATACATGCAAGTCTTTTCAAAGGATGGTGGTGGCATCTGCTTCATGGGAAACCGTTGAGTAAGATGAATGACTACCTTAATGTCATGTGGCAGAAGTTTAACTTCTCCTTTATCTCCATATTTACCACTGACACCGGTATGAGCTGGATGTCATACAATGTATTCAGCATTATAGCAGAAGGTACATGATCAGCTATGCCCTACAAGCTAAGGGATAAAGGTGTTGCTGAGGCTAGTCCTCTCAACTGGTGGCTCAGTCCCCTGTTTGATCCCATTCCACCTACCGGTAGTACGAGCCTGATGGGTTGCTTCTTCAGCTCTTTGCCTTTCCCTATGGCCTGTATCTCTCTAGTCTTTTCTTTCAGTTCTCTTCTTTGTCTTACCTTTCTTTTTCCTCCTTTCTATGGGACGGGAGCACAGGTGGTGTTTTCAAGCCACCTGGATGCTGGTTAGTGTCTTACAATGACTTGCTCTTTGAAGATGTCCTTTGTCCACCGATACCGTCTGATTGGGACTCCTTGTCTTGTTCTTTCCCTTATTTCTCCTTGGTTAATTGTGTTCTGTTTTTTAGCCCGTTGAGTTGAGCAGTTATTCTCCTGTGGGAGCTTCCTACAAGTGAAGAACTTTACTTGTATGCGGGCAGCTCGCCACGTGACCATTTTCTGATTTTGCGCACTTATGCGTAATTGCTGTTAAGCCTTCTGCAAGCCAGATTTTTAGCTGCATGCTTATGAGGCCAGGCTCACATGATCTTGTTTGCCAGCGGGCCATGCATGCATCTTTTGCGCAAGCACCCAGCAAGTACGCAATGCCATACATACTTGCCAATCCCCATACACTATCTTGGTGTGTATGCACACATAATATGCCCAAAACAGAGCATACCCCAATTTTGTTTGCATGCATTCTGTGTCCGGCACAATTGAAAATCTTTGGGAGATTGGTACTGTACTGTGTATTACGCGCGCAAAAACTGTGCACACAGCACACAGTAGCATACGCTTGTGTGAGACCCGCCTAAGAAACAGTGATGATTTTGCTACCTATTTGCTGCTTACATACCATGTATATATATGTATCCTAAGTGGGGAATGTTGTACAGCTGGAAAACTTTTGAAAACGCAATAAAACTACTAAGTTTCAGAAAAAGATGTTGTCGACGCTTAGAAAATAGAGACTAGTTTTTTTTCCCGAGCATCACATCTGTGCATAAAAATGTGTCTGGTTACAGTTTAGTCCCCCATCCCCCTTAATTTTCATCTGGTCCCAACAAAAGTTGTTCTTCATAGCTCCACAGCTCCTCTCAGATCTACAAGAGTCAAAGACCATGGAACAATGTCAGATGGAAAGTTTAATCAGGACTAGTTTTTGTTGCATTCCCGACTAGCTGCGGAATATAAGAAATCACAGGTCTGACTAGACAAAACACCGATACCTACTTAACGGTGGTTGAAAACTAAAAGAAAAAGCTGCCATTAAAGCTTAACACTCACACGGGTGTATTTGCCATCCATATTACACACATATGTATACATACATAATGCTTCCAGCATAAACCCCATAGACTTGCATTGGGGTATGCAAACATGCAGTTTTCACGTGCGTATTACATTACAGACTAAAATCGCCCATGCAAGTCTATGGGATCGTTAAAAATACGCAGTGAATAAACTTGATACAAGCTCATTCATTGCATATTTAAAACGCTGCGTATCTAAGCAACTGAAACTAAATACGCCGTGTAAGTGAGCCCTAATAATATCAAAAGACATAAAAAGATGGGGAATCCACATAGATGGAGGGAGGATGAGAAAACACCACAAAGGAAAACTATCAAGCAACGGCCTAGGTCTAGTCCCCTACGCAAAACAGGGCACCTGCCCTGATAAAGGCCACCCTGTACCAGAACCTTGGCCTACTGTACCCTATGATGTCCTGAACACAATAGGTAAGGACTGATCAAGGAGTCCACAGAGGCGCACAGATAAAGAGATGCAATGGGCCCTACCTGTACCAGATATTGTATTAGTTAACCAGATATACAGCATTTATTGATGTTGTGCAGGATAACGAGCAACCAAAGTAAGACGTCTCAGACTCGTTTCCTTGTGGTTTAGAAAATATTTAAAAACCCATAATGTTAAAAAAAGAAGTCCTCACAAATCTTCATTTGCTCATGGAAGGATAAAAAAAGTTATGGGTCTTTGAATGCAACAATGTAAAAGAAAATTGAAAAAGGCACTTTTGCACATTATTGTGCAAAAGTGGAAAACCTTAAAAAACATTTTTTTGATACTGTCGTAATCGTACCAGCCCACAAAATTATCATGTCATTTATGCTGTATTATTAACGCTATGAAAAAAAAGCAATGGTAGAATTGATGTGTTTTCTCTTCCCGCCCTCCAGAAAAAAGTCTTAAAATAAATTATATGTACCCAAAAATGGTACCAATAAAAACTACAGTTTGCCATGTGACAAACAAGCCCTTATTGGGCATGTCAACGGAAAAAATAAAAAAGTTATGGCTTTGAAAATCCCCCCAAAATCAAGATTTGTGTGTTGTGAGACACACAAATATGAACCCCATTCTTTTGAATGGCGTCATCCACATGAGTGGTATGTTCTATCTTTGGGCGTTCCCTTGGAATGCCTCAGAACACCTCGCCTATTGTGTGCAATGGGGCAGGCAATGCATCGCACAGTGTGAGAGTTGCATGTGAATGCGATGCGAGGTTTCCCATTAAAGTGAATGGGAAACACCGATCCTCTGGCACGGCTTTCAGCAGCAGCGGAGGATCGCTACTTCCCTGCGCTCAACTATGTGAAATTACCCTGAATGGTCATTGCATGGTGGAGTATGATATCGGACCATGAAACTTGTGCTTAGAAAGGTGCAATGTACCAATGGATGTATCAAAAACGCCTACCATCACTTCAATACAGTTGTTTTCAATGGGAACCCTCGAATCTCACTTGCGTGTACATCGCATGCCGTATGATGTGTTTTACGGCTCCATTGTAAACAATGGGCAAGGTGTTCTGAAGGAATGCCCAAAGATAGGACATGCCGTGATTTATTCCCACACCACAATGCAGGAAAACATCACTCATGTATATTCTTTTTGAATGGGGTTCATATCCATGCGGGATTTGTGCGTCTCGCAACACACATCTCACACGATTTTCTTGGACGTGTGGAAGCGGCCTAAGGGACGCATACTCAACAAGGGTTGGTCCATCTTTTTGTTGGTCATGGCTTTCAGTTGTCAGGGAACAAATTCTACAAGGTGGTAAACATCCTCCACACTCAATTTGCCCCATGCCCGCTGCAGCAGCTCCGTCAATTGGTGCACATTTTGAGGCTCAGTGGGAGCAGATCTCTCAGCCATTTCCAGTCTGTCCCCAATATGTTCAATGGGGGTTACAATCCGGTAAGTTTGGGGGCCAAGCCAGTGTGGAAAATGAAGTGTTGTGTACTTCCAACCCCTCCCTAGTGATCCTAGCTTGATGGAGTAGAGTACTGTCCTGTGGAAAGATGGCACTGTGGGAAGACTTCTTGAAGATATGCGTGCAGAGGGTCAGTTTACAAGTGCCTGTAGCATTCACTACTCAAAGATTGTGGCATGATGATTAACGGTCCTAGACAATGACAGGAAGATGCTCCATAGACAATGGCACCACCACCCTGGTCCTCTTGGTACATCTATGAGATACGGCTTCATGCCGTTTACACCAGATGTGGACCCAACCATTCATATGAATCAGAAGGAAATGAGACTCTGCAATGTATCAAAGGTCCATTGACTTCTTTCCATGGCCCATGCGACGCATTGTTGGCTATGACGTGGAGTCATCAGGGGCACCCTTGTCAGTCTTCAGCTGTTGAACCCCAGTCGATGCAAAGTCACATAGTCATTGTGGGAACTTCTCTACCCTCCCCACTGTTGTATTACAGAATCAGTTGGTCGAATGTGCCACATGGTTGCTGAGATAACAGACGTGCCACCCAACCTTTGCCTCTAAGATCAACCACACATGGCCTGCTATTATGTTATCATCTGTTAAATGTGTAACCATAATTCAACCAGTTTTAGTACATTTTTGATACCATAGTTTGGGAACAACCAACAAGTGCAACTGCTTCTTAAATACTGGCATCCCACTTTGGGGCACCAATAACCTGCTTGTGGTAAAAGTCATTCAAGCATCACAATTACCCATAACCGCCAAATGTTATATGTTAGAGCCTCGTGTAGTTCAGAGTTCTAAGGCAACAGAAATGCAATCCTAAACTCTCGCTCGTGACCTGAAGGTTGCAGGTTCAATCCGCACATGGTTCAGGTAGCTGGCTCAAGGTTGACTCAGCCGTCCTTCCTTCCGAGGTCGGTAAAATGAGTACCCAGCTTGCTGGGGCGTGATAAATAAATTACTTGAAAGCACTGCGGAATAAGTTGGCTATACAAATACCAAGATTTATTATATTTATGTTGCCTTCCACTGAACAGAGGAGAGACCAGCACAGTATCTGAGAGCAGATCATGACGTGTCCATCACGTGGACGTCGTTCGCCAGATGTTCCTATTGCTGTGATCTTCGGTGTATGAATGCCACTGGTAAAAGGCAAAATACATCCACCCTGTAGCCTGCATTGACAACGTTTGCAGAATATTGGCAAATAAATTTGCAAGCAGTATATCTTCTCCGGTGAAGCATCATGGCCAAATCTCCATATAAGTGTATAATATTGATGTACAGCAGAACAAACCTACTATGAGGATATTGCTAAGTTAGTAAATCCTGGCCAGTTGACGATGGAGGGACAACAGCCTCGCTGCCACGTCCGCCTATGTACCAAGCGCGTCTCTCAGTCATTGTTCTTGCCTGCTCTGCAACCATGAGCCGTGGTTATTCCCTGCGGATGTCAAAGATTGGGCGAAGGCCTTGTTTGTGCAGATCAGCCTAATTACATGGAGCAGAGCGGGGATTGTATCGCTAATGCCTCACCAGCGGCTTCTGAGTGACATAACCATGCTGTGGAAGTGATTTCTTCTAGCAGAAGTGTTAATTACATTGGAGTCTACCCCGTGAACAATCAATGCTGATTAATAAGCTCAACGCATTTTGCCCTTGCAACCGCTGCCTTAACAATAAGATTGATTTTCGCAGTGGTGGAGATTGTGTTTGTGCCTCTCATTAGGCACGATAGAGTTGTCCAGGATAGTTTGTCATTTATCATCGTAAGGCGCTATGGATATCAGGTGCGAGATACATTGTTGCACACACGTGCAGGTTTTTCCTCTCCACTTGAATGCCCAGCTGTTGAGTAATTCCTTCAGCAGATGCTTACTATATTTCTCTTGTGACATCCAGCCATGGGGATGTGAATATCCAAAACAGCCATTCATCATACAGTGTAAGCCATATCCTGTATAGACTCGCCACGGAGTGCATAGAGAATACCGCAGCTCTTCTATACTAGGAGGGTAACTTTCTCTCTAGTGCCGTCTTATAGGCGTCTGGTGCTCGACCCTGGAGAGGTCTGTGAAACGTCATTTGAGTTATGATCCGCAGAGCAGTTGTCAGAACCGGCAACTCTCGGGGCCGCCGTGCCCGCACCACCGGTCCGGCCACCCGGGGTACAGGAGCACGGCGCAGAGGTACCCCGGTTCTTGTGATCTCCCCGGGCCGCTGTAAGACTGGTCGCCGCCGGGTTGCTAGGGAGGCAGCTGGTGCTTCTAGTCGCTTGACTACCAGGCTGGCTTCCCTGGTAACTGTCTGTGCAGTGAGACTGGGGGCGTGCCCCCAGCACCGCCCTGATTAGCCCTGCTGCTGTCAGGCTCCCCGCCCCAATCAGCTTCTGGGGCGGGAGCGCTGACAGCATTTAAATAGGTGTGTTTTCCTCTCAGGCCTTGCCAGTGTTAGTTTGGTCTTCCAGCTGCACCCGCGTATTCTTTTGACTCCTGTTTGTGACCCCGGCTTTCCTGACCTCTGCTTTTGGACCTTGACTACGTTTTTGCCTGACCCCCCTGTACTGCGTACCCTCCTGTTGCCGACCCGGATTGTCTGACCATTCTACCGTTGTTTGTCTTCAGTGTCTGTTTGTCTTCCCGTGTCCCGCTTCCCTAGTGAGGGTAGGGACCGCCGCCCAGTTGTCGCCCTGGGGGTTAGCCCAGGGGGGCAAGTAGGCAGGGACAGGGGTTGCGGGATATCTCAGGGACCCCCATATCCCGGACACTGTCCTGACAGTAACACTGGCCGAACGAAGGTCAGACCCTTGCATCCGCCCGGCAACTCTGAACCCCTCGATGGAGGCCATGGCAGCTTTAGCGAACCAGGTCCAGTTCCTTACGAACCTTGCCCAGGACCTAACAGCCCGCTTGCAGCGACAGGAACAAGCGGCAGCTGCAGGTCCCATGCAGCCCCCTTCCGCTCCAGGAACAATGACAGAACCTCGAGCCACGCTTCCGGATTGTTTCTCCGGAGAGAGAAGTCAGTTTTTCGCATTTAGAGAGAGCTGCAAGCTCTACTTTGATCTCCGCCCCCACTCCTCTGGTACTGAATACCAGAAAGTGGGAATTGTAATTACCCGCCTGAGGGGAGAGCCCCAAAATTGGGCTTTCTCATTACCTGCTGGCTCTCCCGCCCGACTATCCCTTGACGCCTTTTTTTCCGCCTTGGGTCAAATTTATGACGAACCCGACCGTGCCGGCTACGCAGTCTCCAAGCTTCTGGCCCTGCGCCAGGGTTGCAAGATGGCGGAGGACTACTGTTCCCAATTCCGCCAGCACTGTACAGAATCCGGGTGGAATGATGCCGCCCTAAAAGACCTATTTTTGACCGGTCTGTCTGAGGGTCTTAAGGACCTACTCGTGGCCCACCCGGAGCCAAGAACCCTGGAGCAAGCCATGTCGCTGGCTATTCGGGCTGACCGACGTTTGAGGGCCAGACACGCCGCTCGGACCACTCCACTCCCCACGCCCACTTCTTCTACTGACCCGACTTTTCCACCTCCCACCACCGAGGCCATGGAGCTGGGAGCCATGAACCCCAAGCAACGACGGGAAAATCGCCTGAAGAAGAACCTCTGCTTCTACTGTGGGGAGCCGGGTCACCGCATTGCAACCTGCGCCAAGAAGCCATGGCAGGGAGAACGTCCGCTCCTAGGCAGTTGTCCGGAGGACTGTCTAGGAGCCAAGGTACTCCCTGTGTTATCCAAAATGTTATTGCCTTGCACCCTAGAATTTCATGCTTTCCACCGTACTGGGCAAGCCTTTGTTGATTCTGGGGCTGCGGCGAATTTCGTTAACTTTAATTTCGTTGCTCAACTGTCCGGGGTTTTTTTACGTTTAGAGACCCCGATTCTGGTTTCAGGAGTGGACTCCACCCCCTTGCAAGCAGGGGTGGTTCATCTGGTTACCCCTGAAGTAAGGTTTACGATAGGAGCCTTACACGTGGAAACCTGCACCTTTCTAGTGATGAGAGATTTGTCTGTGGACGTCGTCCTAGGCCTCCCCTGGCTCCGGGAGCACAACCCGGTAGTAAATTGGGACACGTTGGAACTGGTAAAGTGGGGTCCCCGCTGTGCCAACCACCTTTGTGCGGTGAAGGTGGGAATCTCCACCTGCGAGGGGACCCCCCTACCAGATTACCTCTCCGAGTTTTCTGACGTGTTCTCCAAACAATTATCTGAAGCTCTGCCCCCTCATAGGGAATGGGACTGTAAAATAGACTTGATTCCTGGGGCCAAACTTCCTAAGGGCCGCATTTATAACGTTACGGTTCCTGAGAGAGAATCCATGAGGGACTATATCCAGGACAGCCTGGCCAAGGGGCACATCCGGCCCTCAGAATCCCCGGTGGGTGCCGGGTTTTTCTTCGTTGAGAAGAAGGATGGGGGCCTCCGGCCCTGTATTGACTATAGAGAGCTAAACAAAATCACAGTACGAAACCAGTATGCCCTTCCACTCATTCCTGACCTCCTCAACCAGGTCGCTGGTGCCCGATGGTTTTCTAAACTTGATCTCAGGGGAGCATACAACCTCATCCGCATTCGGGAGGGGGATGAGTGGAAAACCGCCTTCAATACGCCCCTCGGGCATTTTGAATACCTAGTTATGCCTTTTGGATTGTGTAACGCCCCCGCCATTTTTCAGGGGTACATGAACTCAGTGTTTCAGGATATCATGGGGGTGTTCGTGGTTGTATATCTAGACGACATTTTGATTTTTTCCTCCGACTTGCCAAGTCACCATACTCACGTTCAGACTGTACTAGCTCGACTCAGACATAACAAGCTGTTTGCTAAACTCGAGAAATGTGTGTTCGGGGTACAAAAGATATCATTTTTGGGGTATATCATCACGCCATGCGACTTCCAGATGGATCCTGAAAAGGTGAAAGCCATCACGGAGTGGGCCCAGCCAGGGTCGTTGAAAGCCCTTCAACGCTTCCTCGGCTTCGCCAACTACTATCGCAAATTCATCAAAGACTTCTCCGTGGTGGCTAAACCTCTAACGGACCTCACCAGAAAGGGGGCTGATGTGAGGACCTGGTCTTCTGAGGCTCTGAGGGCCTTCGATACCCTAAAGGCGGCGTTCTCTTCTGCACCTGTCCTAGTACAACCAGATCTGTCCAGCCCTTTTTTGGTGGAAGTAGATGCCTCTGAGTTTGGTGTGGGAGCGGTACTGTCCCAAGGTCCCTCCACTCTCACCAACCTCAGACCATGTGCCTATTTTTCTAGGAAGTTTTCTTCCACCGAACGGAACTATGATATAGGCAACCGGGAATTGCTGGCGATTAAGTGGGCTTTCGAAGAGTGGAGACATTTTTTGGAAGGTGCCCATCACCAGATCACGGTACTCACAGACCATAAAAACCTCACCTATCTAGATTCCGCTAAGAGGTTAAATGCTCGGCAAGCCCGCTGGGCCTTGTTCTTCTCTCGGTTCAATTTTGTTGTTACCTATAGACCCGGTTCTAAGAATGTCAAGGCTGATGCCCTGTCTAGGAGCTTTGGTTCTCCGGAACCTGCCGAGCCGGAGCCTGAGAGCATTCTCTCCCCTGGGGTGGTCCTCGCTGCTGTCTCCTCCGACCTTTCACCTCTCATTCACGCCGCTCAACAATCTGCTCCTGAAGCCCTTCCGGAAGGCAAATTATTTGTCCCATTGTCACTGAGATTGAAAGTGTTAGAGGAGACACACGCTTCTGTCCTAGCTGGACACCCCGGCATCAGGGGTACGCTGGAGTTAGTATCCAGACTCTATTGGTGGCCACACATGGCCAAGGAGGTACGGGTATTTGTGTCCGCGTGCCCGGTTTGCGCAAGGGGGAAGAATCTCAGGAGACGTCCTGAGGGTCCTCTTCTTCCCTTGCCCATTCCGTCCAGGCCATGGTCCCATTTGTCCATGGATTTTATTACTGATCTGCCATCCTCACTGGGGAATACGGTCATCTGGGTAATAGTAGACCGTTTCTCTAAAATGTCACATTTTGTTCCGCTTTGCAAGTTGCCTAACGCCAAACTTCTGTCTGAAATGTTCATCAAGGAGATTGTTCGGTTACATGGGATCCCCGAGGACATTGTGTCAGATAGAGGGGTTCAGTTCGTCGCTCGCTTCTGGCGAGCCTTCTGTAAAAATCTAAACGTAAATTTGTCCTTCTCCTCCGCTTTCCATCCCGAGAGTAACGGACAAACGGAACGAATGAACCAAGAACTTATCCAGTATCTGCGACTGTTTGTCTCTGATAACCAGTATCAGTGGGCCAACTACTTACCTCTCGCCGAATTTGCTATCAACAACCATGTTAACTCGTCGACCCAATTGTCACCTTTTTTTTGTAACTATGGGTTTCATCCCCGGTTCTCGCTTTCCACTCCTGTGGTCTCGAACAATCCGGCCGCCGACATATCCTCTGAGGAACTGTGCACAGTATGGGCCCAGGTTCGTAAGAACCTTCAGGGTTCCCAAGAGAAACTGCGTAAATACGCAAATAAAAGATGTACCATCTCTGCACCTTTTGTAGTCGGGGAGCAAGTTTTGTTGTCTTCCAAGAATCTGAGACTCAAGGTTCCCTCCCTGAAACTTGCTCCTCGGTTCATTGGCCCATTTACTGTTTCTCAGGTCATCAACCCGGTGTCATATAAGTTGGCACTTCCTGACCCCTGGAAGGTCCACAAGGTTTTTCACAAAAGCTTACTTAAGAAGTATGTGACTCCAGTTCTACCCACCCAGAACCCGCCTCCTCCTTCTCTGGTACAGGGGGAACTGGAGTATGAAGTAGAAAGGCTGGTGGATGCCCGACGGGTTAGAGGTATGCTGCAGTACCTGGTCCACTGGAGAGGATTTGGCCCTGAGGATAGGACGTGGGTCCCTGCCAGGGACGTTCATGCGCCACGCCTAGTCCAGGCATTCCACAGGGCTTTCCCGCTTAAGCCCGCACCTGGCCATGGGGGTCCGGTGTCCCCCCGTAGAAGGGGGGGTACTGTCAGAACCGGCAACTCTCGGGGCCGCCGTGCCCGCACCACCGGTCCGGCCACCCGGGGTACAGGAGCACGGCGCAGAGGTACCCCGGTTCTTGTGATCTCCCCGGGCCGCTGTAAGACTGGTCGCCGCCGGGTTGCTAGGGAGGCAGCTGGTGCTTCTAGTCGCTTGACTACCAGGCTGGCTTCCCTGGTAACTGTCTGTGCAGTGAGACTGGGGGCGTGCCCCCAGCACCGCCCTGATTAGCCCTGCTGCTGTCAGGCTCCCCGCCCCAATCAGCTTCTGGGGCGGGAGCGCTGACAGCATTTAAATAGGTGTGTTTTCCTCTCAGGCCTTGCCAGTGTTAGTTTGGTCTTCCAGCTGCACCCGCGTATTCTTTTGACTCCTGTTTGTGACCCCGGCTTTCCTGACCTCTGCTTTTGGACCTTGACTACGTTTTTGCCTGACCCCCCTGTACTGCGTACCCTCCTGTTGCCGACCCGGATTGTCTGACCATTCTACCGTTGTTTGTCTTCAGTGTCTGTTTGTCTTCCCGTGTCCCGCTTCCCTAGTGAGGGTAGGGACCGCCGCCCAGTTGTCGCCCTGGGGGTTAGCCCAGGGGGGCAAGTAGGCAGGGACAGGGGTTGCGGGATATCTCAGGGACCCCCATATCCCGGACACTGTCCTGACAGCAGTTACGGGGATCAATATAGAAGAATCTCACTGGGGAACCTCTAAAACTGAACATTTATTCCAGATATGGCTGAAAAACGATAGATTATTATGAATTGACAAAACACACAAATAACGAGAAAGCCCCAGGGGAATACAGGTGGAACGCGTCTTGAACTCATTAAATTAATTGGCCATTTCAACGGCTGAGAGCATCAGTCGTTTTTTTTTTTAGCGTGCACCATTGCGTGTGCAAAAAGTGCAATAAAAAAACACTGTTGCACGTGCAAATATGCAACACCCGATGTGCAACAATGTGGCAATTGAATGGTAATTGGTAAACACAAGGGATCTAGTTGCTTGAGGTACCAGACTCCTCCAGATCTACATAGATAGGAGTGTACTGCCTCGCAAATCACATTCCATGGGTTTTAGGGACACAATATAAAACTGCTCCCGAGCAAAAGGTCATCTATGAATTATTCTTGATACTCATCTACGATAAAACCGGGAATAGAGGCTTCACTCGCTCACCCCTCACCAGTTATATTGCATACCAGCAAGGATCATAAATGGTTCCTATAAATTTTTCTTTCTGCTACTAGCACTAAAATGCTGGATATACAGGATTATATTTCTCACTCCCTCACCAGCTATATTGCATACTAGCAAGGATCATAGAGGGTTCCTATAACTATCCCTCTCAACACGTTTCGTATACAGCTAAATCATTAGGAGGGCTAATGATATCTTAGACTAGGGACTGTATGATTTAGCTGTATATCTGGATGATGAAACGAGTTGAGAGGGATATTTATAGGAACCATTGATGATCCTTGCTAGTATGTAATATAACTGGTGAGGGGGTGAGAAATTGAATCTTCTATTGCTGGTTTTTATTGCTACTAGTTGAGTATGCAATGTCTGACGTGCAAAAACGTTGCACAAATCAGCATGTGTTCATGTGACACAGGCCTCAATGAGATGCTTTAAGGAAGCGATGTCCTGTGAATTGTCTCCTTTCAGTCTTCATTTGTCAAAGGAATTTGTTAGGAATGACAAGAAAGCGGATGAGAAGGACGATGTCCGCAGGAGCCGCTCCCGGGCCATTAAATTACTGCTTGCAGTCATTTTGCATATAAGCTTCAGTGTTTGGTGAAGAATTCAAGGTAGAGGCCTTGTAGGAGTTAATCATGCAGAATGAATGACATGATACTTTTTTTCTGCGGGTCGGTACGATTATGACGATATCAAAACTATTATTATTACCTGAAGTCTTTCCACTTTTGGAAATGTAAATTTTGTTTTTTACATTATTGGATTCAAAGTCCCATAACTTGTTGATTTTTCCCTGAACAGAGCTTTGTGAGGGATTGTTTTTTGCGTAACAAGTTATCATTTTTACTGGTACTATTTTGGGGGGTTTTTTGGTTATTTTTTTTTACCCTATTTTAATTTTTTAAACTTTTTTTATACTCCTGTAGGGGACTTGAAACATAAAAGCTATGATTGCAATGATAATGATACTTCTGTGGTGCAATGCCTTATCAACACAATAGCAATCACAGGCTGTGACAGTTGCAGAGGGCCGATGACATCACAAAGGGACTGCACTCCTTCTGTGAACCATTTTCACAGTGCGATGTACACCGGGGTTGAAGAGAAATCCGCTGCTGGGTAGCGACTGGCGCTCGTAATTGCTGGCGCAGCTCTCATTGAAATCAATGGGACCACAGCCTTCAATTACAAGCGTAACTCCCATTGAGTCAATGGGAGCTGCACATGTAATTACGAATGACGGCCGTTACACAGGACTCGGAGCAGGAGTGGTTGTCAATGGGTCCATAAATCTGGTTTGTCTTAATAGTAAGTTAGTTGTTAGAGCCAAGTTGTTAATGGATTGTGAGAGGGTAAAGTCGTGGGTCCATTTCCCCACCTACCATTTAAAATTGGCAGGTCACCCCGTGCTGCAGCCCCATGGTTCTTCCAGTCTTTGTTCTGAAACGCGCACCATGTGACTTTTGCAGCCAATAAGAGGCTGCAGCATCATTGCCCATTCTTCTGGCATCAGCACTCAAATCCGAGTCGCCATGGGATGTCAGGAGTTTGGATAGGTGGCCCTGCAGCGGTCATGTGGTGCCCGTTTCACAAGTGGAGAAACAATACCGGTACTCTGGTGTGGTTCTCCAATAAATTCCGACAGACAGTGGGATAGGATTTATCCAACGTCTCTTTTTATTGTATCAATTAAAACCAGCAGATATGCGTTTCGGGGTAGGCCCCTTCATCAGTCAGGCTGGGTAAAGGCCCATCTAAGCACAATGATTATTGCTCAAAATTCGCTCCAAAGCCATCTTTTAAGCGATAATCGTTGTGTCTAAACAGGCAACCATCGTACACTGTTCATTCATCGTTGACTTTTAGCAAGCTAGTCATCAAGTCAGCAAGTCATCAATGATGACTCTTATCAGCGCTGCACGCTGAGTTCGCAGCAGGATACCAGCTGATAGCATTCTTTCAGCTGGTATCCCTCACAGATCTCTCAGCGATAGCTCCGAGAACAAAGCAGCTGTTTGCATATACAAAGCAGCTGCTGTTTTCGGAGCTGTCCGCGGTGTCCCTCTCAGCCTGCATTTAACTCTTAAGTAGCTAATTAGCTACTTCAAAGTTTATGCAAAGATGATCTCTCAAAACTGTCCCTTAAACTGTTTAAGCAATTTTTGAGCGATCATCTTTCAGTGTAAATGGGCCTTAAGACATAACTCTTTGGGCTGGAGGATATACCCCAAAGCGCTGGTGTTACCAGAAGGGGCTGTGGGCTTATCTGGGGAACAGCAGGAGTAGTGGTCATGACTGTGTTTTTTTTTCCACGAGTGGTTTAAGCAATTCCGACCCGCTAGTGTGAGTGGAATTGTGTAATCCAATGCATTTGATTGATCCGTGTATTACCGACTGTTCTGCTTATTAAGGTCCAAGCTCCTCAGCTCACGGTTTACGGTTGGGTTTGACTTAAGTAGTTCGCTCAGTATATCCCATCTGCCACACTCGCCTGCACATATTAGAAACTTTACTGTTCCAGTGAAACTAAAGAAAGTAAAAGCGAGCGCTGTGTTTATAGCAGTCCTTCCTGTTTTCCATCCTATTACATGGACATCAGTGCGTTGCGGGAAGTGACAAACTGATCCCGGAATTTCTAGACCTGGAATCTTTTACACATGACAATGCTGTTTGGCAAACAGAACAAATGTCTAAGGTCATCAGATCAGGCGATGGATGACTAGTTGGGAAGCCTCCATGGACAGAAAACACTGTTGATGCATTCAATCATTACAGTGGAAGGGAAGGCACCATAAATAACAGTTCTTCCCAACTTCAGTATGTAGAACATTTTTCATCCTAAGTAAGATGACGGCCCGGACTTGTGTCTAAGAGCTGCTTCCCATTTAAGGAAGATTTATATGTCAGCGCCTACGGAGTGGTCAAGGAAACTCCACACGGATCCAATAACTAGCGGGAGGTGTCTTCAACGTGCCTCAGCATGCAAAGGATTAAAGTGTAAGAGCATGTAAAGCTTTAATCTGAACCAAATAGTATAAAGTAAAGGAAAAACAGAGCGACCAAAACTTGGTGGGTCCAGTGACTGGACGTGTCTTTGACAGGGTCACAGCTGTGTTGGAACATCCTTCCATTGCAGATCCGGCACAAAATACCGGAAGAAATAACACTGCATGCAGCGCTTTTTCTTCCGGTAAAATGCCGGGCAGCTGAGCAGATCCAAACGGGCCCCAGTATAGTCAATGGGGTCCATTCAGCGCTATTTGTTTCCGTCATAAGAGGGATCCGTTCGACCAGGGGATTCCCCTTTCCTGCTCCCCTAATGGAACCTCCAAGTGCAGATATGAAAGCAGCCTTACCCATTTCTTACCAAGTGATCATTATCGTTTTATTCAAATTAGTACGAATTTATGAAGGATGGAGCTTATCATAATGTGGGTGTGTTTTTCAATAGTAATCAACCCCCCAAAAGTCAACAGATTTGTCTAGATTACAACCAAAGAATACCGTTTGCATTAAGTATTCAACCCTTCTGACTAGTTCTTGGTAAAAATCCCTTTTGCAATAGAAGACTTTAAGTGGACACTAACATTTCACACAACTAACAGCCTACGTAAGTATCATCAATCCTGTTTTTTTTTGTTTTACTGCTGAAAATCAAGTCCCTGCCACTAGGGGTCTCTTATCCACCAGTTTTGCAATCCACTGCCTGTTGTTAGGCATTCTGCTTCTCTAGTAGCAGAGATGAAGAGACATCGTGCTAGAAGTGGGGGCAGGACTATCTTCACAGGCTGGCTCCGTGCACTCGGAGTAAGCAGGGCTCTGTTTGCTGCCGGATCATCATAGATCTGTTGACAGATAGAACAGACATTTAGACGTTGGGTTGCCTATTGGAACAAGGCAGCATGAGAAGCATAGAGAGCAAGTCCCGGCCACTGCGGTAGTGGCAGAATGGCTGTAAGTGGATTACAAACAGCAGGGCAGCAGAAAAAAAAGAAAAATCTACATGGAAAACTGAATTCATTGAGTTCAAACTGGATGCAAACAGCAGTCAATGTGGACCTAGGCTGCTTCTGAACATCTTCTGAAATCTCAGGTATGCTTTAATTCTGCTGACTTGTAGACTACAATTTAAAAGTAATGGGACAGATTCTCAATTAGATTGAGATCCACACTAGAACTTAACCACTCTTGTGTTGCTTTCATCTGGCCTGGATAAAGCGTATCCACAGCTCATGTTTCTTATGTTTCTAATGTAGGGTTAGACATGCCCCCAAAAAATTCACATACTTTTTGCTATAGGAGCAGCTGTGACAGCTTGAAACACGTAAGATTGTTGCGCCATTATATGTCCTTCCTGTGGGGATTTTAATATGCCTTAATAGAGCCGTGCTTTTAAGGGTGTCGGATCCTTTTCCTGCCGTCTTCTACAATTGATCCTACTAGTTCATTGTCTCTATGTCTGTTGTGATTAGATTGAAGAAGCGCACCAGTGCAACATTTACCCAATATACAGTATATAATTCACTAATATTACTTTATGTAGTTATTCTTTTTTATTTGCAAATTCTCTGCATTCTTCTCTTCCGTTGGGTCACGTGATCTCATAATGACCCCCCTATGAGTCTGACCCCCCTATACCTGTGCCTCTGTTCTCTCCATATGTCAATGCCCTCTGTCTGTGTATACCGGACAGCGCACAGAGTGGTGTCTATGTGCTTTCTGATGCGAGTTGCCTCTGAACCTCTTGGGCACAGCTCGCACCCACGGCCAGTGTGCCAGAAGCCTATGGCAGGGCGCAGTTCTGAAGCTTACCGGAGGCACCCAGGCCGGTGCATGTTCTCTTCCTGCTGCTGCTTACTCCGAATGTCTGATCTCCTCTTCCACTGCCTCCCAATGCAACTACCTCCACAAGAAGTAAGTACAGATGCAGCAAATCTTAGCTTGATTAGGATAGCAAGACGCAGAAAGGTATCACATCTTAACTCATTGAAAAGCCATTGTTCTCTTATATTAAAGGGAATCTGCCACCTACTCTAAGTCCTATGAGCTGAGCTAATGGTCTAAAAGTAGGTGACCTGCTGAGTCCGGGTGTGCAAGTTACCCCCCCCCCCCCCCCCCCGTCGTTCCCCCGGTGTGAGTGCCAAAAGCCGTCACCGAATACATTGAGACTTTATGTCGGTTTCACTCAAGTGTTTTACAGATGCCTTTCTGCGTCCATAACATGGACATGTGTCCCACCTGATTGTGGGATTTGCAGACCTGAACTGTCACCATCAGGATGCTTTCACACAAAGCAGAATTATTCCTCAAGACGCACCTAAAGCCGCAGAGAAATCTGCACCAAAATCTGCGTGTAGACATGTGGGCTCTGGAGCAGAAATCAACAGCGGCAGATTAAGTTGTGTCTTGCAGAATAGTCCTGCATTGTGTGAAAGCCCCCTCCTCACTTCCTACGATGCCGACAGTTCAGGTCGGTAAACCCGGCGGTCGGGCTGGAACACAAGGCTGGATTATGGATGCAGCACCGCTCTACGCTGGCGTGACGCTGGCCGAACACTCTTCGCTGCTGCTTAAAATTCAAAGTTAATTTTACGTTGCGACCAAATGTAGCGATACGTCCAATGCAGAGGACTGAATAATGCATCAGCAGGGAAAGTCCTTCACCTTTAAAAATGGAGAAGGCCATTTATCAATCAGCATTCTCAAGATGAAAGTCTATTGACTTCAATAAAGTGTTCTTCAGAAGTGTTATCTCTCAGCAGAGAACTGATTGGGAAGTATGACCTGCGGAGGATTCCAGCACTGGGAGGCATGGCATTCGAGGGCTCCATCATCTACATGCAAACGCTCTTCCCTAGTGAACCGTCTCATATAAATGATAATGCGCTCGTTATTCATCCCACATATTATATTTACCGTATGGAGAAATAAATAGATCTTCTCATGTTCAGAGCAGTGAGATAGTCTGTGCAAGAGACCCAGCAGATGTAGCCATGGATGTACGCTTTACTAGACAGGGGCAAGAAGTACGCTCCTCGCCATTCCGTATTATAACCTGCCCCCCCGTAATCCTATGAAGTAAAGAACAGCTTCAAACATTCTCTTATGTGAATGGAGCCTACTAGATACCTGTAGGATGGGGAACGTACATGGCCAGAGAAGTCGGATGGATAAAGGACATGTGACTGGGAAGAACAATACAGAATTATATGCCATTCAGGGACTGCGGAAAGCTGGTTTACAATCCGTATCAGCACTGTGGTTGTCATCCAACATTTACTAAAACTAGAAAGAGACCAAACTAAGGCCTAGTGCCCATGGCCGTGACGGGCTCTGAAGCGGAATACCGCAGCGGCGGAAATCCGCCTGTGGGAATTAGCCCCAAACGTGACTATACACATTATATGCAGTCAGATTGGCCGACTACAGGGAGTGGACAAAAATATGGAA
This sequence comes from Eleutherodactylus coqui, assembly GCF_035609145.1. Lineage (NCBI taxonomy): Eukaryota > Metazoa > Chordata > Amphibia > Anura > Eleutherodactylidae > Eleutherodactylus > Eleutherodactylus coqui. The sequence goes on along the minus strand of NC_089841.1, from coordinate 243,127,966 downwards.
ACACTCTGCGAAATGCATGCCTTAATTTACATGGGATTATAAATCCTATTTCAATAAGACATGTAGAGACTGATTTTAAGGGGTAATATAATACAGATGATGCCGGGGAGAAGTGACCATCTGCCTGAGCAACTAGGTTCCATTGGTCAGGGGTTTTAGCCACTCAGCTGCTGCTACCAGCTGACTCCCAAAACTACCCACAGCAAGGCAAGTGGTGGGGTAAACATAAATTTGGTAGGAAAACTCTCAGCCAAGCAGGAGTCAAAAGGGCAGCTCAGTGCTAATGATTAAAATCCCATGCATTTTGTATGGCATTTCCATTTTTTTTTGTCCATCCCCTGTATCTAACATAGGGTGTTCCAACGTTTTCCGCCTTGTGGCAGAAGCGCAGCTGATTTTGATGGTGCATATTTTGACTCTGTGTCTTTTGTGGACTGTGGAGTTTGTCATGGAATTCTCTTCTGTGGAAAATTCATAGTATTTTCGCTACGTGGAAACATAACCTGAGGTTGAGTCCACTGGGGGCTGATTTACTGCAAAATGTCCAACAGCGGAAAGTCTGCCTCAAAACCCGCACCATTTGGCGCCTGTTTTGGCACAGGTTATATCGCATATTTTTATGCGGAATTCAGCCACTCAATGAGAAGAGGTGAATTCCGCACCATAAGTCAATTTACGGACGTGTTTAGTGCGGATTTTCTCCGCAGCTTGTGGATCACATTTTGAAAATCTTAGTCACTTTGCTGCTGCTGTAAATTACGCAGAATTTCCACCTTGTGTGGACCCTGCCTAAAGGGGTTTTCCACGTAGCGCCAACTGCGGTCATGAACAGAAGTTGCATGGCATGCGGGTGGCGCTATGCTGAACCTTTGCACAAGGGCCCATAAGCCCTTACTACACAAGTCAGGATAATGTCTACTTACCTCTCCAGCCATACCATGGCCATACTGGCATCCAGGCAATTCCCTCTGTGCCACTGAACCTCCGCCTTTGTAGAGCCATTGCATCGGTGCCTGGCCTGCCCAGCTGATCACTCCAAGCTGCCCAGAATCATGTGGTCACTCAGGTAACGACTGCGTTGACTGTTCTCTTTTCCATCTGCTTTCCACATCCCACCAGCATCTTCATGCTTATAAGGGCCTAATTACGTGGGCTGAAAATTGGCCCGCTACGAGTGATGAGCTACAAAGCACATAGCTGGGATAGGCTGGGGGTGGAACAAAAGTGCTGCGGAACCCGTGTGTAGCGGCCAGTGCTCCTAATTGCAGGCACAGCTCTCATTGAAATCATTGGAACCCCTGTAGTTGCTGGTGCTCGTAATTGTAGGCCGGGGTCCCAGTGAGAGCTGCGTCTGCAATTACAAGCGCCGGCCACTACACAATGATCAGAGCAGCGCTTCTGCTTCAAGCCTGGTATATCCTTACTGGAATCACTGATCTAAAATGTATTGGGTTATCCCGGCTCTCCTCCAACTCTAGAGGTTGGATGAAAGAATGAAGTAATTTCTCTATTCATACCTGTAAGAGTTACCAGTGATTATCACAGGAATGAGCAGAGAAAATGACTTCTGGTCTATACAGCAGACGCCATAGGATTCAACTAGTCAGAGCGAGGGTCACATGCGACCAATGGGGGAGCAGAGCTGGTATTTCAGGAATAAGTCAATCTGCAAGTAAAGTAATTGCACTACTGTCAGGCCGATGGATTAGCCTTGCCACAAACTCAATATTAAGACTAGGGTCACACATAGAGAATCTGCAGCAATTCTGCAGATTTTCAGACTGCATCAACCCCCTTGTCTGCTAATGCTGCATCTAAGGGTTACTCAAAGGAAATCTGTCAACTACTTTTAGTCCCATGAGCTAAGCCTATGGGCTAAAAGTATGTGACCTGCTGAGTCTGGGGGTGTAAGTGTTATACTTGCCCTCCCCATCATTCCCCCATTCTATTTTTTTAATGAGCGGACTACTTAGCAGCACCCCTCAACGCACTACAGCGGGTCATGTACTTTTAAGCTTAGCTCATAGGACTAAAAAAGTGACAGAGTCTACTTAAAAGATGTAGCAATGGGGCTGAAGACTTGAACAGAAGTTGCGTGGGGTGCGGGTGGCGCTATGCTGAACCTTTGTACAAGGGCCCATAAGCCCTTACTACACCAGTCAGGATTATGTCTACTTACCTCTTCAGCCATATCCTGGCCATACTGGCATCCAGGCAATTCCCTCTGCGCCACTGAACCTCCGCCTCTGTAGAACCGTTGCAGCAGTACCACACACTGAACCTCCGCCTCTGTAGAGCCATTGCAGTGGTGCCTGGTCTGCCCAGCTAATCCCTCCAAGGTGCCCACAATCATGTGGTCACTCAGGTAATGACTGCGTTGACTGTTCTCTTTTCCATCTGCCTCCCGCATCCCACCAGCATCTTTATGCTTGTAAGGGTCTAATTATGTGGGCTGAGAATTGGCCGCTACAACGAGTGATGAGCTACAAAGCACACAGATAGATGCTCATTTACTGCCTTTTACACATCAGATTATCAGTTTTATGGCTTTTTCACTGCTTGTTCACTGACCAAAACACACAACTGAGGAGATGGCGGAGGTAGTTGTTAGGGATGTCACGGTGGCACTACCAATTTCTCCCCTGAGGGACGTGTGCACCCTTGGCCAAGGAGCCGCCAGGCCTCTTCAAGGCAATGCTGAGGCAGCGGTTACCTGAATAGGTGGTGTAGTGGACTTGAAGAACTGTCATGGGTGACGCCACCGTTCCTTATTCTGTAGGATGTCCAACAGGAGAAGTAAGAGAGTCCACACACAAGTAACTTGACAACTTCAGTCACTGGGAATGGTCAGTGACTGGACTTTACTTGTAGAATAAACAACTTTTCACACCATTGCAGGAAGGACAAATTACGGAGGTCAGGGAGGAACAACACAGGATCACACCGGGCCTACAGTCTAAGTTATCTGTATGACTCCGCTCCTGGACACACACACCAGAGGAGGATGAATCACTCCACTGACACTCAACTTTGGACGGGTTTCTGAACACTGCATGGCGGTCTCTTTCTCTCTCTTTCTCCTAGGACAGGGGTCCTGGAACTAGGTCATCAGGATACCTCACTTCCTCTTCCATTCTTCACCACATGAGAGTTGAAGGTACCCCCATGTGGCCGGCACTCTCCCTCCACACTCAACAGTTGAAGCAATGGAACCCCTTACTCCCCTTTTGCACTCACATATACACCTTGCCTACTCACATGGCAACACAAATTGTTACATTTTCCAGACATATCCCAGACATTCACAGACCTTAACCACTTACATGTTGCAAATGTGCAATACACATAACTAAAGACAAGACAGTTTGCACAGTGCTTTCACATTAAAGACATGACATGTATGACAGTTATGGAGGAGCCAGATATATAGACTTCAAGGCCACTACAGTTGCATCAGCGCAGTTTCAATGTACATTGGGAAAAGCTGAGTTACTTTATTCACATGTGCATGAGGGCAATCCATTTTCAAGTTCCATCATAGGAATAGAAAAATGGAATGCCAGCTGGGGATGGGTTCATCATGTGATGGACAGCATTGACTTCCAGCAGGATAATTCTCAGCCGCACACACAAGGGGGTCACAGGAATGTCTCCGCAACATATAGACCAATATGCCACAGGATACTATATGCAAGTTGTATCCCAGCTAGATGTCGTACAACAGGGTACTAGTGCCACCATTCCCACCCGTATCACATCTTGATTCAAAGCTATAGGCTGTACAACAGGGTACTAGAGCCTCAATGCCCACTGTATCACATCTTGTATCCAAGCTAGAGGTGGCCCAACAGGGTAATAGAGCCTCCATCCTGGCCCGTATCACATCTTGTGTCCAAACTAGGGGTCATACAACAGGGTACTAGAGCCTCCATGCCCCCGTATCACACCTTGTATCCAAGCTAGAGGCAGCCCAACAGGATACTAGATCCAAGCTAGAGGCGGTACAACAGGATACTAGAGCCTCCATGCCCCCCCCCCCCAATATCACATCTTGTATCCAAGCTAGAGGCGGTATAACAGGATACTAGAGCCTCCATACCCCCCCATATCACATCTTGTATCCAAGCTAGAGGCGGTACAACAGGGTACTCGAGCCTCCATGCCCAACCGTATCACATCTTGTATCCAAGCTAGAGGTGGTACAACAGGGTACTAGAGCCTCAATGCCCACCCATATCCCATCTTGTATCCAAGCTAGAGGCGGTACAACAGGGTACTAGAGCTTCCATGCCTGTCCGTATCACATCTTGTATCCAAGCTACTTGCGGTACAACAGGGTACTAGAGCTTCCATGCCTGTCCGTATCACATCTTGTATCCAAGCTACATGTGGTACAACAGGATACTAGAGCTTCCATGCCTGTCCGTATCACATCTTGTATCCAAGCTAGAGGCGGTACAACAGGGTACTAGAGCTTCCATGCCTGTCCGTATCACATCTTGTATCCAAGCTACTTGCGGTACAACAGGGTACTAGAGCTTCCATGCCTGTCCGTATCACATCTTGTATCCAAGCTACATGTGGTACAACAGGATACTAGAGCTTCCATGCCTGTCCGTATCACATCTTATATCCAAGCTACATGTGGTACAACAGGGTACTAGAGCTTCCATGCCTGTCCGTATCACATCTTGTATCCAAGCTACTTGCGGTACAACAGGGTACTAGAGCTTCCATGCCTGTCCGTATCACATCTTGTATCCAAGCTACATGTGGTACAACAGGATACTAGAGCTTCCATGCCTGTCCGTATCACATCTTGTATCCAAGCTAGAGGCGGTACAACAGGGTACTAGAGCTTCCATGCCTGTCCGTATCACATCTTGTATCCAAGCTACTTGCGGTACAACAGGGTACTAGAGCTTCCATGCCTGTCCGTATCACATCTTGTATCCAAGCTACATGTGGTACAACAGGATACTAGAGCTTCCATGCCTGTCCGTATCACATCTTATATCCAAGCTACATGTGGTACAACAGGATACTAGAGCTTCCATGCCTGTCCGTATCACATCTTGTATCCAAGCTAGAGGCGGTACAACAGGGTACTAGAGCCTCCCTTTAAGGGGTCAGTTCTCTACAATAAATTCTCCTTTTGCTCTGATATTGTAATTACTTACTTCAACGTTACAATCACATAGTAAGCTTCATTCCATTCCGACAACCTCTAGTGGAGGGATTGTTTTTTTTTTTTTACACAATGAGTTATATAAGTAATATGCATTTTCATTAATCTGTACTGATTTCAAATATTTAGTATTCTTTAGTAATAATGTCCCTTTCACAAGCAGCTGTCCCCATGAAAGCATGATATATACTTGATCTGTATACTTGATCTCCAGCACAGGGCCTGAAGAGCGAAGCCTACAAGACACTATCTCTTAAAAGTCACCTCTGGTAGGAAATGTGCTTAATGTGGCTGTCTAATACACTGGAAGACATTCAAACAAAGAGAAGGTAAAAGGCGGATGATTGCTGATATATTTCTGGGATCCTCTAATGCACTCCGCATCCATCAGAGCCGCTTCAGACGCCGCCTGTCATCTCAGTGCACATGGCTTTCTGAAAAAGACAATTTCACAAACGGCAGGGGGGTATGGAAGTAATATCTCAATACAGAGTATCGAGCGTGGCAATCAGCAGCATCTCTGACCTAGTCAGAAGTTTTCACTAAACATGATCGCGATTCGTGACTGTAATATTGATTTGTCTTGATGGGTTTCTTCTGAAAGTTGTACACAAGCGTCTCACCTAAGATGGATCACACCTAGAGATGAGCGAGCGTACTTGCTAAGGCAAACTACTCGAGCGAGTAGTGCCTTATGCGAGTACCTGCCCGCTCGTCTCTAAAGATTCGGGTGCCGGCGGGGTCGGGGAGCGGCGGAGGAGAGCGGGGAGGAACGGAGGGGAGATCTCTCTCTCTCACTCTCTCCCCCCTGCTCCCCCCTTCTCACTCCCGCAACCCACCGCTCTCCCCCGCCGGCACCCAAATCTTTAGAGAAGAGCGGGCAGGTACTTGCATAAGGCACTACTCGCTCCAGTAGTTTGCCTTAGCGAGTATGCTCACCCATCTCTAATTTAGACTGAGCATGGGATGGCTCATGACTCAACAGAAGGCATGTAACAACGGTCAGGACCATGTAGTATAGTAGTACCTTTAGGCCCCCTTCGCATTAGCGTATGCGTATTTGCGCACTCCTGACTGCTGCGTAATGAACGATGCATTTCTGCGCTTTCATCCGCGTATTTTAGTGTACTTTTTGCGCTTGCAAGACACATTCATTTCAGTGCGCCAAAAAAATACGCACCAATTGAAATGGCTTATTATTCTAATGAGTTCCAGATGTGTTCTTTTTCCTGCGCAATTACAGTGATTCATGCATCTCCCAGCATACTGCATGCGCATCCCCATTGACTTCTATGGAGACTTTGGCTGCACAGACGTGCAGGGAAATAGAGGATGATGCGTTTTTCTCTCTTTGCATGACCAAAAACACGCAGGAAAATACGCGCATGTGAACAAACTCATTGAAATCAATGGGTCCTATTCTCTGCATATTGTGCGTGCAAATACGCCCTTGTGAAGGGGATCATAGTCTGGAGGTCCTTTTACATGTATCAAGCTAAACCTGATGACAAGCATCCTTTAGGCTGGGTTCACATCTGCGCTGGGACCTCCAGTTCGTGTATGCACATATGAGGACAGATTTGCGTATTATGTAAATACACAGAAAAATGTGGCATTGATGCTGAACTTCATATTTATGAAAGTCCGGCCCCTCATTTAAAGATGCATCCAAATTTGTCAGAAAAATGGGAAAGGACAGAAATAACCACGAGGCCCAGTATTATATAACCCTTTCCAACATCCACTGTACATGTATGGCAGATATCAGGGCCGTTGTATGGATTGAGCCAGCTCCATATGTGGAGGGTGCCGACTGTAAAAGCACAGCTGACGCTCAGCCCCAGCCGCCAGGATGGTAGATAACTACGATCCCAGACATTTAGATGTCACTTTCAGTGATTGACAGTGGCTTTTAACCCCTTAATGACCAGGCCAAAGTTTGGAAATCTGACATGTGTCACTTTAACATACAATAACTCCGTAAAGGTTTTGCATATCCAAGTGATTCTGATTATAATGGGGTCCATTTACTTTCTGCACAGATTCCCAGCTTTTAGCTCTGCATGCTGTGTTCTTTCTTTCGGTATGTTGTCCCGGATCTGCGATGGAAACTCCAGCTAGGGGTTCCAACGCAGATGTGAAATTTTCCTCTTTCTTTGACAACCTATCCAAAAATCACTGACAAATTGGAAAACCATAATGAATCATGAAGCTTGTAAGTGATACATTGATCTGGACGCATTACCAGCATTTACTGTGAGCTGTGAAATAAGTTACAATTAGATGACCTGTTCCCATACCACCAGTCTAAAAAACAAAAAGACAATAAGGAACGCATTATTTTTTTCCCACGGATGCTGGAAAAAAGTCCCCAAGTTTCACCGTCTATCCAAGTATCTACAGGCAGTCGGCCACTCAGCACTTAACGGCACACTGTAAGCGCTGTCGTTCATAGGGAATAATAGACTGAAGCTATTTACATGGCAGGCAAGGTGCAGCATACAAAAAGTCAACAGCGGAGAGAGAATTAAGTTTCTCCCGGGTTTCCATGGAGTAAAAGAGCTTGAAGCGATTGTGCTTACCTGGAGACATCCTATTAAGCCACAGGAGAGTGAACTGAGCCGAGAGCCCAGCCAGGGCATACGTTTGGAAATAAGTCCTCGGCCACCAGATGGGCCACACAAACATTTTTCCATTTTTGATATTTTATTTATTTTTATATGACTATCCATATATAAAAATATCCTGAAATATTTGAGTTTTCACACTACCGTAGCAAACACATTGGGGTGACGGGTCTAATCAGTATTATTGTATAAATCGGAATGAGCTCAGCAGAGTCATTGCATTGTTGGATCTGTTGTACTGCTGAAGCACAGGAAAGCAGGATAGTAGCAGTGCATTCAGACTCTACTGTCTAGAGATTGTACTAGCCTTTTGCCATTTATCTAACCATTAAAAGGGTTGTCTGACCTAAATTTGGAGTAGTATGCTCACCATGGTGCCGATGCTCTGGCCCCACGGCATATGACAGGTGACATCCCTGGAAAACGCCTTTAAATAAACTTCAGGTAGTGTGAAGCAATTTTTAAAAATAATAACCTACACGAACGAAACCTAAATAAGGGCTGGAGGGAAAGGATTGGGATAGGGGAATGTGCATTCACACTGGACACCAACAATAATAATCTTTATTTGTATAGCGCCAATATATTCTGCAGCGCTTCCAAAGACAGGAGAAATACAGGAAGACAAAAGTACAAGAATTACAGAACCACGGTTACATAGTAATCAGTTGATGGAAACAATAGGGGTGCGGGTCCTGCTCCACAGAGCTTACATACTACAAGCAATGGGGTGATACAGAAGGTAAAGGCGCTGGAGATGTGCACTGTATGGCGAGGTGGAGATGTGCATGGTATGGGGAGGTGGAGAGTGAGGGATGTTATACACATAGACAATGGTCAGACATTAAGACATGTGACAGCAGAATCGGTATGATTGCAGGGGCAGTTGGTGGTGGCTAGCAGGGATTGCAGTCAGTAGGTCAGGGAGCATGTTATCAGAGGGGTTTGGTTTAGGGGATATGGTATGCCTCCAACAACATAAACCAGAGCGTGCATACATGCTGCACATCATAACAAACTTAATAGTAAAGAGGATGCCAAAATACCAACTCAAATCAGCAGGTGGAATAGCTAAAAAATATTTGGGCCAAAGTACAAAAACTCACAAGCCCGTGTCAAGGGTCCTCATTGTCTCATGAGCTCTTACTCTAACAAGGCAACTTAATCCCAGGAGTCCAGCCTGCAAGTGGGGGGGATCGTCCCAATAGGGATGGCCTTACGCTGGAACCTTGGAGCATGGCTTGCCACAGATGGTAAAAGGCATGCAAGCTAAACAGGAAACAGTTCACACCAAGAAGCAGAGAAGGAAAAAAAAACAACATACCAATTGAACACATCACTGTTCACACAAACAAATAGACAGAAACCCCACTCATAGCTAGTGCATGTGTCCTCACACCGAGCGGAAAGACAGTTAGACACCGAACTGACATTTGGGCATCACCCACCTGAACACGTGACATCGGATGTCTGGAGGCTACACTGTCAAAGGGGAATGGAGAGGGTCCCGCATTACATGCAGGTGGGGAATACAGGTGTCCAGACCATCCTCAGGGAAGGTGGGAAAAACACTTCAGACTAACACGCATAACACCAAGCTCTGAGTGGGAATGAGATAGGATGAATAAAGGACCGGGACCCTCTAGTAGGAGGGGCTGGTATCTATATGCAGTAGATCAGTGGTGGTTAGCTAGTTGGAGAGCACCACACCATCAGCAAGCCAAATCAACCACACCTGCAGCATTGTGCTCCTGGAAGCCCTACAAAACCACATGTCCCGGGAGCACAACGTGACATTCTAGTCACCATTACTTCAGCAAAAATAGTTTCACAAACTTCATATTTTAACAGTTCTTTTGTCCCAATACTACCAGCAAGTGCAATCTTGGTCCGAATGTTTTCATAAAATGACAGGAACATTTCAGTCCTTCTGAAAAAAAGCAACAAAAAAGCATTGGAAATACCGCTGTGAACATAATATTAGAAGAGAACAAATGCATAAAGACCCTGAAAAAAACATGCATATGAGGGCATGTTCATACTGGAGGTCCTCAAACACAACACATTTGGCTTTGGGTGGCACTTTATCGAGAGTTCTGATTTTTGAGGATTTTAACTCTTTTTTGATTTGTTCTTAAAAAAAAACCAAAGTATCTCAAGGCTGTTTTACTATTCAGTATCCAATAAAGGTTCACACTCAGAGGTCGCACTGCATATTTGCCAGAAGAGTACAAATATACCTCCCAGCATTTTTGAGACATTTTAGCCAAGGGGGAGTACACAATTTGCCGTCACAATACATAGGCATACTATTTATGCAAGGACAAATTCCTAGAACATCTAACAATGCTTCCTTCACAGATAGAGAATTTAGGGACTTGTAAACCTATTTTATACCATTCGCTGTGACATCGCAAAAAGAGGGGTAAAATCACATAGTTTGTGCTGTTTTAATAACTCACATAGAAGTGAATGGGACTTGTGGAAACAGCATAGCTCGCTGTGATACGCTGATTCTGTAACTACCACATACAGCCGAACCGAGTCAGGCCAGGGTGGGGCAGTTCTGGAGATAAATGCGAGTCCCAGAGGTAGGACCCAGATCTATCAGACTTTTATGGTATATACTTTTCCATAAAAGTCTGATGTGAAAAAACCACTTTAACCCCTTAGTGACGGCCCAATAGTGTTTTTACGTTCTGCCATTGCGGAACGTGTATGGAGGGAGATAGCGCCGCCAACAGGAATGGCCAAGTACTAAGGGTGCACTGTGTAGCCACATCTGGGTCCCCTATATATTGGGACAAGTATTAAGGGTGCACTGTGTAGCCATGTCTGGGTCCCCTATATATTAGGACAAGTATTAAAGGTGCACTGTGTAGCCATGTCTGGGCCACTTATATATTAGGACAAGTGTTAAGGGTGCACTGTGTAGCCACGTCTGGGTCCCCTATACATTAGGACAAGTATTAAGGGTGCCCTGTGTAGCCACGTCTGGGTCCCCTATACATTAGGACAAGTACTAAGGGTGCACTGTGTAGCCATGTCTGGGTCCCCTATATATTAGGACAAGTATTAAGGGAGCACTGTGTAGTCATGTGTGTGTCCCTTATATATTAAGACAAGTATTAGGCGGGTGCACTCTGTAGCCACATCTGGATCCCTTATATATTAGGACAATTATTAAGAGTGCACTGTGTAGCCACGTCTGGGTTCCCTATATATTAGGACAAGTATTAAGGCAGCACTGTGTAGTCATGTCTGGGTCCTCTATATATTAGAACAAGTACTAACGATGGACTGTGTAGCCACATCTGGTCTCCTATAAATTAGGACAAGGACTAAGGGTGCCCTGTGTAGTCATGTCTGGGCCCCCTATATATTAGGACAAGTACTAAGGGTGCATTGTATAATTATGTCTGGGCCCCCTATATATTAGGACAAGTACTAAGGATGCATTGTATAGTTATGTCTGGGCCCCGCATATATTAGGACAAGTACTAAGGGTGCACTGTGTAGCCATGTCTGGGCCCCCTATATATTAGGACAAGTACTAAGAGTGCACAGTGTAGCCATGTCTGGGTCTCTATATATTAGGACAAGTACTAAGGGTGCCCTGTGTAGTCATGTCTGGGTCCCCCATATATTAGGACAAGTACTAAGGGTGCACTGTGTAGTCATGTCTGGGTCCCCCATATATTAGGACAAGTACTAAGGGTGCACTGTGCAGCCATGTCTGGGTCTCCTATATATTAGGACAAGTACTAAGGGTGCACTGTGCACCCATGTCTGGGTCTCCTATATATTAGGACAAGTACTAAGGGTGCACTGTGCAGCCATGTCTGGGTCAACTATATATTAGGACTAGTACTAAGGGTGCACTGTGCAGCCATGTCTGGGTCTCCTATATATTAGGACTAGTACTAAGGGTGCACTGTGCAGCCATGTCTGGGTTTCCTATATATTAGCACAAGTACTAAGGGTGCACTGTGCAGCCATGTCTGGGTCTCCTATATATTAGGACAAGTACTAAGGGTGCACGGTGTAGCCATGTCTGGGTCCCCTATATATTAGGACAAGTAATAAGGCTGCACTGTGTAGCCATGTCTGGGTCCACTATATATTAGGACAAGTACTAAGGGTGCACTGTGTATTCATGTCTAGGTCCCCTATATACTAGGACAAGTACTAAGGGTGCACTGTGTAGTCATGTCTGGGTCTTCTATATATTAGGACAAGTACTAAGGGTGCACTGTGCAGCCATGTCTGGGTCCCCTATATATTAGGACAAGTACTAAGGGTGCACTGTGTAGTCATGTCTGGGTCCCCTATATATTAGGACAAGTACTAAGGGTGCACTGTGTAGCCATGTCTGGTCTCCTATAAATTAGGACAAGGACTAAGGGTGCCCTGTGTAGTTATGTCTGGGTCCCTTATAAATTAGGACAAGGACTAAGGGTGCCCTGTGTAGTCATGTCTGGGTCCCCTATATATTAGGACAAGTACTAAGGGTGCATTGTATAATTATGTATGGGCCCCCTATATATAAGGACAAGTACTAAGGGTGCACTGTGTAGCCATGTCTGGGTCCCCTATATATTAGGACAAGTACTAAGGGTGCACTGTGCAGCCATGTCTCGGTCTCCTATATATTAGGACAAGTATTAAGGGTGCAATGTGTAGCCACGTCTGGGTCCCCTATACATTAGGACAAGTACTAAAGGTGAACTGTGTAGCCACATCTGGGTCCCCTATATATTAGGACACGTATTAAGGGTGCACTGTGTAGCCACGTCTGTGTCCCCTATATATTAGGTCAAGTATTAAGGGTGCACTGTGTAGCCATGTCTGGGTCCCCTATATATTAGGACAAGTATTAAGGGCGCACTGTGTAGCCACGTCTGGGTCCCCTATACATTAGGACAAGTACTAAGGGTGAACTGTGTAGCCATGTCTGTGTCCCTTATATATTAAGACAAGTATTAGGAGGGTGCACTCTGTAGCCACATCTGGGTCCCTTATATATTAAGACAATTATTAAGAATGCACTGTGTAGCCACGTCTGGGTTCCCTATATATTAGGACAAGTATTAAGGCAGCACTGTGTAGTCATGTTTGGGTCCCCTATATATTAGAACAAGTACTAACGATGGACTGTGTAGTCATGTCTGGGTCCCCGGTATATTAGGATAAGTATTAAGGGTGCACTGTGTAGCCATGTCTGGTCTCCTATAAATTAGGACAAGGACTAAGGGTGCCCTGTGTAGTCATGTCTGGGTCCCCTATAAATTAGGACAAGGACTAAGGGTGCCCTGTGTAGTCATGTCTGGGTCCCCTATATATTAGGACAAGTACTAAGGGTGCCCTGTGTAGCCATGACTGGGCCCCCTATATATTAGGACAAGTACTAAGGGTGCATTGTATAATTATGTCTGGGCCCCCTATATATAAGGACAAGTACTAAGGGTGCACTGTGTAGCTATGTCTGGGTCCCCTATATATTAAAACAAGTACTAAGGGTGCACTGTGTAGCCATGTCTGGGTCCCCTATATATTAAGACAAGTACTAAGGGTGCACTGTGTAGCCATGTCTGGGCTCCGCATATATTAGGAAAAGTACTAAGGGTGCACTTTGTAGTCATGTCTGGTCTCCTATATACTAGGACAAGTACTAAGGGTGCCCTGTGTAGTCATGTCTGGGTACCCTATATATTAGGACAAGTACTAAGGGTGCCCTGTGCAGCCATGTCTGGGTCTCCTATATATTAGGACAAGTACTAAGGGTGCACTGTGCAGCCATGTCTGGGTCCGCTATATATTAGGACAACTACTAATGGTGCATTGTGTAGTCATGTCTGGGTCCCCTATATATTAGGACAAGTACTAAGGGTGCACTGTGTAGCCATGTCTGGGTCCCTATATATTAGGACAAGTACTAAGGGTGCACTGTGCAGCAATGTCTGGGGCCCCTATATATTAGGACAAGTACTAAGGGTGCACTGTGTAGTCATGTCTGGGTCCCCTACATATTAGGACAAGTACTAAAGGTGCACTGTGTAGTCATGTCTGGGTCCCCTATATATTAGGACAAGTACTAAGGGTGCACTGTGTAGCCATGTCTGGGTCCCTATATATTAGGACAAGTACTAAGGGTGCACTGTGCAGCAATGTCTGGGGCCCCTATATATTAGGACAAGTACTAAGGGTGCACTGTGTAGTTATGTCTGGGTCCCCTACATATTAGGACAACTACTAATGGTGCACTGTGTAGTCATGTCTGGGTCCCCTATATATCAGGACAAGTACTAAGGGTGCACTGTGTAGCCATGTCTGGGTCCCTATATATTAGGACAAGTACTAAGGGTGCACTGTGCAGCAATGTCTGGGGCCCCTATATATTAGGACAAGTACTAAGGGTGCACTGTGTAGTCATGTCTGGGTCCCCTACATATTAGGACAAGTACTAAGGGTGCACTGTGTAGTCATGTCTGGGTCCCCTATATATTAGGACAAGTACTAAGGATGCACTGTGCAGCCATGTCTGGGTCTCCTATATATTAGGACAAGTACTAAGGGTGCACTGTGTAGCCATGTCTGGGTCTCCTATATATTAGGACAAGTACTAAGGGTGCACTGTGTAGCCATGTCTGGGTCTCTATATATTAGGACAAGTACTAAGGGTGCCCTGTGTAGTCATGTCTGGGTCCCCTATATATTAGGACAAGTACTAAGGGTGCCCTGTGTAGTCATGTCTGGGTCCCCTATGTATTAGGACAAGTACTAAGGGTGCACTGTGCAGCCATGTCTGGGTCCACTATATATTAGGACAAGTACTAAGGGTGTACTGTGTAGCCATGTCTGGGTCCCCTATATATTAGGACAAGTACTAAGGGTGCACTGTGTAGTCATGTCTGGGTCTCCTATATATTAGGACAAGTACTAAGGATGCACTGTGCAGCCATGTCTGGGTCTCCTATATATTAGGACAAGTACTAAGGGTGCACTGTGCAGCCATGTCTGGGTCTCCTATATATTAGGACAAGTACTAAGGGTGCACTGTGTAGCCATGTCTGGGTCTCTATATATTAGGACAAGTACTAAGGGTGCACTGTGTAGCCATGTCTGGGTCTCCTACATATTAGAACAAGTACTAAGGGTGCACTGTGTAGTCATGTCTTGTCTCCTATATATTAGGACAAGTACTAAGGGTACACTGTGTAGCCATGTCTGGGTCTCCTTTATATTAGGACAAGTACTAAGGGTGCACTGTGTAGCCATGTCTGGGTCTCCTTTATATTAGGACAAGTACTAAGGGTGCACTGTGTAGCCATGTCTGGGTCTCCTATATATTAGGAAAAGTACTAAGGGTGCCCTTTGTAGCCATGTCCGGGTCCCCTATATATTAGGACAAGTACTAAGGGTGCACTGTGTAGCCATGTCTGGGTCTCCTATATATTAGGACAAGTACTAAGGGTGCCCTGTGTAGTCATGTCTGGGTTTCTATATATTAGGACAAGTACTAAGGGTGCCCTGTGTAGCCATGTCTGGGTCTCCTATATATTAGGACAAGTACTAAGGGTGCCCTGTGTAGTCATGTCTGGGTCTCTATATATTAGGACAAGTACTAAGGGTGCACTGTGTAGCCATGTCTAGGTGCCCTATATATTAGGACAAGTACTAAGGGTGCACTGTGTAGCCATGTCTGGGTCTCCTATATATTAGGACAAGTACTAAGGGTGCACTGTGTAGTCATGTCTGGGTCCCCTATATATTAGGACAAGTACTAAGGGTGCACTGTGTAGCCATGTCTGGGTCTCCTATATATTAGGACAAGTACTAAGGGTGCACTGTGTAGTCATGTCTGGGTCTCCTATATATTAGGACAAGTACTAAGGGTGCACTGTGTAGCCATGTCTGGGCCCCGCATATGTTAGGACAAGTACTAAGGGTGCACTGTGTAGCCATGTCTGGGTCTCCTATATATTAGGACAAGTACTAAGGGTGCCCTGTGTAGTCATGTCTGGGTCTCTATATATTAGGACAAGTACTAAGGGTGCCCTGTGTAGCCATGTCTGGGTCCCCTATATATTAGGACAAGTACCAAGGGTGCCCTGTGTAGTCATGTCTGGGTCTCCTATATATTAGGACAAGTACTAAGGGTGCCCTGTGTAGCCATGTCTGGGTCCCCTATGTATTGGGGGAATAAAGTCTCTTAACCCGTTTGGCCCTACAGAAATGAGAATACGAGTTAAAAACATCGTACATGCAGGCAGCTTTCTTCATTGTAGTTTACAGGACTTACATAATGCTGTCCGTTACCTCATTATGCATCATCTACAATGGAGAGAGCCGTGTGCATTGTCTCCTGCTCTCCGGACTTCTGTTTGGGGGGAAGATGACCTCCATTCTCCCAGTAGGGTGAAGTCGTAGAAGTAGAACTTACTTTAACTTATAATGGCATATACCTAGGATGTACCATAAATGTCTCAGATGGGAATACCCTTGTGGCCCTTGGAAGTGGTTCAATATGGTAATCTGTCTCTCAGTCGTTATAGCAGGGGGTGCACAGGGGTTTCAATGGCGCCTGTACATGCATTACTGTGAGCGCTGGCTGCACCGCTTCACGAGACACTATATACCATACATAAAGTTATGAATGTGTCCATTTGTACATTTTCTTGAGCTTGTCCAGATCCCATATCAATGGTGTTTTGTGAAATCCTGCATGGTAATTGTCATGATCAATCAGCCATTGGACAGCTTTGTGGCAAGCAGCATATAGCTCCAGCGGTGCCGCCATACCATTGGGCTGCCGTTACTCCACTGACATAGTTAATAGAATCTTGAACAATCCAAATACTTTGGCAAGTAGGAGCTGCTGCTATCTCAGAGGGCAAGAAGTCTCCAATTGTTAACGGTTCAGGGAAACTAGAGCAGTTTTTGACAAGAAGGAAACATCCACAATCAGAGGAAGAGCAGGGCGAGGCTTACAATAATAATTGGCCAAAAAATGAAATCTTTTTAACTTTCTAGAGAGGCCTGATTAACACTTCCTTTTTGTGATAAGCAGTGCTATGTACTATAGTGGGGTAAGCAGATGAACAGGCGAGGAGAACCAGCGATGTACTATAGCTCCATTATTCGTCCGTGGGCAGACAGGGGACAGTCGAGGGATCTGTTCCCTTCTACAGGTGCCACAATAATCAGCTATGCTAACTTGATGGCGACAGACACCTGCGTCCAGGCAGAATTGTGCAGGCAGGTGTTTGCTTGCGTGCTTGAAAGTCCAATAAAAAACTGCAATTTAGAGGTCGTTCATGCTAGAATTACTTTTCATCAGGATTTCATGCGGCTTCATACCAACGCCGTACAATAGGAGGAATCGAGAAGCAGTCAGGCATGATGACACAGGTGGCACCGGGGCATCAAGAGACTTCGGTGTAAAGCACATTTCTCCATCATGACGATGCACTGATTCTCTATCCCAATGGAAGCTGCCTTCTGCTTAACCCTTTAAGGATGCAGACTTTTCATTTTTCTGTAGTTTTCATTAGTACCATTTTGGAGTATATATGTATTACATAACTTTTTTTTTTTTGAGGGGGGGGGGGGGGAGGTAAAAGAGCACATAGATTCTGCCATTATTTTGTCTCTTTACAGCGTTCACGCTGCGGCTTCACATAACTTTTTTTTTATTGTGGGTCGAGAGAATTACAATTATACCAGAATTATATATTTTTCTTTAGGATTTTGCACAATAAGATCCTTTTTTTTGTGTTTTTGAAAATATTTTTATAATGGGATTGCTGCATTCAAAGACTCAACTTTCAGGCTGCTTTCACACGGGTGACAAAATCGTGCAATTTTATTGCATGTATGTGAAGCCCATGCTTTCCAATGGGTTCATTCACATTAGCGATGGTTTGTAGGCTGCTACATTGCGAGAGAAAAAAAAATCGTGGCCTTCTTTATACATCCATGATGTTTTGTAGCCCATGTTTCCTTATGGAGCCTCCCTTTGTGTTGCATCGCATCACACGAAAAAAATGGATTATACCTACCTGATAATCAGGTTTTCAGTCGTCTCCACGACAGCACCAATTGAGATTGCCTCCTCCTGATAGGACAGGAACACACTGAGAGGTTAAAAGCTCCCCCCCCCCTTCCCCACTTTCCTCAGTGGATTCTAACGAATTGCCGGGGGTAGGAGCTCAACTTAAATTTTTTCCCTTAACCGGGGTTTTTTTTTTTTTTTTTTTTTTAAATAAAATTATATTATATATATGTTTTTTTATATTATATTACATAGTTTCTTTTCTATCAATTTAGGGGGGGAAGGTACGGGTGCTGTCGTGGAGACTACTGGAAACTTGATTATCAGGTAGGTATAATCCATTTTTTCCCCCAGTCGTCTCCACGACAGCACCAATTGAGACGTACCAACTAAAGTTTCCCTAGGGTGGGATTGCTGCCGAGAGGACTTTGCGGCCGAAGGCCATGTCCTCGCCTTGCTGCACTTTTACCCTATAGTGTTTAACAAACGTGTGGGGTTTCTTCCAGACTGCGGCTTTGCATATCTGCTCGACTGAAGCTGAGCTATGTTCGGCCCATGAGGATGCTACTGCCCTTGCAGAATGGGCTTTAAGAGCTAAGGGGATTTTCTTCCCGAGGGCCTTATAGGACTCTATGATGGCTAGGCGGATCCACCTGGCTATGGAGCTTTTTGCTGCTTTGCTCCCTTTATTTGGGCCACTGAACTGGATGAACAAGTTGTCGTCCCGCCTCCAGTGGCTTGTCACCTCTATGTAGCCTAGGACTGCTCTCCTAACGTCCAGGCAGCTTAGGGTTTTTTCTTCCTCGTTTTTAGGTTTACTAAAAAAAATGAGGGGATTATTATGTCTTGGGACCTATGAAAATGTGATACTACTTTTGGCATGAAGGCAGGGTCCGTTTTAAATACTAATTTGGTGTCCGAGGTTTTCAGGAACGGGTGGCGAATGGACAAGGCCTGCAGCTCGCTAACCCGTCTTGCGGAGGTGATGGCTACTAAGAAAATGGTCTTGATAGTAAGCATTTTTATGGGTAGTGCTTCGATCGGCTCGAATGGTACCGCTATCAGGGCCCTTAGGGCCCAATTAAGGTTCCAGTCTGGAAAAAGATTTATGGGTCTAGGCCGTAATCTAGTTGCTGCTGCTAGGAACCTGTTGACCCATCTGTTGTCTGCGAACTTTGTGTCACATATGGCGCTAAGGGCTGCAACCTGGACCTTCAGGGTGCTTTGAGAGAGGCCCATCTCTAGGCCCTCCTGCAAGAACTCTAAGATTAGAGGGATGTCCGGGATAGAATCCCCGCGATCCCCTCCCTGTCTCCATGAGGAAAACCTTTCTCCAAACTTTCTGGTAGATAAGGTGGGTAGTCTTTTTTCTGCTGGACATTAACGTTTCTACTACTCTCTCTGAGAATCCCTTCTCTTTTAGTGAGGATTCCTCAAGAGCCATGCTGTTAAGTGGAGCTTGTCTCGGCTCGGATGGCTCAGTGGCCACTGCGATAGAAGATCTGTCCAGGTAGGGAAGATGACTGGGTCCTGGACGCTCAATGTTGCTACGGGACCGAACCAGCTTCTTTTGGGCCAGAAGGGGGTCACCAGGATTAGTGTGCATACCTGAGTTCTGAAATGTTGTAAGACTCTGGGGATCAATGGTATAGGAGGAAAGGCGTACACCAGCCCCTCTCCCCAGTCTTGGCCTAGGGCGTCTACTGCTGTCGGACGATCTCCTGGCCGGAGGGAGAAGAAATTGCTTACTTTGGCATTTTCCCTGGTTGCGAACAGGTGCAATTGTGGGGTCCCCCACTGGTTGATCAGGATTCTGAATGCCTTCAGGGAGAGAGACCATTCTCCTGGGTCTATTTGCCTCCTGCTGAGAAAGCCCGCTTTTTGGTTTAGCGTCCCCTTCAAATGGGTTGCCGTGATCGAGAGGATCCGGCCCTCTGCCCAGTGAAAAATTTTCTGTGCGATGTTTTGCAGAGCGGGAGATCTTGTGACCCCCTTGGTGTCGTATATTGGCGACTGCGGTGATATTGTCTGACAGTATCTTTATATGCTGGTCCCGTAGCGAGTTCCCTAACTGCTGTAGGACCTGCCATACGGCCTGTAGTTCCCTGTAATTTGAGGACTGTTCTTTTGTCCTTTGAGGCCATGGGCCCTGAAAGAACTGGTTCCCCACATGCGCTCCCCATCCCCAGGCGCTTGCATCCGTTGTGATGTGAGTGGCTGGGTTTTGTAGCCAATGAACCCCTGTCCGCAGATTCTCTGGGGATGTCCACCAACGCAGGGATGTTTTCACCATGCTTGGGATGTACATTCTTGTCCCTAGAGAGGACTGCCTTTTGTCCCACGTGGATAGGACTGAGGCTTGCAGGGCTCTGGTGTGAGCCTGGGCCCATGCCACTCCTGGAATGCATGACGTCAAGCTTCCCAGGAGAGACATGGCTTCCCAAACTGCATAATCGTCTCCGTAAAAAGGTTTTGACTAGCCGTCTGATTTTTTGTATTTTCTCCTCGGGTAGGCAGGAGCATTGGGATTCTGAGTCGAGCGTTATACCCAGAAACGTTTTCTGTTTGTCGGGATCTAGGCTGGATTTTTCCCAGTTTATGATCCATCCTAAGGATTGGAGAAGTTCTAGCACTATCCCCAGGTGTTCCGTTAGGAGTTCTCTGGACTCTGCTATTATTAAAATATCGTCCAGGTAGGGTATTATTAGGACCGACTTCTTCCTCAGGTAGGCGGCTACCTCTGCCATAATTTTGGTGAAGATTCTGGGTGCTGAGGAGATCCCGAAGGGCAGGCATCTGAATTGATGGTGCTCTATTCCTTTGCCCATATCCACTGCGAGCCTTAGGTATTTCCGGGACCCCTCGTGGATCGGTACGTGGAAATAAGCATCCTTTAAATCGATGGATGCCATGTGGGCTCCTTTGGGAATCAACTTTATCGTTGAGGAGATGGACTCCATCTTGAATTTCCTGTATCTGATGCGGGTGTTCAGAGGTTTCAGGTTCACTATCGTCCGCTGTTTCCCGCAGGGTTTCCTTACTAGGAAGAGCCTGGAATAATGGCCCTGGGTTTCCTCGTTTTGCGGTACGGGGGATATTGCATTTAGTTGTTGCAGGTCCCCAACGCTTTGCCTTAGTAGGTGTAACTGTTGTTTGGAGCCTCCCGTGATAATGAATTTTCTTCTGGGGAGGGACACCAGTTCTATCCGGTATCCCTGCTGTAAGATCTTTGGGACCCATGGGCCTTCGGAAATCGTGGCCCCTTGATCCACAAAGCCCCCCAGCCTTGCCCCTATGGGGATGGCGTCAGGGTCTCTGCTGTCGGCCGCCTTCTCTAGAATCTTGTCAAGGTCTGGTCCGAACAAAAACTGGCCGTAGAACGGGAGGGCGCATAGCTTATTTTTTGAGGCTAGGTCGCCTGACCACGATTTCAGCCATAACTCTCTTCCGGCTGAGTTAGACCGGGCTGTAGCTGTCGCTGAGAGTTTGACAGTTTCGGCCGCGGCGTCCGCTAGGAAATTTGTTGACATACGCAGGATCGGAAGGGAATTTAGGATCTGTTCCCTCGGCATCTTATTGGTTAGGTGTAGCTGTAGCTGTTCTAGCCATACCCCCAGGGTTCTCGCCACACAAGTGGCTGCGATCCCTGGCCTAAGTATGTTTGCCGCTGCCTCCCCTGATTTCTTAAGAAGGCCCTCAGCTTTGCGATCCATGGGATCTTTTAACTGTGCGGCGTCCTCAAAGGGCAGGGTCGTTTTCCTGGCTACCTTGACCACTGGGACGTCTACCTTAGGTACCTCCTCCCAGCTTGCGCAAACTTCCTCCTCGAATGGGTACCTTCTTTTTACCCCTCTAGTGGAGAAGGAGCTTGCGTTTGGTTTCCTCCACTCTTTCTGGATTATTTTGGTGATATTCTTGTGGACAGGGAAGGTATGCTTGCACCTCTCCCCTAGTCCCCCAAATATCTCATCTTGTAGGGTACGTGGTTCTCTGGGCTCTTCCATTTTTAGTGTAGCCCTGACTGACTTAATCAATTCCATTAAATCGTCCTGATGGAATAAGTATTTTTTGTAGTCCTCCTAATCTGAGGACTCCTCGGCCGCCTGTTCCTCTTGCTCCGACCCGATAGAACTCTCGGAGTCGGAAGGCTCGTCAGGAACATATGCCCTTTTCTGGCGTTTCGCTGGCGGCGCCAGCTGTGACGTTAGGGCTGATCTACCTCTTCTTTCACCAGCTTCCTAACGTCCTCCCGATTCCTCTTTAACTAGCCTAGCTACGCATGCCTTGCATAGAGGCCTCTGGTACGTAGCTGGCAGTTTTATCCCGCCTTCCACGCATTTTCTGAGTTTTGTTCTGGGGGGGGGGATGTCTTTTTTTAACCCCCTGACAAATAAAGCATTTTTGCGTGTAAATATGCAATTTTTCCATACACAATACACTGGATGTTTGCATTGTATTTTTTGCGGGTAAATACGCAATTTTTCCATATACAATACATTGGATTTTGCATTTTGTATTTTTTGCCGCACTGGCTACTTACGGCCGCTGAGGCTGAGGTTTCAGCTGTCTCTGGGGCACTCATTACTATACCGGTGCTGCAGATACCCTGCGACCTGTAGTGGTTTGTTCTGGCTTCTCTCAGGTTCCTATTTTTTTTAAATTTTCGCGCTCCTGCCCTAAGCCCCGCCCCCTCCGCTCCTGATGCAGACGCGATGACGTCATCGCGCTGGACACGTGACGCGGCGCCCCGCCCCCCGCCGTCGAAGGGCTTCCTGGAGCACCGCGCTCTAACTTCTGCAGGGAGGACGAGGGGGACTGAGGCTCACGCTTTGTACCCCCCATGGGCCGCCGCGGGAGGAGCCTGGCCTGGGGGTTACCACCCCATGTGGCGTCCCGGGAGTCGTCTGGCTGGGAAGGGAGGACAGGCTGACCCACTGCCCTCCGATCCGCCCGTGAGTAGGCTTCCGGCTGGCTTCTCCATCAGCCCCTCTCCGAGCTCCTGCCTCCTGGCAGGACAGGAAGACACTGAGGAAAGTGGGGAAGGGGGGGAGCTTTTAACCTCTCAGTGTGTTCCTGTCCTATCAGGAGGAGGCAATCTCAATTGGTGCTGTCGTGGAGACGACTGGGGGAAAATGCGGTTTTAATACGGTGTGATGCAACTTTAAAGTAGGAAATCCTACTGTTTGAGCCCTAAAATAACCTCTGGCTGTGTTGAAAAACAAAACAATGTATCACCTAACAGGCACTGTCCACTCTGTTGCACTTCTCCTTCAGAGCTCCAGCACACTTGTTTCTAGTCTTCAGCCAGCACTTCCTGGTCAGGGGGTTTCAAAAACCCTGCCTCCGGGAAGCACTGGCTGATTGGTTCTTGAGTGCCACGGCTCAGCCAATCAGAGCCATCACATTGAATTCAACTCATCTGCTCTCAACTTATCCAGATCCATTTAGAACAGCATACTGTCCCATACTCTGTTATCTACTTTACACACAGAAATTATATAAATTGTGCCTTATAAGGACACCTGTAGTACCCACTAATAATGGTGACCCCTCCAGTACTGACCACTGTGACATCCCACTAGTACCGGTGGTTCAATCAGAGTATGTACCATTAATAACCAACATCTGCTTTCTATCACTGGCCACTTACTCACCCACTTGCAAATGCTTTGTTTGGGGGTAACTGTGTGTATTTTATATGCCAACCTTCGATGCTGCAGTGTATCAAACACTTTGGAAAAGTCAAGATGTATGAGCTCTATTGACTCTCCTAGGTCCAGTCTGGAACTTGCCTCCTCCTAGAAGCTGATCAGATTGGTTTGCAGAAGCGGTCGCTCAGAAACGCATGCTGATACGAAGTTATACAGCTATTTTTCTTGAGGTCTTTCAGGATAGCATCTCTTAGAAACCCTTGAAACATTTCACCTACTTTAGAAGTCAGACTTACTGGCCTATAGTTTCCAGGTTCACCATTTGTATATTGGTACCACATTTGCTATATTCAAATCCCATAGAACAGACCACATCACTAGAAATATGGTCTATCACATTACTTAACTGCATCTGAACAGAGGTTTGTATCCCATCTGAACGCAGCGATTTGTGTATTTTCATCTTTTGAGACAGCTCTGGACTTTTTCTACATAATGACAACATTTTAATAGAGAATTTACTCTAGCATTTTGCAGTTTATGTCTGTTTTCTACTCTGTATTTACAGCAGATCTATTTAATTTTCCCCTTTCTCTTCGACAATTCGCACCTCATTACTTTTTAAAGTGCCAACACTTTCCATATTAACCATTTCCTATTTCTATAATTCAATTACAGTGTAGAGTTAGTTTTACTTGGTTTCATCTGCACCTGTGCTGCTTTTATTTGCTTTGTACAGGTTTATCTCCTAATCAATCTTTAATACTTTTTCACCGGCTTGTCACTTCAGCAGTTTAAATGCTTTATTTTTTCTTTTTGACTGTTTATTGCCCCTTTTACATCTTTATTTAACCACATTCATTTTCTCCTGTTCCTAGCTTTTATTCTCCGAAGGCTAAACGCACACAAGCGTGACCCACGCTGCCTTGCGTGTCACACAAAACTTGTGCAAATATTAACTCCATTCTTTTGAACACCTACACACAGAAATCCCTAGGAAACACTTGCTGATCCTCCAACAGGTGTGAAATGTGTGCCGACAGATGGGCTCCTCCTTAGGTGGTCAACTGATGTCAGGTCCAACAAGCTCAGACATATTTGGGCTTTTGTGCTCTCCAATTAGTTTTTAGGGCAGCATAACCTGTGGAAGACCCTACCACACAAGCTCTTTAGAGAGGGCCACCGTTATAATGAGGGAGATCACTGCTTATCCTACTGACTGTATACTTATGATATGTAGCTTACTTAGATGAATATAAAAGGGTGAGAGCGGCCCAACTAACCTGCAGGTCAGTGTTTCCGCAACTTGTGTACACTACGTCTGTGAAGTCAGCACCCAATCTTTCAAAAAAAAGTTAATTTTTTCATAAGTTCTGGATGCACCCCAAAGAGTTCTAGAGTTCCGAATAAATTTTAAAGATAGTTCTAGCAAATTAAGCAAGAAAACCAACAAACAGTAATTTAGGGACCATAAAACTTTCACTCCGCTATCAGTGCCTAGACAAAAAAGTTTGTTTGCTGTTGCAGAATTCCTTTTAAGTGCGAACCAATCACATCCATATCTGTACCTTGTCATAAGTATGTATGTCATAAGTATGTATGTCATAAGTATGTATGTCATAAGTATGTATAAATATGCATGCCTCTTCAGATCCAATCCATAAGCCTGAAGAAGAACCCCTGCGTTGGTTCGGAAGCTCGCTATTATTACATCATGTATTTTTGCTAGCCATTAAAAGGTATCATATCTACAAGATTACGTCGTTTCTCTTGCTGAGAACAATCACATTTTGCTCTACTGGCTAACACAGTACCAGATCTTTGTTTTCATTACTCTCAAGTTAGGCACTAACAACCACTCAGGTTGAATCAGGGAACCCAAACAACCAATCAGGTTGCTGGAATATTGAATCAGAACCAATGAGGTTGCTGGAATTGCTCCATACTGCCGAGCTTGAGAGTAATATAGATATATGCTTCACGCCTACCTAGAAGCTTCACAACCATACTATACTTCCTGTTTGCTGCTGACCAGAGCATGTGACCAGTGATTGGCTGCAGCAGTCACATATCCTGGCCAGCAGCAACCAGGAAGTAAAAAGTGATTGTGAAGCAATTTTATGTAGTGGCAAAACCCCTTTAAAAAAAATTTCCAAATGGCACAAGTAAGAGTTGCCAAAATGATAAAGGACAACTCCTTCAAAAATAAATACAAAACCCCCCCTCAAAAATACTCACTGACGTTACAAACCACAGATCCCCGAGGAAGGAGCATCAGTCAGTATTTATTCATGACTAGGTGATATAGCAGCGTGCAACGCACAGGTATAGGCACAGGAATTCGTTATTGAAAATTAGTCTTTCAAAGTCGTTAACGGTTTTTCCTTCCAGTCTTCCATAGACTACTTCGATAACAGTCCGATATATAAAAGGAGCGAGGTGAAGGGGACGCAGGAGGCAAAGTGTTGGGTGGGGGAAGTTGAAGTAGGGAGAATTCTTGCGCTGTTCTGCTTCCGATATTAAAAGTAATTTCTTGAAAATAGCAAATTATAGGGCTTAAAACGTGTTTTTCGATCTCCCTTACGGGGGAGTCTCGAGTTTTATTATTATTGTAGGGTGCCATTTAAGCATTTTTTTGTTTTATGATGTGAAAAAATATTTTTTGCATATGATGCTTTCTTTTTACAATTTTTAAATGCATTTTTAGCAAATCTACACACTGCCTTCCTTCTCCCCATCTTTAGGATGGGTCATCAAAAGTTATGAGTTGGGGTCCGTCACTCAGGACTGAAGCCAAAAAGAAAACCGTACACTGGTCGGCAGCCTGACTAAGAGCTGACTTGCAGGGTTTCAAGTGTTAGACCCCCAACGATCAGCTGTGGATGAGCAATCCTGAGGATAAGTCATCAATAGTTAAGAGAAAACCCCTCTTTAAAATGACTAAATTGACAACTCAGGTCCGTACTGCACAGTGTCAAAGGGGCACGAATCTGACATGGCCAACATCAGAGCGGCTCCAGCAACAAGCTTATCAACTTGCAACACAAGATCATTCTACTTTGTTAACAGCACTGAGGGGATATGCTGGAGCCATCAATAATAGATCCCCTCCGCACAGTTAACAGAAGGTAGATTGACAACCTACATCTCACAATTTCAATGTGAATGGGATTGCTCCCCTACTGTTGCAATTTCAGCTCGAACTGCTGCTTTCCCTCTGAAATCCGCTTTTTCGACCTGAAGAAGTCAATCATCATGCAGGGAGTGGAGCTTAGCACACAGAAAGGCGGAATGCCTGCCTGGGCCAGTACGAGGGAGCAGGCTGTCCATTGGATAACTTGCCGCTGATTTACAAGTAATGGGAAAACACTGATTTTGGGGGAATGGTGCAAGTTTGAGCAGGAATAGAGCCCCACATTTACTTCCTTTACTGCCCACCTATTATTGGACTTGATTTATGTGAAAATTGCGTGGACAGACTCCCTTTACTATAAATGTTGCCAGTTTTGTTCTTTTGGGGGGGCATCACATTTTGATAGTTTCATTTGACACAATACTAAGACAATATATTTGTAGTTGACGAGTTGTACCGACGTCCTTCCTAAAATACTTTTCATGTGTCCCCATTGTTTTGTAAACTTATTTCACACACAAAGCCTTAAACATTTGCCTATACCATTTGCTATTTATTTCAGGAGGGCCGACTTCAAGGCTAATCAACTCCTAGGACTCGACATATGAATTCAGATTACAGGCTCCGAGCTCCGCATATGACAACCATTGTGTACAGCTATTGTAGTAAATCAAGCTGTAGCACGAAAACATTCCTTAAAACATTTGCAATTCTTCTACATAAATGTAATTTGCTCTGAAAGCCCGCTTCTGCAAACAGATAAGGGATTTGTGCTAACGGAGCGTGGTCATATTTTATAATAGATGGTTGGTAATTTCTCATATTGTCATCTGCTATGAAAAAAATGTAGATATGGAGGTTAGTGTTGCAGAAGGTAAGAAAAGGTTTCCAGCTTATTTTACTCTTTGGGTGTCTGAGTGCGGTTTCCTTTCTTGACTCTCTAAACGCCCCTTCAGATCCAAGTTTTTTTTTTCTCCACGAGTGTCATAGTTCCAAGATAATGAATCAAGCATTCTACATACGCTTTATAAATAAATGTAGCTTTTGTTCGAGATCTGAGATTGCCTTGCTTGATGGCTTAAGTCAGCAACGCTGTATGGTCCCTGTCAGTTATGTCTATAGAAATCACTGAAGTGGTATAATTTGGGTGTCTTTCTGGAGAGGCTAGTAATTAAATGTCAGATGTCAGGCAGGGCTCCCTTCTTCGCATAGAAAAGGATTTCGCATTTTCTCTCATTCACATCAGGACACCTGTATATTTTTTCAGGCCTGACCTCTTAGACAAAGTTCTTTGCAAATCGGAACCCAATTTGCATTAGAATTCGGGGGTAATGAGGTGCAAATCCAGAGACGTAAGTGAATAGCTTTTTGCATTAGAACATGAATAAAACATTGCACTTCAGATATCAATTAAGAGCCATCTCCCGGTAATGATCTCAGTCGTTTTATCATTCTCCACAAATCACTAGTAAAAGTCAGACACACAAAAAACCCGTAAACTTAGAAAGCATATACTGTATTGCACAAAGTATATCCAACAAACGGATGACAACAGTTGAGCGGACAAAAATTTCACTTCCACATGCTGAAGATCAATTTATTAAAGAGAAGGTTGGAACCCTAATACTGTAGTTTTTAACTATTCAGAAAGGAGGAAAGGAAAAAAAACAAAAAAAACAAAAAACAGGCTTCACAAGCTAACAGTCAAAAATAACAATACCCTGATTTTGTCTTAAAATCTAGAACATTCGAGTAAACTCTTCCTCGCTAAAAGGACAGTCACACTGTACAAACACGAAACGTAGTCAACGCTGCCTTTTAAGGCCTCTGACTGTAAAAAGGTGCACAACGACTCTGTACCAAAAAATGGGGTCAAAAATATAATTATATATTAAACTGCTATTTCTTTATTTACATACCCTATTCATAAATAATTAACCAAAAAAAAAGACTTGACTTAGCTCGATGATGGGTCGTAAGAACGGATGAAGCAAATGAGAAACAAGATTATTGCTCCAACAGAAAGTAGTATTACTCAAGATATATTGTCAGAGCAGGCCAGGGGCTTCCATGCAGGCTCTTGGTACCACACAAGTTGTCTTCTGAAGCTTGGTGTCGAAAGGTGGCGGCATAAAAACCATTAACGCTGCACACCCCCCCAACTGAGCGAGTGAACTCCACCAGGCTGGACACCTTCACAGGGCGCCCTTTCATATCTACAATGCCTATTTGAAGAAGTCGTCTCCAATAATAAGGAATTGGAGGCCTCCGATTAGTTGCGAGGCTTGAAGTTTGGATGTGATGCCTTCAAGAACTTTGTACCATCTACACTTTTCTTCAGAGTGATGCATCCAGTGGTTAGATTGCCTTTATTTCACAGCAATTTTTAATCTTGCTGAGAATTGGCTGATATGGTTGGAAACAAAATGTTGACCTTTGGTAGTTTACTATGGCTAGTTGACCACGGCTGACATTTCATCCCACAGCATCACTGCCATGTGGCATAAAGAACGCAAGGTAAATTAAATTAAGGACATTTTTCCCAATTCTGAATTCTATTGCCCAAAAAGAACCAAACCATATTCTGATTTGGAGGTAAGAAATGGACTCTTCCGATCATATTTGCTAGTTTATATTGCAGTATATGGTTTTTCTCCCCACTTACACTTCTACTCCTAGATAAGCATCGCATCAAACATTTAGCATCAAAACATGCTCATTTGTTTCACCCTTATAAACCTACAAAAACATCTTGCCGTTTCCCCAAGGCCCTTCTCAAAACAGAAGCAGTGTCCTTTATGAAAGCCATAGTGCAACATCGTACATATTGTGAGTGCTCGTAGTTGACGATTCACGACGTCAGTGCCTACACCGTCCCCCCGGCAGTACCCTGCTGATTCGTAGTGCAGATGTGCTGTACTTGCAAAAATGCTTCTTCACAGTCCCCTGTCCACAGGAAGGGGGTGCATCAGTCCATCGGTCCTCTAAAGGGTCCGCACTGCTACAGGGTAGAGGAGAGATAAGTGTTCAGCTCCTTTTATTGGAAGTTTTCTGGTGGTGTAGAAATGGATGACTTCGGGGACGCTGTCAAAAGGAGGACTGTTCTGACCCAATATATATTTTTCTTTGGCTTTTGACAGTTTCATGTGCATAAATCCTTGGCTGCTCCTGGAAAACACAACAGAACAAACAATTAATCCAAAACCCAACAGTAACATCCATTTAAGCACTCAACATCTGTTTGGTTCAAGTCACACAGCGGATATCCGAAAACAAAGTAGACCGAACCTTTGTTGGAAACCCCTGTAGTACACTGCGGATGCTGTTCCTCTAAACGTGTATGGGAAAGTCTAAGAGTACAAACTACAATACGGGAACATCTTCGCAGAGATGGAACATTAGTAGGAAAATTGCAGAAAAGCTCAGGCGTTCTAGTTATAGGATTTTTTTTTTTAAACTTGCAACCCCCACCCAGGCCACCCCCAACTCTTAGGCGCGGCTCCCCCCCCCCCAGTCCGCTCCCAACTTTCCAGCCCCCCCCAAGCCGCTCCCCACTCTCCAGCCCCCCAGGCCGCTCCCCACTCTCTAGCGCCTCCCCCCAGCCGCTCCCCACTCTCTAGCGCCTCCCCCCCGGCCGCTCCCCACTCTCTAGCGCCTCCCCCCCCCAGCTGCTCCCCACTCATTAGCGCCCCCCCTGGCTGCTCCCAATTTATTAGCGCCCCCCACCCCCCCTTGGCTGCTCCCCACTCATTAGCGCACCCCCCGGCCGCTCCCAACTCATTAGCGCAAGTTGTCGTCCCCCCCCCTTCCCGGCTGCTTCCACCTCATTAGCGCACCTCACCCCCCTGGCCGCTCCCAACTCATTAGCGCACCTCACCCCTCCCCCCACGCCGGTCCCAGCTCATTATCACCCCCCCTCCCCCCAATGCTTCCAGGTCATTTAGCGCACCCCGCCCCGGCCGGCCCCAACTCATTAGCGCAGCCCACCCCAACCCACCGGCCGGCCGGTCCCAACTCATTAGCCCAGCCCACCCCAAGCCACCGGCAGGTCCCAACTCATTAGCCCAGCCCACCCCAACCCACCAGCCGGCCCCAACTCATTAGCCCCCCCCCCCGGTCGCTCCCAACTCATTAGCCCCCCCCCCCGGCCCCAACTCATTAGCGCACCCCCCCCCGGTCGCTCCCAACTCATTAGCCCCCCCCCCCGGTCGCTCCCAACTCATTAGCCCCCCCCCCCGGTCGCTCCCAACTCATTAGCCCCCCCCCCCCCCCGGTCGCTCCCAACTCATTAGCCCCCCCCCGGTCGCTCCCAATAGATTAGCCCCTCCCCGGTCGCTCCCAACTCATCAGCCCCCCCCCCCCGGTCGCTCCCAACTCATCAGCCCCCCCCCCGGTCGCTCCCAACTCATCAGCCCACCCCCCCCGGTCGCTCCCAACTCGTTAGCCCCCCCCCCCGGTCGCTCCCAACTCGTTAGCCCCCCCCCCCCCGGTCGCTCCCAACTCATCAGCCCCCCCCCCCCCGGTCGCTCCCAACTCATCAGCCCCCCCCCCGGTCGCTCCCAACTCATCAGCCCCCCCCCGGTCGCTCCCAACTCATCAGCCCCCCCCCCCCGGTCGCTCCCAACTCATCAGCCCACCCCCCCCCCCCGGTCGCTCCCAACTCATCAGCCCACCCCCCCCCGGTCGCTCCCAACTCATCAGCCCACCCCCCCCCCGGTCGCTCCCAACTCATCAGACCACCCCCCCCCCCGGTCGCTCCCAACTCATTAGCCCACCCCCCCGGTCGCTCCCAACTCATTATCCCACCCCCCACCGGTCGCTCCCAACTCATTATCCCACCCCCCACCGGTCGCTCCCAACTCATTATCCCACCCCCCCACCGGTCGCTCCCAACTCATTATCCCACCCCCCCACCGGTCGCTCCCAACTCATTATCCCACCCCCCCACCGGTCGCTCCCAACTCATTATCCCACCCCCCCACCGGTCGCTCCCAACTCATTAGCCCACCCCCCACCGGTCGCTCCCAACTCATTAGCCCACCCCCCACCGGTCGCTCCCAACTCATTAGCCCACCCCCGGTCGCTCCCAACTCATGAGCCCACCCCCCCCGGTCGCTCCCAACTCATTATCCCACCCCCCCCCGGTCGCTCCCAACTCATCAGCCCCCCCCCCGGTCGCTCCCAACTCATCAGCCCACCCCCCCCGGTCGCTCCCAACTCGTTAGCCCCCCCCCCCGGTCGCTCCCAACTCGTTAGCCCCCCCCCCCCCCCGGTCGCTCCCAACTCATCAGCCCCCCCCCCCCCCGGTCGCTCCCAACTCATCAGCCCCCCCCCCGGTCGCTCCCAACTCATCAGCCCCCCCCCGGTCGCTCCCAACTCATCAGCCCCCCCCCCCCGGTCGCTCCCAACTCATCAGCCCACCCCCCCCCCCCCCCGGTCGCTCCCAACTCATCAGCCCACCCCCCCCCGGTCGCTCCCAACTCATCAGCCCACCCCCCCCCCCGGTCGCTCCCAACTCATCAGACCACCCCCCCCCCCGGTCGCTCCCAACTCATTAGCCCACCCCCCCGGTCGCTCCCAACTCATTATCCCACCCCCCACCGGTCGCTCCCAACTCATTATCCCACCCCCCACCGGTCGCTCCCAACTCATTATCCCACCCCCCCACCGGTCGCTCCCAACTCATTATCCCACCCCCCCACCGGTCGCTCCCAACTCATTATCCCACCCCCCCACCGGTCGCTCCCAACTCATTATCCCACCCCCCCACCGGTCGCTCCCAACTCATTAGCCCACCCCCCACCGGTCGCTCCCAACTCATTAGCCCACCCCCCACCGGTCGCTCCCAACTCATTAGCCCACCCCCGGTCGCTCCCAACTCATTAGCCCACCCCCCCCGGTCGCTCCCAACTCATTATCCCACCCCCCACCGGTCGCTCCCAACTCATTATCCCACCCCCCCACCGGTCGCTCCCAACTCATTATCCCACCCCCCACCGGTCGCTCCCAACTCATTAGCCCACCCCCCGGTCGCTCCCAACTCATTAGCCCACCCCCCCGGTCGCTCCCAACTCATTATCCCATTATCCCACCCCCCACCGGTCGCTCCCAACTCATTATCCTACCCCCCACCGGTCGCTCCCAACTCATTATCCCACCCCCCCCACCGGTCGCTCCCAACTCATTATCCCACCCCCCACCGGTCGCTCCCAACTCATTAGCCCCCCCCCCCCCCCGGTCGCTCCCAACTCATTAGCCCCCCCCCGGTCGCTCCCAATAGATTAGCCCCCCCCCGGTCGCTCCCAACTCATCAGCCCCCCCCCCCCGGTCGCTCCCAACTCATCAGCCCCCCCCCCCCGGTCGCTCCCAACTCATCAGCCCACCCCCCCGGTCGCTCCCAACTCGTTAGCCCCCCCCCCCCGGTCGCTCCCAACTCGTTAGCCCACCCCCCCGGTCGCTCCCAACTCGTTAGCCCCCCCCCCCCGGTCGCTCCCAACTCATCAGCCCACCCCCCCCCCGGTCGCTCCCAACTCATCAGCCCACCCCCCCCCCCCCGGTCGCTCCCAACTCATCACCCCCCCCCCCCCCCGGTCGCTCCCAACTCATCAGCCCACCCCCCCCCGGTCGCTCCCAACTCATCAGCCCACCCCCCCCCCCGGTCGCTCCCAACTCATCAGACCACCCCCCCCCCCGGTCGCTCCCAACTCATTAGCCCACCCCCCCGGTCGCTCCCAACTCATTATCCCACCCCCCACCGGTCGCTCCCAACTCATTATCCCACCCCCCACCGGTCGCTCCCAACTCATTATCCCACCCCCCCACCGGTCGCTCCCAACTCATTATCCCACCCCCCCACCGGTCGCTCCCAACTCATTATCCCACCCCCCCACCGGTCGCTCCCAACTCATTATCCCACCCCCCCACCGGTCGCTCCCAACTCATTAGCCCACCCCCCACCGGTCGCTCCCAACTCATTAGCCCACCCCCCACCGGTCGCTCCCAACTCATTAGCCCACCCCCGGTCGCTCCCAACTCATTAGCCCACCCCCCCCGGTCGCTCCCAACTCATTATCCCACCCCCCACCGGTCGCTCCCAACTCATTATCCCACCCCCCCACCGGTCGCTCCCAACTCATTATCCCACCCCCCACCGGTCGCTCCCAACTCATTAGCCCACCCCCCGGTCGCTCCCAACTCATTAGCCCACCCCCCCGGTCGCTCCCAACTCATTATCCCATTATCCCACCCCCCACCGGTCGCTCCCAACTCATTATCCTACCCCCCACCGGTCGCTCCCAACTCATTATCCCACCCCCCCCACCGGTCGCTCCCAACTCATTATCCCACCCCCCACCGGTCGCTCCCAACTCATTAGCCCCCCCCCCCCCCCGGTCGCTCCCAACTCATTAGCCCCCCCCCGGTCGCTCCCAATAGATTAGCCCCCCCCCGGTCGCTCCCAACTCATCAGCCCCCCCCCCCCCGGTCGCTCCCAACTCATCAGCCCCCCCCCCCCGGTCGCTCCCAACTCATCAGCCCACCCCCCCGGTCGCTCCCAACTCGTTAGCCCCCCCCCCCCGGTCGCTCCCAACTCGTTAGCCCACCCCCCCGGTCGCTCCCAACTCGTTAGCCCCCCCCCCCCGGTCGCTCCCAACTCATCAGCCCCCCCCCCCGGTCGCTCCCAACTCATCAGCCCCCCCCCCCGGTCGCTCCCAACTCATCAGCCCCCCCCCGGTCGCTCCCAACTCATCAGCCCACCCCCCCCGGTCGCTCCCAACTCATCAGCCCCCCCCCCCCCCCCGGTCGCTCCCAACTCATCAGCCCACCCCCCCCCCCCCGGTCGCTCCCAACTCATCAGCCCACCCCCCCCCGGTCGCTCCCAACTCATCAGCCCACCCCCCCCCCGGTCGCTCCCAACTCATCAGACCACCCCCCCCCCCGGTCGCTCCCAACTCATTAGCCCACCCCCCCGGTCGCTCCCAACTCATTATCCCACCCCCCACCGGTCGCTCCCAACTCATTATCCCACCCCCCACCGGTCGCTCCCAACTCATTATCCCACCCCCCCACCGGTCGCTCCCAACTCATTATCCCACCCCCCCACCGGTCGCTCCCAACTCATTAGCCCACCCCCCCACCGGTCGCTCCCAACTCATTAGCCCACCCCCCACCGGTCGCTCCCAACTCATTAGCCCACCCCCGGTCGCTCCCAACTCATTAGCCCACCCCCCCCGGTCGCTCCCAACTCATTATCCCACCCCCCACCGGTCGCTCCCAACTCATTATCCCACCCCCCACCGGTCGCTCCCAACTCATTATCCCACCCCCCACCGGTCGCTCCCAACTCATTATCCCACCCCCCACCGGTCGCTCCCAACTCATTATCCCACCCCCCCCACCGGTCGCTCCCAACTCATTATCCCACCCCCCACCGGTCGCTCCCAACTCATCAGCCCCCCCCCGGTCGCTCCCAACTCATCAGCCCCCCCCCCCCCCCGGTCGCTCCCAACTCATCAGCCCACCCCCCCCCGGTCGCTCCCAACTCATCAGCCCACCCCCCCCCGGTCGCTCCCAACTCATCAGCCCACCCCCCCCCCCGGTCGCTCCCAACTCATCAGCCCCCCCCCCCCCCCACCGGTCGCTCCCAACTCATTATCCCACCCCCCACCGGTCGCTCCCAACTCATCAGCCCCCCCCCGGTCGCTCCCAACTCATCAGCCCCCCCCCCCCCCCCGGTCGCTCCCAACTCATCAGCCCACCCCCCCCCGGTCGCTCCCAACTCATCAGCCCACCCCCCCCCCGGTCGCTCCCAACTCATCAGCCCACCCCCCCCCCCCCCGGTCGCTCCCAACTCATCAGCCCCCCCCCCCCCGGTCGCTCCCAACTCATTAGCCCACCCCCCCGGTCGCTCCCAACTCATTATCCCACCCCCCACCGGTCGCTCCCAACTCATTATCCCACCCCCCACCGGTCGCTCCCAACTCATTATCCCACCCCCCCACCGGTCGCTCCCAACTCATTATCCCACCCCCCACCGGTCGCTCCCAACTCATTAGCCCACCCCCCGGTCGCTCCCAACTCATTAGCCCACCCCCCCGGTCGCTCCCAACTCATTATCCCACCCCCCACCGGTCGCTCCCAACTCATTATCCTACCCCCCACCGGTCGCTCCCAACTCATTATCCCACCCCCCCCACCGGTCGCTCCCAACTCATTAGCCCACCCCCCCGGTCGCTCCCAACTCATTATCCCACCCCCCCACCGGTCGCTCCCAACTCATTATCCCACCCCCCCACCGGTCGCTCCCAACTCATTATCCCACCCCCCCACCGGTCGCTCCCAACTCATTATCCCACCCCCCACCGGTCGCTCCTAACTCATTAGCCCCCCCCCCCTGGCCGCTCCCAACTCATTAGCCCACCCCCCTGGTCGCTCCCAACTCATTAGCCAACCCCCTGGTCGCTCCCAACTCATTAGCCCACCCCCCTGGTCGCTCCCAACTCATTAGCCCACCTCCCTGGTCGCTCCCAACTCATTAGCCCACCCCCCTGGTCGCTCCCAACTCATTAGCCCACCCCCCTGGTCGCTCCCAACTCATTAGCCCACCCCCCTGGTCGCTCCCAACTCATTAGCCCACCCCCCTGGTCGCTCCCAACTCATTAGCCCACCTCCCTGGTCGCTCCCAACTCATTAGCCCACCCCCCCTGGTCGCTCCCAACTCATTAGCCCACCCCCCTGGTCGCTCCCAACTCATTAGCCCACCCCCCTGGTCGCTCCCAACTCATTAGCCCACCTCCCTGGTCGCTCCCAACTCATTAGCCCACCCCCCTGGTCGCTCCCAACTCATTAGCCCACCTCCCTGGTCGCTCCCAACTCATTAGCCCACCCCCCTGGTCGCTCCCAACTCATTAGCCCACCCCCCTGGTCGCTCCCAACTCATTAGCCCACCCCCCTGGTCGCTCCCAACTCATTAAAAAAAAAAAAAAACACAAAAAAAGCAGATTGTACCAAAATAGTATGCAGTTAATTTGATGCAACTGCGGCATGTTAGATATCTACTTTTGCCACACTTCAATTCTGCCCCACAACTGGAACATCTTGTGATCTCTTCGGTAAGGTTTTTTTTAAAAATTATTATATGAAAACTTCAAAATTGTAGAAAAAGGGGTAAAGAAAGCCGACTTTACTGGGAGCAACAAAATGGTATTCATATTTATATGCAAGTGTGAAAAAATCAGTCTCAACGGTTCCCTGCAGACAGCGGGCGCACATTAGTAATCTACCATTGCTGGATAAATGGCCGGCTCGGTGTCACCCATGGCCACACTATTTATGGGCA
Organism: Eleutherodactylus coqui; assembly: GCF_035609145.1. Classification (NCBI taxonomy): domain Eukaryota; kingdom Metazoa; phylum Chordata; class Amphibia; order Anura; family Eleutherodactylidae; genus Eleutherodactylus; species Eleutherodactylus coqui. The sequence continues at coordinate 243,090,977 of NC_089841.1, read as the reverse complement.
ATTGGAATGAACACTAAAGCATAAAAAAAGGCTCATAAAATCACTGGTTTACTCAACACCACGAAACCGATCAGTCTGAGGCGGACGATTTATTAGTCTACTAAAGAGGATCGCTGCTGAACCGATGCCGTCCAGGATGGCGGCGGCGTGGACCGTAACTCAGGAGACGCGGTTACATGCGGAGTGTCACTCCCGTCGCGGAGATTTGTTGTGCAGTTATTCAAGTTCCTATTATCCTCAGAAATATGCATGACTATTGTATGGGAGCCGGGAAACAATGGCTGGAATTACAGCTCATGAGGAGACAAAGCTCCGGCGCACACAGACGTTATCTAAACTACACAGGCGCGAGTGCAGAAGGCGTCCCACAAGGACTCCGAACACCTCAATTACCACAACGTAAATGTGCCCATCATCAGAAAACAAAAACCATAGGATGAAATCTAGGCCGTGAATTTTATACCGCCAAGAAACACAAAAACCCATAAAAACAATATTGGCTGCGCACAGTACGAGCCAGCGGCCGGGACATAATTAAAACACAGAAGCCAGTTGATATTAACGTAACCACCATAATCTGCTGAGAGATCCGCACGCAGTCCTGGAGGTGATATTGTGGGGCTGAGCTGGAGGCATCCAATTAATTCAACCCCAAAATGACTGTAAATCATATACTGGGTAGAGAATTCATGAGGCCTCAGGTGGGATCCTTCCCTGACTGCAGGGGGCGCAATCACTAAAGAAATGCTGCCCCCCTTCTCTGGAAGGATCCGCTATTCTAACAGCTCTGAACGCCATTTGCACAACAATTGTTGCCGCTTCGGTGCCGTCAGGTTATTTTTGACAGCATAAGAGGAACATTGTGCGGTTTCTTTGTGTCTGCAGGCGGAGGGCAATATTAATGCTCCATGCAGGTAGGCTACCCTGGTGTGTAACTGGCAGGACACCCTGCCTGCCAATTACCCGCAGCCCACGCCGCCACCCTTCTAATGATTCACTGATAGACAAAGCTTTTGCTGCATGAAATAGAGTGCGCCGAATCCGAAGTCACAACTCGCCTCGGACGTCTAGATCTTCAGTTATAGGCCAACTACAGTCTGACGACAGCGCGGTAGATTGGCCCACATACTGATGCATGGACGTATTTTTTGCTCTATAAGACGCACCTTTGTGCCCCCCCCTCCCCCATCCCCACTTTGGTCAGTGTGTCTGGAGGAGCAAATGTGTTAAAATTCAAGCTCACCGCCCCGATCATGTGAACACACGATCATTTACCAGTTCGCTCTCCTCTGCATTGCCGGCCCTTACATACTGCTGATTGGTGGTGAGCGCCGGTGAAACTACTGCTGCTCCTCAATCTCGAATCGGCTCCTTCCCTTCCTCGCCCCGTACACGATTACCGCTGTTCTGGAGCTCCGGTGTTTCAGAGCTCTGCCGCCCCGTTGCCCGGCACTATCCCCCGCACTGCCCCTGGGTGAGTTCAAAATATTTTTTCCATTTTCCTCCTCTTACAGAGTGAAAAATATGGTAATTGCTGCCCCTTTACCGGCATCCTGCCTCCCGGCAGCCGCGGGTTCCTGCAGCATCCGGACGCGTCTGACCATGTTGGTCAGCCGATTGCAGCAGTTACCAGGTCTCATATTGCGAGTTGGGCCAAGCAGGCTTCTAGTTGGCAATACTGTTTTCTTATATAGCTAGTATGTCTACAGATGAGCAGGTGGAGCCGTTAACCATCCAGACAATTTGCATCATTTGTGGTAAATACGCCACATGCGTTTGGCGCAAAAACCTGACAAAGAAAAGATTGCTTATAAGTATTATTTTGGGTGTAAAGTTGCAGATCAAGACAAAAGATGGACATCTGCTGCACCGTGTGCTACTCTGGGATCACACTGTGGCTCTATGGCAAGAGGAAGGCAACGCTGTTTGCTGTGCCTATAATTTGGCGCAAACCGAAAGATCACTCGGACGGCTATTTCTGCATGACCAACAGTGCTGGATTTTCAAACAAGAACAAGTCAAAAATGGTTTATCCTGATTGTGTGAGTCTCCTGTGAAGCCAGCGCCACGTGCCGCCGAGAGCACAGCGCCAACTCTGCCCTGCATCTTGTGCTTCTGGAAGAGACAGTCCTGATGGGGATCATGAGGAGGAGGTTGCTGCTGAAGCAGGTTGTGAAACAGAATATGAACAGGGTAAACCCCACCTGTTGAGCCAATCTGATTTAGATCTATTGAGAGACCGGTCTTTATCAAAACGAGAAGTCCGAATGGTTATCCTCCGGATTACAGGAATAGAATTTACTACAAAAACACAACTTCACACTTTTGTGATCATCATGCAAAGTTAGCATTATATTACAAGCTGGAAAATGCCATTTGTTTCTGTACTGACATGGATGGCCTCATGCTGGCGCTAGATTGCAACTATGTACCTGAGCAGTGCAGATTTATAGACTCTGGCAAAGCTAGCCTGAAAACTGTATTGCTGCATACCGGAAACGAGACGCCTTCTGTTCCCATTGCTCATGCAGTGGAAATGAGTCATGTGAGTCAATGGAACTCCCTTTGAAGCTGATCAGCTATTCAAGTCATAACTGGAACATTTGCAGTGACTGGACGGCTGTGGCGCTCCTGTTGGGTCTACAGTTGGGGTACACAAAACATGTGCTTTCTGTGCTTATGGAACAGTCCTGACGACAGCAATCATTACAAAGTGGCGCAGCGGCCGTCCAGAGTTGAGCGCACTGTGGGCAGATACAATGTGCTACACGCATGCCTGGTTGATCCAATGATTGTGCAGCTTCCAGCGCTTCGCATTAACCCTTTCCAATCCACTGTCTGACGTCTAAAGACATTTTGATTGAGGGCTGTACAGCTCCGATGTCTGAAGATGTCCGGCAGGGTATTCTTATTGTATATTAATGGCTGCTCTGTTGTTGGGGGCCTCTCCAGCATGTCCCATACCGCAGTACTGACTCTAGCCAGCAGACAGTGCCATTGTATAATGGCAAAAAGAGAAAACCCCCTCGGAAACCCTGAACCCAAAATTGGATTGCAAAGGGTTAAGCTGGGCCTAAAAGGAAAACTTTGTTGCGGCTACGGACCATAATGGAAATGGTTTCCAGTATCTGAAGGGCAAGTTCGGAAAAAACCAAAACGGAAGCCAAAACTAAGCAAGAATTTTTGTTGGTCCTGAAATCCGCAGATTAATGTGTGATGACACAATCAGATCCAAACTGAGCGCTCCTGAAATCGCCGCTTGGGATGCATTTGTGCTAGTTGTGCAAAACTATCTTGGCAACCATCAGGCCGACAACCACGCTAATCTTGTAAGCCACATGTAGGTGAGCAGCGGATCAGCAACTCGCTGCCGAAATGTCACTCAAAATTCATTCCTACATCTCATCTGGATTTTTTGGGTGACGCGAGTGATGAACATGGGGAGAGATCCCACCAGGATATTGTCACCATGGAGAAAAGATATCAGGGCCACTTCAGCCCCAACATGATGGCGGCTACTGCTGGCAACTAAAGCGGGTCACCCTGTTACAAAGGTTATCGGCACGGCTCCTTCCCTGTCCAGTGAATCATGTTGCATTCATTCATATATCATATGGCTGCTGGGTGCAGAGAGTCACAGATGAACCCTTCAGATTCAAAGGAGAAAAGGTCATTTCAGATGAACACGTCAATGGCAGAAATGATGGGGGGAGACTGGGTTGTAACCCCAGGATGTCCAATATTAGTAGCCGGAAAAAAAAAAAAAAAGTCAGCAAAACCCAACTGCTTTTTAGCTTTGACGCTCTCCTGGAATTGTACTACACCGTCTGCCGAAATACATGGTAGATCTTAAATATAGATATTAGTATTTTTACTTGGTCTCCGAACAAAGAGCTGTCAGTTTAACATGGTTCTCAACCACAGACTAAAATGTAAGTACAAAGGAATTAAATATGGAGAAGAAAAAAAATCCCTTTCCAGCTTGATGCATCATATGTCAGGGCTCGACAGAAATATTCGTCACTGCATCCAACTGGCGGAATAGAACTAATTTGCGGAAAATGTTCTGCTGGCAGCAATAATTGTTTGATCAACAGCTAGTTATTATGGAAATGTGCATCGTTGTCATTGAGTGTAAACAAGATAAAACGCCAGCAGATTACTAAAAAACACATAAAAGAACGGGAAAATAGAGATGTCTGATGTATAAATCACATGTGCTAGGACACACGCGGCCGCGTAGCCGCTCCGTGTTACATTGTAAGCCTTTATGCCGCTCTTTCAACTGGGTGCAGCTTGCCAGAGAAGTCCTTCACCCCGGAAGCTCCAGACGTCTTCATCCACATGGAGGTATTAATGGAAACCACTTGGACTCTGACATGTACAATTATTGGCTATTTAGGGAGCCATCAAATCTAGCTTTACCCGGTGGAGCCATTAACAAGGGAGACAAGTTCATGTAAAGGCACAAGTGATGGCATCTTAATAGCCCACGGCTGTACACAGTGAGGTCGCAATTAACAGTGCTTAGATAGACGAGATCACTTAAGTTGACTACAGTATTAAGGAGGCTTCACCTTCTGCCGCCTCCATCTGTACAACAAGGGTGGCATGTGAGTGTTCCATGGAGAGTCTAGACCTGCAGAAGGGGCTACATCATATCATGTAGGATGGATCTTAGTACAGCCATGTTGCTTTCCTTTATATGGACAAAAGTCTTAGTGGAGTGAAGATTCTTGAAAGAACCAACAGTCGGCGGTCGCCACACAGCTATAGTCCACGTTTTACGAGATGAGCGAACGTACTCGGTAAGGCCGATTTCGCAATCGAGCACAGCGATTTTCGAGTACTTCACTACTCTGGTGAAACGATTCGGAGGGCGCCGTGGGTGAGCGGGGGGTTGCAGAGGGGAGCGGGAGAGAGAGCTCCCCCCTGTTCCGTGCTGCTACCCCCCCGCTCCACCACGCCACGCCCCCCGAATCTTTTCGCCCGAGTAGTGAAGTACTCGAAAATCGCGGTGCTCAAATGCAAAAAAATCGGCCTTACCGAGTACGTTCGCTCATCTCTAATAAATACGACTTTCTCGAAAAGACAATCTCCAAAATACTTGGCTCTTGTAAAGCTGGATGTTAAAGGCAGAACTCAACTTCATGTTTAATAGTCACCTTTCTGGAGTTCTTAAAGGGAAAGTATTCAAGACCAAAGTCAAAATTCCAGAATAGCCATAAATCTCAGTGCTCTAGTAAAACCATCCATTACCTTTCCTCTGCTTTTTCTGCTCTCCCCTTCATTCTGCATCATCTGCTGCGCTTTGTTGTTTCCATCAGTACTTCCTGTTCAGTCGTCCTCTTCTACATCTCCCATAATCCCCTGTGCTGCATGTCTACCTGTTCACTCTGTAGCCTCCTCCCACACAGCTCAAATACTAGATGCCACCTGCTAAACCAATGAGGAGCATTTTGTTTCACAAAGCTGAATAGGAGGTAGAGCCTGTATCACTGTCACCGGCTAGAGCGGAAACTAACCTACTTCCCATACAGTCCTAGCGGATCACCACACCAACATGCTGGGGCTGCACTCCACGGCGCTTTGATATAACAGTTGGTCTTATTGGCAGTTCCTTCTCCTCCTGCAACTAATTCGGGCGGTGCATTCTCAGAGACAAATTGAAACACTGGCAGCCCTATCTGAAACACTATCCCCAAGAACAAGAAGGCAGTAGAGCCCTGAAAAGAAGCAATGCTGAAGGTGGACAAAGACTGAACCAAATAACGGCACAACAAACGAGACTAAGACTAGGAATAACTACGGAACACTATACACACTGACCGAACAGACTATACCGGAAGATATTTAGAACTAGAGCAAGGAATACTGGAGAGAACACCCATTGTGGCCATCAAACCTCATTACTGGAACCATCAATACTTAGACTAACCAATCAAACTCCTCTCTCTGAAGTAGGCTGCGCATTATGGTCATCTGATCCCCTCTATCAGGTCAGCTGTGGGAACGGTTTCATAGAAACTACCCCAACAACTAAGGCCGGTGACACATCCTTAATGTAGACGAGTTTCGACTTGACTGCAGGTTTCTTGACCTGAACTTCAAGCATCCTAGATTCCTTTTATGATGAAAGTTCCAGTGAGGAGACCTGCGACCAGACCACTCGCCTGCATTGGATGCATAATATCTGTCCGGTATCCACTCACGTGTCACCAGCCTCAGAAGGAAGATAACGATGCAGAATTCCTGCAGATTGTAATAGCTTTACTACTAAAGAGATTCTACATGTACTTTTTAGAAGAATCGATTATCAGAGCGAGATGGGGGACTGCCATAAACTGCTACTAAGCTGGCATTTCCCTTCTTCACTGCCAGCACTGGGATAATCCAGCTTTGAGCGGAACAGATGAGCCATCGAGGCAGCCTAACTTGGCCATGCATGAAAGTGGAAGCCAGGTGATGGCTGGTGGATTCTTCATTGATGTGCATCATCTCATTTGTGCTCCTTTCCTCCATCTGTCAGGTCTATGGGTATTAGATGGTCGTAAGATTCTACTAAAATTAGTAGGACCTAAAGACAAGAACAACTCTAGTCCTTTATATAGGGTACTACTAATAAGAAAGGCTATGGGCATACAGTCCACGTTTAGTAAATTGGCTGTATTGCAGAAACTGGTACAACGCTGGTTTTAAAGAGCTCCAAGAAATTGATTGGGGTTGCTTCTTGAACAATAGTAACGTGTGTCACCGTGGCCAATGTGGACTAGTTATGGTGGAAAGAAGCCTGGTGGACTTTTCTGCCAACGTTCATACATTTCTTGATATACTGAGGGAAATGTAGACCGATTTGATAAATTGACATTTATTTGTCCCTTTTCTCGGGGACTCTAACCAGGCGCTATAATTACAGATCTCCGGGATAATGTAAATTTCATTTCTTAAGAGGAATTATTCCATTCTGCTAGGCATGATTGCACAGCCGGTGAAGGTGACATCTTCACACACATAATTATGATGAAATAAATACGGCTAGAATGACTGTTCATTAAACAGTGCCGGCGCTGACGGAGGATCCCGACACCAATATAGTTTTCTTAGCAGGATATGACAGATAATTAAGACAAATATGATTTTTTTTTTTAAAGATCCGAGTTCTAAGAGGTTTAAGGCATTAATCTGTCTTTACATATGGACACTTCACTGAAGTTGTCAGCATGACACATTGCTTGTGACTTGGGTACAGAATCCACAAATCTTATGAAATTTCTTCAAAAATGCTTAGATTTCAAGTATTTCAAAAACGTAAAAAAACATTTCCTACTCTTTGGAGAGGACTAGAACATTATATAGTACAATGGGCTTAGATGCAGGGACAATGAACTGGGTTATGAATGTTCCAAGAGTTAATTGGCAAAAAGGGGTTTTAATGAAGACTAGATTGGAAATGTCGGGTTTAAATAAATAAAAGGCACACAAAGCCTGGTTACTGTAAAATCAGTTTTTTTTTTCCCCAAGAAAGGTTGTTTAGTTTGAACCAATGCCTTGTTGATGCAGGCAACTTTCAGAACATCTCAGAAGATGTTCTAGAGATGCAATAAGCTGGAAAAGGCTACAAACGCATTTCTACAGACTTGGATGTACAACAATCGATGGCTAGACAAATAGTGAAAATTCAGAGCTGTTGAGTTTTCCTAGGAGTGGGGCGTTCTATTCAGATCACTCCTAAAGCACGACGAGTAATCCTGAAAGAGTTGATTGGGAACCCAAAAGGAAAGCAAAAGACCTACAGGAAAAGGCCAAGCTGCAAATACATCCATTCACGTTCATAATTATATTTTTTGAACAAGCAGCACAGGAACAGAAGGCGAAAGTGGACTTTTTTTTTTAAAGAACGAGTGCACCACACCATGTTTGGAGGAAAAGGACATTGCGGACCAACACCAAAACCTTACCCCAACCGTGAAGCATAATGGATGGATCATCATGATTTGTGGCTGCTTTGCTGCAGCAGGGCCTGGATACCATCCAACTATAAGGAATATATACGATCTGCTATACAATGTTGATAATCTAGTAGCCTCCAGAAGCGTGCTTGCTTCATCTAATACTGCACATGTACAGCAATTCATATTAAAGCTAACCCCATGATGGTAAAAGGGGTCTGTCAGGTGCTCACTATTCTAGAACCACCCCTTCAGTTATTTTTATTGATTGGCTCCTACGATTGAGTTGAACAATACAAATGATGTGAACAGAGCCCAGAAGTTCACCAGGATTTTTTTTTTTTAATATAAAGCAGATGCATGCAGTGCAATTTCTGTACATGGACTATTAGAATAACATGGGACAATTCTGAATCAGTACCTTATTAATCACAATTACAAGTTATCCCCTATCCACAGGATAGCGAATAACTTGCTGATAGGTGGCAGGCTATCCAATGATCAAAAATGGGGATCCAGTGTCCCTTACCCTCATTTTTGGGTTAATGCAACCCAGTGAGGAGACGACTGAATGGAGCGCTGGTTGTGCAAGCGCACTAGTGCGCCATTCACTACTGTATTAATGGCACTGTGGGATAACTGAACGGCAAACGTTTCAGCATTTCCATCAGTCCCATTGAAACAAATGCTGACCGCCCCTGCTTAGCCAGCGCTCTGTTCAGTGATGTTCAGAAATAACACGGCCATGACAGATAGCAAGGGACACAGGAGTCCCGTTCTTGAGATCAGTGAGGGGCTCAATGCTAAAAACCCCACTGATAAATAAGTTATCCTCTATCCTGTGAAGAGGGGGATAACTTATAATTGTAGCACAACCCCTTTAAGGAATTTCTGTGCCTACTGTACCTTTCCCTTATGTAAGTGAATGGAGTGTGGCACATCAGAATGATATACATGTGAGACATGGGTTCCTACTACCCTAGTCAACAGCCCATGTACTGCACAGCTCCCTTAAGTATATCCCAGCAGCCCCCAGTCAGTACAGAAACCCTATAGTACATTGGATATGTGAGGGCACAAGGTGACTGGGCTCAGGACGCCCCCTACAGACCACCAGTAGAGAGAAGCGTCTGACCAGACTGTTAGGGGGTGTTGGGACCAGTGGATGTGTAAGGGCACACAAGGTGACCGGGCTCAGGACGCCCCCTACAGACTACCAGTAGAGAGGAGTGTCTGACCAGACTGTTATGGGGTGTTGGGACCAGTGGATGGTGAGGGCACACAAGGTGACCGGACTCAGAACCCCCCTACAGACCACCAGTAGAGAGGAGCGTCTGACCAGACTGTTAGGAGGTGTTGGGACCAGTGGATGTGTGAGGGCACACAAGGTGACCGGACTCAGGACCCCCTGACTGACCACCAGTAGAGAGGAGTGTCTGATCAACCGATAAGCACCAGCAGCTCCAACCGTATTGTTATCTGCCATCCAGAGACAGGGGGCACCAAAGTTACACCAGTGTCTGTTGGAACCATTTTCAGGTGCTTGGCTGAAGGACATTTGGCCTTACGGCGCCAATTACATGTACTGTCTTTGAAATCCACAGTCTCCATTTTCAGTGGAGTCATGAACCACTGGACTGCTGCGTGGAGCCCTGTTGTGTTCAGCAACAAATCCAAGTTTAGTTTAGGCACAGACGATGGCCCCCTGGGACCCCGACCAATCTATAGAAATCACTCCTGGTTTGTCCTGAAGTTTTGACAGCAGTGGTTGCACATGCCCACCACCACACCATTCTCTTGGAACTGCCAAACACTGCTGGTCCCATAGAAGTGGATGGTGCAGTGGAGGACATGTGTTACTACTGCTGCCAAAATTCTGGTACACCCCGGGGCGATTTCCCTGCAACAGTGTCCAATTAACAGCAGCTTCACTGTAGTATAGGCCTTAACCATAGAACTTATGGTTTAACTTTCAGTATTGTTCACAATTTCTAGAAACCAGAGGTGCCATTAAAAAAGTAATCTAACCAAAAAACGAGTATATAATGCACACCATGTCACACTATTGCTTCTACTGACCAAAACTACGTGACTACAGAAGCTAACAGTTCAGTTGAGGAACCAAGAGGGAGGTCATGGGTGTGTGGGGGTGTGAGTATGGTGGGGGGAGGGGGGGGAAGAGTTCTTCCATTAAAGGGGTTGTCTCGCGGCAAACATCAAAATTTTACATTAGCCCATTCCCCCTGTCACCCCCCTGGCATAAAATAGCATTTTAAAGCGGTTTTTAAACCGCTTGCTCCTCACCGATGTGATGAAAGATGAACTTATAAAATTCTTCTCCCAAGATGGCCGCTGGTCCTTTCCCAGGGATGCACTGCGGTTTTCTCCCATGGTGCACCGCGGGTCTTCTCCCATGGTGCACCATGAGCTCTGTGCGTTCCATTGCCGATTCCAGCCTCCTGATCGGCTGGAATCTGCACACGTGACGGGGCGGAGCTACGCGATGCCGCGTAGAAGGGGGCGGAGCCAGAACGCCACTCGTGCCTGGACCGTCCAGAAGGTAGAAGACCGTTCTGCGCAAGCGCGTCTAAATAAGCAAGAGTACCACGAAATTAGACGGAGCCATGGAGACGTGGACGCTAGCAACGGAGCAGGTAAGTGAATAACTTCTGTATGGCTCATATTTAATGCACGATGTATATTACAAAGTGCATTAATATGGCCATACAGAAGTGTATACCCCCACTTGCTTTCGTGAGACAACCCCTTTAACCCATCACGATAGTGTTGAACAATACAGCTGCACCAAAACTGGAATTAATTGTACTTTTGAATTTCAGGAGTCTGATTGTACGGCCTAATCACGGGACAATTCAATCTAGTTTGCACGCTAGAGACTTTCATTTATATATGAGGCCGGGCATTAGCAGAGACCAAGAATCAATAGAGCCAAGGAGGAGGCAATTAATACAGTCACACCGCCTGCATCCTAGATTCCCCGACATTACAGCCTCCGTGGGAAGAGATTGCGCTGAATATTAAACCTCGTCAAGCCTCGACCCGTCCCCAGTGAAATTAACGAGAACCCTTTTTGCTGGCAAATAGTGACAAAACCCTGGGAAATAATGTTTTCGGTCTTCCAGCAGGAGCGTAACTCTGGGCTGTCATCGCCCTATGGTCGTCTGGTTACAATGAACGCTACAGTTCTAATTTATTTCTCCAGAGGTGACGCGGCGCACATAAAGGCGCCTGGAAGCGTGGAGGACTCGCACTCATTCTCGCTCGCAGAAAGGATGTTGATTGAATTACCATGGAAACGAGAACCCCCTACCAAAGCGAGGACGGTTCCAACTACTAGACCCAACGTGAGCGAGCAGTTAAACGCACGGCTGGCTGAAGGCGACAGCGCTCTGTTTTGTAACAATAGAATGCCGGCGCCGAGACCGCGGCTTTGTTGTGGAATGAAGTATCATACCCTGTGTGGGCATAACATTCAGCCGCAGGGGTTCAGCAGGGACATTCTAATTACAGCCAATTAACCATTTATTGTAATTGGTAACGTTTTTCTACAAAGTACATTTTCGCTCTTTCGGTGCAACATTTTTCCACTTTTGCTGTATATACCTAAAATGGCAGAATTAGAGTGGTTTCACGCCTGCGGTGGGGGATCCGCTTTCCTGCTCCGTTCAGGCCAAACGGGTGCGTCTCAGGATGGAACCCAACAGCACCGGACAGACCTTGTTGACTATAATAGGGTTTGTTACATTTCCGCTCACCTGCGCGACAGAACCTCCAACTGGATGTTCCAACGCAGATGTGATAGCGGCCTTGGGGTAGCCTCACATGAGCGTACATGCAAAAAAACAAAAAAAACAAAAACGCATTCCGCAACGCATTTGCACATGAACGAGGTTTAATAAAGTTGCTTTGTGTGCATTACTGTACTTTTTGCACACGCAGACCAGTTCACACGCACCCGCAACACCCCCCTTCCGTACATTTAAAAGCTAATTAGCCCAATGAAGTCAGATGTGTTTTTTTTCCCTTGCATTTTCCGTATTCGTGCCCCTCCCATAGACTGCCAAAACGCAGGAAAATAGAGCAGGTCCTACTTTTTTCCACACGCAAAAGGGTGCTCAAAAGACAAACCAATTAAAATCAATGGGTCTTATTCTGTGTTTAGCGTGTAAAGACTCTAGCTACTAAGTGAGAAGTGCCGTCTTCCATCACCAGGCACGTGACTCATTACTGGTTATATATTAAAGACGAGCAGGCACGTAGCCCTATCCAAACAATGGCCTGCGAGAGCGCCCCGTTCTCAGTAGGAGACCATAGAAGTAGTCGTGCGCCGTGCCCATCAGAAAGAGCTCATTATGTTAACAAAAAGGTCATTTCTTGAGTGAGGATCTCCAACTGCGTCGGTTTGATAGAGACGGATCCCAAGACGCTGTACTTAGCTAATCATTGGAGTAATAACACATCCCGGATTTCTGCAGATGTTCGGGCAGACAGCCCAGAGCCGCATGGATCCCGCTACCTCCGACTTCTCCCTGTAATTGCACAGTGAATAATTCATGAGCTAGACATGGGAACGTTTATGTCAAATTAGCTGCCACTATGAAACGGCAATCTAACATAGCAGGCGTGGACGCCGGCACCTGGAAACACACTCCCAATCACACCGTAATTCACCGCCACGCTACGCCAGGACCGAGCGCCGGATAATGGAGTCAACATTAGTTGGGTTTTACGGTTACAAGGCAATAAACCCAAGAGGCGGGAGATTGTACAACCGTCCGTAGACACATTAACACATAAATAGGAGCGGTATTACGTAGCGGTGTACTCAAGTCATCGGCTAATTGTAACTACATAGAGAACGCTTCTGCATGAAGTCTGAAAAAGGTGCAGGTCAAGCGCGTGAAAGTGAGTGATAACAGTGCGGTCCAAACACGAGCCAGCGACTGCGCGGCGAACAGTAATCGGTCACTTTATGCAGACCTAAAAACAATTGTTGGCTTGTTCGCTTTAGACGGTGCTCGTTCAGTCGTTCTCATCAGCGCTTATACAGCGAATGTTAAAGACTCAACGAGCCAACGATGCATCTACCCGTATAAACAGGTGAGCTAGAAATAATGTCACTTGCTTGTCTAAAAAGGACCTCAAAGGCCTCGCGGATTTCTATAGGTAACCTACTAGGAGTCACAGATTTGGAATATCATGCCAATCAACATGCCTGCTTTATTACAGGACTAACATCAATGCATGGGTTCTGAGGGACTTACGACTCTGTGCCACCCTCATGGATTCTTTCCCTATTGGCAGAAACTAAGATAAAAGTAGTAAGGAAACATTTCCCACTGACAATGGTTTCCGCAATGACCCCTGTGGTGTTCTGCAAGCAATAGAAGGTCGGGACATTATTAATATAGTGAGATTAGTCGTACGCAAATGTGAAAGATAAGGCTACAAGCAGCAGTTTTAGGTTGGGGCTAATTCTGACCGTGACAAGAGATGCACGATAAAAAACTCCGCAGCTCGCAAGAGGAAAAAAGCACTATTTTTATTGTGATCTGTGACGAGCGCCGCACAGACACCCCGCTCATGTCAACGGGGAAGACGGGCTTCTGCCTCATTGGGGTTTTCTTTTGCCTTCCTCTGGAAGAGATGTCTGTTTTCGGCCTTTCATGCCATGTTAATGCGAGTACAAGGTCGCAGGACTACACACAGATCTTTGGTTGCAGCCAAACTCGCTGTTTAGCGTTATCTGCTGACGAATGCTGCTTCACACAAGCATATGCGTATTAGTGCACGCATGAGCAATGCATTTTTGCATGCGCATGGGGATATTTTACTGTACTTTCTCCCAGCCAGTGAAACGGCGAATTAGTCCGAGTTCAAGAAGTGTTTTTCCTGGCACAATCACACAGCATTTCACGCATGTAGCATTTCACGTACACATCTGCGCACTCCGGGTGCAGGAAAATAGACCTGATGCACTCCATGAAATCAATGGGTTCTATTCCCTGCATATTGCGTGTGCACACGGGTGAAGCCGTCCTAAGGCTGTTATCACATGGGGCACGTAGGATGCAGTAAAAGCCTCTCCAAGGCCGGCACCGCTTACAGTATCCTAAGTGCACGGCTTGGTAGAGCCCAACCGGCATGTAGCCACTAGATCGCGGTCTTCACGAGTCACGTTTGTTGAGCGTTTGCGCTGACAGCACTTGGTCAGGGTTGCAATTAGTTGGCCTTCGCCTTGCATCGAGGATTTTAATTTCACAGGCCAACGCTTTAATCATACCCTCTCATTAATGCTGCAAGCAATGTGATCATGTTTGTGGCGCTCGGCACGGACCGCTTCGTACATTAGTCTGCGCCGGCTCCATATATGTGACGACAAGTGAATGCAAATGTCCTTTACTGCAGCTGTTAGTAGCCGTGGAGCCCGATGAGGCCTTCAGAGCTGAACATCCCAGATAAATGCCTAATAAAGCACACGAGTAGTCACTGGTTATGTTGTCGCAGAGCGCCGTTCTGACCGCTGTATACACCCGGGCCTTACAGGCAGTATCTATATATGCAGAAGCCACTCACCCCACTAATCCACAGGTGTTCCTTCCAGTCACCGGGTGCACAACAGTTGGCCTTAAAGGGGTGACATTCACTGGATAGCTACGAGCCCCCCCCCCCCCCACGTATTACACGACCAGTGTAATAACGGGAACTTGATCACATGAGACATTTCCCAACCTGATGACGCAAATGAGCAGATGTTGCAAAACGTACATTTTTACTTGAAATCATTTAAAAAACAGACTTTTTATGTACTTTGATTCTCTTAGAATGTCCACCTTTAGCGCCGTATGCCAGTTTTCATGCGCTTTAGTCGCCCAGTCCCTCCCGCCAGTGTGCAGACCAGACAAGAACTGCTGGGCTGGCAGAGACTTTACTCCCTACCATTCAGCGTATTGGGTGAATGTTCTGAGGGGTACCGGGAGCCCTGCAGGAGGCGCTGTAGCTGGTAGCTTACAGCAAAATCTAGACACAGGAGCATTTTCTACAATTTTAGTTGCTACTTTGGAGTAAATTACTGTTTATCGGTCCTTATTGAAACTTTAATTGGCTTAAGTTTACAGTAGCCAAACACGTAATGACAATGTGAGATAAAGCCAATGATTGGGAAGAGTCTGATGTAACGAGGTGCGACCCATAACAGAGACTTGGTAACCAAAGAAAGTTCAGGGAGGGGGTGGGGGACTGGAGCAAGAGCGCGTAAGGTTACATGGCAGCGGACGGGCTGGACTTCAGACCTTTGTTGCCAGCAATAATGGTAGTAAATTTATGTGACTGTCGGAGAACCCCTTTTAAAGCAAATTGGGGAGGTAAGTTACTGCATGGTGTGTGCTGGGGCAGAGGTCACCAGAAATCAGGTGATCGCTGCAGCCAGTCTGAGCTCCGGGTATCATGGCACCCAGGATGTGAGCGCTGATGCAGCGGACTCTGATTGGTTGTGGTGGTCACCTGACATCCGGTGCAGATATCTGCCACAAACGCCTGGACCGCAGCAGAGCTGCAGCGCTGGACTGCGGCGGCACAGGAGGAGCGAGTACCGCTTTTCTTGTTTTAACGGAGTTACAAAAACCCAGAAGTGTTGGCCGGTAACTGGACAATCCCTTTAATCACAGCTTGGCTTTACTAGCCTATCCAGGCAGAAAGAGCGGAGATGTTCTTTAAGCACTCATCGCGCCTCTCACCTCCGTCACAGAAAAGGGAGCCAAGAACGTACCATCTGATTGAGCCGCCCTGCAGTCTATCACCATTAGACCCTGGTAGCATGCAGAGGGACAGATTGCAATATGAGCGAGCTAAAACAATCAATGCCAACTAGTATACAGCCACCCAGCTCAACCCAGCCCAGAGTGGGGGAGGGGTGACTGCTAACAGTCTGCACATGTGAACTGATACCAAGGATGTCAGCCATAGATAAGTGCGCCACACCATAAAGGATTACAGCCCCTACTGGCAAAGCAGGGGATTGCCCTGTATCACCGCAGTGCGCCACACTGGCATGGCACCCTGGGCTCGCCCAGCTTCTATAGCACACTGATAAATGCGGGTGTTAGTCTGCTGACAGGCCACGGCACTGAACATTTAACCCGCTCTACTTATAATCTGGCCCTCTGCGTTCTACCAGGGTCTATGGTGATTGAACCGCCCTGCAGTCTATCAGATGGTGCGTTCTTGGCTCCCTTTTCTGTGAGTTAGGTCTTTGTACATTTTTTCTCACCTCTGATTTCACTTTTGTGTCAGGAGGGAGCAAAATCCTGCGGCCCCTACAAGATATTTGGGACCGCAGGAGGCAATGTGACTTGGGACGAACTGCTGGGCAAACATCTGGCAGCTCGTTCAGAAGAGCGAGTATCACTGGCATCGCTGAGAGCCCTGCTGGCATGGAGGCGTTCTCCACCCGCCTCCATTCACCATAAGCAGACTGTGGCTCAAAGGTGACCGACTATGGTTTATACTGAATGGCGCGTCGTTCAGCTTCTGCATGTAAAAAAATGGAACAGTTCTGGTTCAGTCCCAACGTGCGTTTACATGGGAGGACTATGGATTTTGAACAATTATCCCGTAAAAGGGCCGTAATATCATTCATACCGACGACAAGGTCATACATGTGTACTACAATACTGCAGGTCTCTGAAAGTCCCGCTGGATGGCATGTAGTGACTTACACCACAATTTGCATCAAACAGGTTGTCCGACCGTCCCAAATTTACTAACACATACTGAAGTCCGGCACGTCGGCCGCCATGTAACCTTCTGCGCTCGGTCTCCAGTTTCTCTCACCCCTCCCTGAACTCGCTCATGTTACTAAGTCTGTTATGGGTCGCACCTCCTTACATCAGACTCCTCCCAATCATTGGCTTTAGCTCACATTTTCATTATGATTTTGGCTACTGTCAACTTTGGCCAATTAAAGTTTCAATAAAAAGACTGATAGAGAAACAGTAATTTACTCCAACGTAACTAATTG
The DNA here is from genome assembly GCF_035609145.1 of Eleutherodactylus coqui. Classification (NCBI taxonomy): domain Eukaryota; kingdom Metazoa; phylum Chordata; class Amphibia; order Anura; family Eleutherodactylidae; genus Eleutherodactylus; species Eleutherodactylus coqui. The sequence goes on along the minus strand of NC_089841.1, from coordinate 243,073,988 downwards.
GTAGTCACATGACCCCACGCTTCCACACACTACGCAAACGGGCCTCGTTCACGCAGGCTCAAGTGTTTGTTCAGCACGGAGAAAAGTATCAGTTCAATAAAAACTGCGCAAGGTTTTCAGTAAACTTGGATGTAAAATATTAGATCTGATCGACTCGAACGAACCTTTACAGCTCCAACAAAATGGGCAACACCCGCTCGTTCCCCGCGCCTGGCATAGCAATATACACAGTTGTAAATATACGAGGTATAGAAAAATTCAGAGGTTGGACAAAAATATGGAACCACCAAAAAAAACAACAAAAAAAAACAAAACACAGAAAGCATTGAGTAATACACCGTTGGAAAACCTTTGGCTGTCAGAACTGCTTGCAGTCTACAGAGGTCCTGTATGGTTTGCCAGGGGATCTTGTACCATTCTTCCGACAAAACCTTGGCATGCTCCAGCACGCTTGAACATTTTTTCAACACTGACCACAGCGGCTCAAATGATATTAATGTCGGGCAATTGTGGAGGCCATGGCAAATGTGATGCTTCATCTTCGTAATTTGGTACCAGTTCTGGACGATGTGAGCTGTGTCAACAGGGGCTTTATAGTCTTGCTAAACGGCATCACCATCGGGGGAACCAACTTTGCATTATAGATGGCTCTAGTTGCTCGAAATGGTCACAATTGTTGGCAGTGACGTGACCGTGGTAGGGCAATGACGGGTCCGGCCGAATGCCACGCCCGTGGTAGGGCAATGACGGGTCCGGCCGAATGCCACGCCCGTGGTAGGGCAATGACGGGTCCGGCCGAATGCCACGCCCGTGGTAGGGCAATGACGGGTCCGGCCGAATGCCACGCCCGTGGTAGGGCAATGACGGGTCCGGCCGAATGCCACGCCCGTGGTAGGGCAATGACGGGTCCGGCCGAATGCCACGCCCGTGGTAGGGCAATGACGGGTCCGGCCGAATGCCACGCCCGTGGTAGGGCAATGACGGGTCCGGCCGAATGCCACGCCCGTGGTAGGGCAATGACGGGTCCGGCCGAATGCCACGCCCGTGGTAGGGCAATGACGGGTCCGGCCGAATGCCACGCCCGTGGTAGGGCAATGACGGGTCCGGCCGAATGCCACGCCCGTGGTAGGGCAATGACGGGTCCGGCCGAATGCCACGCCCGTGGTAGGGCAATGACGGGTCCGGCCGAATGCCACGACCGTGGTAGGGCAATGACGGGTCCGGCCGAATGCCACGACCGTGGTAGGGGAATGACGGGTCCGGCCGAATACCACGACCGTTGTAGGGGAATGATGGGTCCGGCCGAATACCACGACCGTGGTAGGGTAATGAAGGGTCCGGCTGAATACCACGACCGTCGTAGGGCAACGATGAAACGCCACGTGCAGGGTAATGATGGGTCTGGCTGCAAATACCATGCCTGAACCCCCACCGTGCTTCACTCTTGGCAGCAAACAATCTGGGTCATAAGCTTGGGATGGCATTCTCTAGACATACATTCGACCATAAGCTGGAAACCATGTAAAGGTCTTTTCATCCGACCAAATGACCTTCCATTGCTCCATAGTCCAGGTTTTATGACATTTACACCCGTCTTCTGTGAGTAGCACTTTGATCACTGAGAAGTGGTTTTGGAATGGCGGCCGGGTGGCTTAAACCCCTGACCAATTGAACCTTGTTGCTTAGGGCAAATGTTCACTTCTGCCTGGATGTATCTGTGTGATATTACCTCCTCTTAAAATTGGTCTCTACATGTGTAATTGATAAAGTTTACTGGTACTATTATGAAACATGATTTATAGTCACATGAAGTTTAGGGCATGCATTTCGTATGGCGTTTCCATATTTTTGTCCACCCGCTGCCTATTCCTGGATCACATACCTGGATTGCTCATGTGATTTTGGATTATTTCTGGACAAGTTGCACTGTCAGAGCGGCTGCTACTTTGAAAAGGTGATAAGCGAGCTGTCCAACCAAAACAACGTAAGGCACCTTACAATAGCAATGCAGAATACATAAGCGTGCAAGTCAATACCAAGAGTAGAATGGAAAGATTTCCACCTTTCCTACTTCTGTTCTACTCTTGGTTTTGACTAACAGATACAGATACAAAGTAATGCTGTGTGATAATGGCCTAACAGTGCCAAATGTAAGTCATTACACAAGAAAAACTAAGAAAAAATGTTTGGCGTTCAGGTGCCCCGGGTCACAACTTCCTTCTGCTGAGGTTTTATAGGACTCCTACAGCCAGGAAACCATCAGAGCGTTTCATTAAAAAATATATACGCCCCACACGATCAGCAATGTGCCAAAACCAGGAGCTCGAACGTTCTCAAAGCTTTCTTCTCTGTGGACGGCACAGTGATGTCTGCAGATCTGTAGTCCGAGCCGTCCGGTCTCTATGGAGCCTCAACCTCCTTCATTATCTGTGGCATCAGCTCAGATGGCTGCCGTCACTGAACTCCAATCTGGACCTCGGATCACAGACATCGGATTCTCTCTTGATGTCAATACGGCTGCTGGCAACAGACGTGCCACGTAGAGAAGAGTGGGCACACGCCGGACGGGGCAGCCGGCTCCTTATAATTAGGTCTTTGGGGAGAAGATGTCACTGCTCATAAGTTACCCGGGTCAGGTCATTCAAATGCATCCGTACGTCCACATTTCAGGGGTCTAACACGGATGGATTCTAATTGTGGATTCCGCAATAGTCATCCACGTAGAGGATCCACGGCAAGACGAAGGCATTAAAAAGGAATGAACTTTCGATATTTCCTTCACACTTGCAGATATGAATTGCATGATTAAAGAACAAAACAAATCACAGCTTGTCCTATTTTGAAGTCAATGGAATAGTCCGACCATCGCAGCCCATTTGCAATTGACATTGTGTATAGTAGGCGGGTACCCGTGTCATCGCTTAACAACGCAGGATATACAAACATTGGGGAGAAAAAAAACAAAAAACCTTCCGTGCATGACTAACGGCGAGGTCATCTGCAATACATAGAAATCAGAAACGCAGGGTGGCCTGCCGGGCTCACAGCCCAAATCCAACCGGTTCGTATGAGCCTGGCCTTAGCGCATGAAACTTGGACACAACGCATAAACCATGAGAAATATGGCGCACCATTAACCCTTTGCAATCCAATTTTGGATTCAGGGTTTACTAGAGGGTTTTCTCTTTCTGCCATTATACAATGGCGCCATCTGTTGGCTAGAGTCAGTACTGCGGTATGGGATATGCTGGAGAGGCCCCCAACAACAGAGCAGCCAGTAATATGCAGTAATACCACCCTGTTTGACATCTTCCGACATTGGAGCTATACAGCCTTCAATCAGAATGTCTTCAGACGTCACAGTGGATTGGAAAGGGTTAAGAGTAAGTCAGCAGCATATGAATCCCAGAGAGGATAGCTGCACACTCCAATACAGACCATCCACAGGAGGAAAAAAAAAAAAAAAAAAAGCCTTCGATCCAGTTAACCGCTTTTACAGATTACATCAAATCTCACAGTAGTTGTATTCATATTGGCTGAACTATGCCCATCTCCATCACCCCGAAACAGCTGTCCGTGTATGGATACTCTGGTTTTAGCTTATAGTTCCCAGTCCCTGTAATAAGGCTTGTGTAAAATCTGATACTGACTTGCAGGAATGCAGCCTTCCAATAGGTGGCGCTGCAGAGGTATTGTTCAACCTTTCATTTGCATATTTCCCAGAGGAGCATGCATGGCCTTAAGTCTCCTAGGTGCTCTCCTTAAGGAGAAACGATACCCTTCCTGACAGCAGGCATGGTAGTGAATATACTGCTCACTTCGCCGGTCCTCCGGATATAGCTAGTCAGCTGTTAGTAGAGGGGAAGTCCCACCACCCCGAATAAGTCCTACTACAATACAGGTGAGATAAGCCTCACATCACATGCTGCCCATTGACGCCAATGAGTATCTTTGTTAATGAATGGACCCCTTGCTCCTCCAAAGGGTTTTCTTTGTCCCTCGTTAAACTTTGGACCGTCAATCATCTTCGTTCACGTGACACCGGTCAGACCTTCGCTCTACAAGATCACATTTCAGGCACATTTTGATGCGGCGGACAGGATTTCGCTCTGAATAAACTGCGCCCGGACTTAACTGTTCCAGCGAGATCTCCCCGACAATGGATGTGCGGAGAACAAACAATAACAAGTACTGCTTGTGTTGGAGATTGCCCAACTAAAAAGCTTACTGGACATCAAAGTTCCTGCAACAAAGCTCTGCTCCATCCATTGTGTCAGGCTTAACCCCTACAACGCCAGAAAGGCTTAACGAGCATTATGGATTCAATGCGCCGCAGCCGCTTCACCTTGGCAGTGAGTCAAGCCATACACCGTGGTCAGCAGTCCCCCAATCCAGAGCTCAGCTGCTGGCGGTACTGGAAGCCGGCAGATATCTACACCATCGCCATCCAGAAATAATAGATTGCACAAAGCTGTCTACAAGAGCAGCCGAGCCAAAAACACAACAATGCAGGAAGCCCTTTTATGTCTTATTAGCCAATAACTGTAGTTTTTGCATCCATGGACAGCTGATCGGGATTCTGTATGTCAGTTTGTTGAGAAAGGCAAGAAGAGCACAGAGTCCCCCAGCAAGCGCTCAAATCTGTCCCTAATGTACGCGAGAAAGTGAGCGACCGCAGGCAGCAGTGAAGGCTGCTCCTTGACCAGATGTGACATGTCACGGAATCACACGCATCGCAAGAGTCTGCGGCCTCCGTGGACTCTTACTAATGGAGGCTTCCAGGAAGCACAAGACAGGAGACGTCAAACTTCCAAAGCACGATCGGCTGGTCCGCATTACTCACCATATGTCATCAGCCCCGGACTCCTGGCAATACATCGAGTGGAAGAGCGGAGAGGAATAACCGTACAAGGACCAGGCTCTTCATCGGTATTCAACCAGACGCCAACGTCAGCCTCCGGGGGCCAAAATCTGTAAGGGCATGTGCGTATAGGTTTCAAGTCCAACGATCGCCACAGAGAAGACGACGGCAGCCAAGTCCACAACATATTGGTGCAGATTTGCCTCTACAAATTATGCCATGACAACAATCGCCCACAACTCTAGGTTTTTAGACTTTACACTAAACTCACATTTTTAAGTGATTGACGTATACAAGCATGGAATGGCGCATTAGTGCCTTGGACTTCTAGCGTTGGTTCCTGGCATCTGACCAGTGAAGAATGGGCATGAGATCCAGATCCTACATGCAAATAGAGAAGATGGAATGCCACCTCTACAGCACCACCTAATGGTTGGTATCCTTTCTTCAAATGCTGCCATCCAATAGGTGGCGCTGCAGAAGTATGGTTTACATCTTCCTTACTTGCATATATTTCCCAGAGGAGCATGCATGGCCTTACAAGTCTCCTCACTCACCTCCTAGGTGTCTACACATACCTTTTACGTGCTCTCTTTGAGGGATGATACCCCTCCCAATCCAGATCCCAATAATGGTCAAGGGTGGATTTTGCCGAATAGTTAACTTTTTTTTTTTTTTTAACTCTTAGGAGGTTATCCATGCAGTGCCTATTGGGATACACCAGGGTTAGAGCAGAAGTACTTCTCTGACCCCTATGTAGTGGTCGGCACTTAGAATTCTAAAGCTGGGGTCTGCAAGTACTACACAGGGCTTTAGCTCCTACTGCTGTGTAGTGGCTGGCACTCTTGATATCGGTGAAACGCCAGCTTACAATTCCAAATGCCACCCACTATACAGTGTTCGGAGCGGAAGCTACTGCTCCGACCTGTATAGTGGCCGATGCTTGTAATTGCAGGTGCAGCGCTCATTGAACTCAATGGGACTCCAGCTTACAATTCCACTAGAGCTACGCCTGCAATTACAAGTGTCAGCCACTACACAGCGGCTGGAGCACCACAGACCCCGTTGTATCCTGGCGGGGCTGCCTGAATAACCTTACGAATAATGGAACTAAAATCCGCTTAAAATTTGGCCTTTAAAATGAGACGTTAGAGGGAAACGGCAAAAAGAGTTTCTGTGCAGAAATGCAGAAAATGGGGCTCAGTGCAGCGCTTGCACCCAATTCATAGCAGCCAATACAATTACAGACATGGGATTGGTTACATTTGGTGACAGATTGCTCAGACTAATGGCCACATTCACTCATCCTTTGCTGTACGACTATCAGTGCGTTCCAATGAACGGTTAACAAGATCCTGGCTGCGCGCCATTTGGTATTGATATCACCGTGGTACAGGAATTGATCTTTCCTCAATTGACCCTGCAGAATGTAGTATCCCGTATCCTCCGTACACCACATACTCTGGTGGGGTCACAGACCCAGAAGGCTTTACCGGGAGGCTTTTCCCAAACGTGTAATCATGATCGCTGCGGAGGAAAGAGGAGATTGCTAGAAGCTGCAGCTACGTCTACCCGCACCCAAACACGGCCATGGCGATGCAACGGCCGCACATCTCGTGCCGCAGGCAGGACTCAAACTCAAGTCCATGGAAGCAGGATAGGAAAATGCTTCCCCGAGTGTGAAAACTGTACTGTCACATCTCAAAATCCTAATGCGATTCTCAGCTGTTCAGCTTTAGGAATACACAGCCAACAGCAATAAGGCCCAGCAGGGATATACATCACATGGCATCTCTATATACACAGCGTATGGCAGGCCACACTGCCAGGGTCACATGTGGAACATATGGCTCTGTTTGGTATTGTGTTCGGTGGATAGAAAGGCTCCAAAAAACAGTTTAATCAAAGTTCTATAAACTTTGTGAGGGCCATGGGCAAGAACAGGTATGAGCTCTGCTCGCCCACATCAAGGGCTTTACTAGTGCCCACCCTCCATCTACAGAGAGCCTGAGCTGCGCCACTTAATAGTATCATAAACTTGGCTGTTATTGCAAACACAAGGCCCACTGATCCATTAGAAAGACCCTAGAGGGTGGAGAAAGGGGTTGTTTCCTGTGCATTCGTTGGGCCTCTCCGGTTGCCTGGACCACCCAAGGACCCTTTAGCACTATGGACCGGTCTGACTATAACAGATCTTCTACCTCACTGGAGTTCCATAGGTTATCGTATTCCATAAATGTAAACTAATGTTCATTCTTCATTTATCCTTCTGCAGATGGAACATCTAGATCACAAGTGTAATATCAGACGGGCCTATAATATAATAGAAGGGTGCGAGGTAATAAATCACACCGGATAAAGCCGCAAAAGGTACATTATGAGCTTTCTGTAAAAAAAGATGATCTCACTGCAAATGTTCAGTCCAAGAACTCCTTCCTAGACTGCTTACTGTAAGGACACATGGTGAGGGGCCGGGACCCTCGCTGCCCACAGCATTGGACCTGGCAGCACAGAAGTGGAAAACCCCAGCCAATCCGAGAGAGTGCCATCCTCTAGTGAAGACGTGGCTCTTAGAGCGCCAACAACTCTCACCAACACAGGAAGGCACAAGAATACATCGCCTGTGTGGTCATGTGAGCGCTGGAAGGGCATTTCCATGAAGTTGGGCAACTTCTGAGATCATACCCCCTGCTTGCATTCATCTTTGCAGGTGTAAAATACGCAGTGCACACGCACAAAAATGACCGCATATGCAGTAAAAATGCTGATAATTTTGATACGCTTGTGTGAACACGGCCTAATCCACAGAACAATGGCTTCAGGCAACCTTTCCCCATGCGTGAGAGGAAATGGAATGGGGGTCTACCAAATTTTAGATCCTTACTTCTGTGTGTGGTCCTCACTGCATACCTTGGACTGTTGGCTCTAGACCGGGAAGCAGGTGGACCCTCAGACAACGAGTCTTGGGCTATCGGAGTAGTGAATTTTTTTAAAGCTTATTTTTGAAAATTGTAATGGGGAACAAAGAAAATGGCGCAGCAGCAGGGGACGGGCGTGGGTTTTTATTTTTACTTGCTTAGTGCAAACACGACAATCAATTTTACCTGAGGTGCAAAAGCAGCTCATCGTCAAGACCGACGTCGTTTCAAGAACACAGCACAGATTTACATTTTTATTTATTTTTTTTTAAAACAGACCTCTCACCACCTCTAAATTAGCATCATTAAATATTCTCACTGTGATTCATGACTAAGGGTCCTTCTAGATGAGCAGATCCTTAATTGAACGAGTGAGTGACATCACCGCTAACTAGTTTGCTCTCAAACAGCCCGTTTTGACCGGTAAATGCATCATTGCTTGAATCTGCACCAATTATGTGGGTTTTGGAGCAGATTTTCCGTTGCAGAAAGAGCAAATCAAATCCGCTACGTGTGAACGCCCCCTGCAGGGGAAGTTGGCATATGCATCTATAATGATCCTTCTCTTTTAGCAAGAAAGAGGTTAACATCACTATAATCTGACCGATGAGTTATTCTAAAAGGACAAATAAATGAGACATTGGTCCGGTCCCACAAACTGCAAGTCATAAGTATTTACAAGATCCGCATCATAAAACCTGTATACAAACACCAAACGTACATTCCCACCATAGTAACCACAAAAAATGTAGAGAGATTTAAAGATAAACTGGTGATAATTAAACACAAGCAGCTCCTCACATATTTGGGTAATAAAGCAAATCCCTCCATCCCCCCCATTAATAACCTACATCGCTATTTAACAGAACAGCACGAGAGTAAATACATTTGGAAGAAATGAAGCGCTCCACTTGGCATCAGCTGGAGACGGATAATCTTGAGCGTTCCCACTGCGTCTAGAAAAATGTTTAGGAACGCCGAATCCCCGTGTCACGCATCCCACAGAGGAGCCAACTCCTCCACACAGGCTTTCCTTAATGTGTGTCGCCCCACCGCTACATGTTTCCATCCTTGAGTCTGAGAAGACTTCAGTAAATGTGATGCTTTTATTTTAGAACTCCTCTAAAGGTTATACTAATGGACTTGCCATATAATGTAGCACAACACACCAGCTAGGGTGGGGGCACAACCATGCCCAATCTATGGGGGTAGTAGCGGCGACGCAGGTGGAGCCTCTGCCCCGGGCACAGCGAAGTCAAGAGACCCGAGATGCTTAGCCCAGGCAGGTAATTAATGTCTGACATTTATATGGCATCAGCATATAATCACTCACTGCTGTCTCTGCCTCCCAGAGGGACTTTCAAACTAATGTCCATCACATGGGAAGACTTACTTGCGCACAACATTTCATAAAACAATTAAATAGATAGTTTGGCTTCTTCCCACACAAGCATGGACAGAAAACCAACTCCACGAGCAGTTAGGCTGGACCCACAACGTATTTGTGCACACGCACAATACACAGATAATAGAACCCATTGATTTCAATGGCCTTATAACCGTATTTTGCACGTGCGTTTTAGTCATGAAAAAAACCCACCATGCTCTACTTTCCTGCACATTTGCCTACCAAAAGGTCCCGATAGAAGCCAATGGGCGGTCGGGAGATGCAGAAGTCTGCTGGAAAAAGAACAAGTCTGGAGCTCAGATGAATTAGCCATGTAAATCAGTGCGGGCTCAATAAGTACAGTAAAACATGCCAATGCGCACACAAAAAAAGCATTGGTCAGTGCATAAAAAAGGCTCGCACAAATACGTATACGCTTGTGTGAAGGAGGGCTTACCCGGCAAGTGAAGGCTGCAGTCCTTGAATCCACCGGTGTGACGGTCCAGCTCACACCAAGCTTCTCAGACAATGTTGCTCGAGAAAATCTCAGCGGGAGCCAAAACGCCCCATGGGTATATTAGAAGATATTTTAATTTACCCCCTTCTGTATATGAGTCTAAAGACTATGGATTGAGTCTTGATGATAGTGCATCCCTGCACCACTCCCATACACCCCTACACCCCCCCCCCCCCCCCCTACGGCCACCCACACACCTACGGTGCCAATGCTCTAAACTTCTTGTTGGTAGGACAGCAAAATAGATTTTCCTTTTTAACCACGCTCTAACATACGGCTCCTCTTCGTACACTGATGGGTAGAAGCCATAGGTACTTTATATCTATAGTGCTGCTCATTTTGTTTATTGTAAAGACTATATAAATTCTGCAGAGGCCTAATCTACCATAGATTAGATGTGCAGATGCCTTTTAAGGAACGGATACTGGACATTTGTTTAGGCTTGCAGAAAAATTAAAAAATTAGCTATATGTTCTTCATCTTCGTGCCCCTGTATGGATGAGGTCTACATGGTAGCAGCTTGTGGGGGTAATCTCCCTGGCACTACTACGGGCAGCTGTATATTCCTACATGGTTGTACACCCATCACCCTAAGGTCCAGGATGTGACCCAACCAGTCCCAAGGTGTAATTGATCCGTTCCCATCAGCACCATATTGGCCAGAGGCAGATCAGCAGACGGTGAGTCCGGTAGTAGAAACTGCACAAATAGCTCCTTAATAGAGATGAGCGAATATACTCGTTTCGAGTAATTACTCGATCGAGTACCGCGATTTTCGAGTACTTCTGTACTCGGGGGAAAAGATTCGGGGGGCGCGGCAGAGCGGGGGGTAGCAGCGGGGAACAGGGGGGAGCCCCCTCTCGCTCCCTCTACCCCCCACTCCAACCCCCCACTCACCCACGGCACCCCCCGAATCTTTTCGCCTGAGTACGGAAGTACTCGAAAATCGCGGTACTCGGGCGAAAAAGGGGCGTGGCTGAGTAGGTTCGCTCATCTCTACTCCTTAACCCTTCATTCCCAGTATAGCAAAATATCTGCGCATTTCAGTAGAGATCTCGTCCCGGTGAGCCTCTACACAAGCATCTGGGGATTGTCTGAACCGACCCAACCACCGCAGGTAGAAGTCTTGCCAGCTGACGGAGGGCCGGCCATTGCCGGTAAGGATTGGAAGCCGTTCTAAGAGGCCACGCATCTCCTTACAAGTCTATAAAGTGCCACCAGCCCGGCGTATTAATGTGAATTCCCAAAAGGCTTATAAAACTAAACCTATTAAAGCAATAACCTGCTGCGGGCGAGGCTTCTCGTAAGATCCCGACCTCGTAATGTATGGTGAAAAACAAGTAACCCCGCAGGCCCGCGATACATACAGATTTATTATTGTGCCCTGATGTAATCTCTGCGCTCATTAGAGCTTCCAAGGAGAATGTTCCATGAGGCACGCGGTGGCGCAGGCGGACTTGCTGGTTTCAGGACGCTGATTAACATTGCTTCAAATAGGCGAGCTACATACAATGAAAGTGGGGACAATTCATGCCATAAAATAAAAAATGTAGGTGGAGTGCATAATGTAGCGCAATGGCCCGGGTTGGTACTGCAGTGTAGTTTCCAACTAATTCAACAGGAGCTGCGCCACCAACGTGGGCCACTGTGCTACGGTCAGTGCTTTCTGCTTCCAACGCTCACCGCAGTGACAGTGGCCCCAGGAACCAGCCGATCAGTGGAGATCTGAGCAGAGGGCCCCGGTCAAGTCATCAAAAGAAGAAAATCCCCTTTATCTGCTGGTCATGATGCCAGGCTCTAAGGAGGAGTAATACATGCTGCTGTAGACAGCCTGCACTCTGCGGAAGGAGACACTAAGAATTACAACTTGATATCCCTTCAACCTTCCAGGGCTGATATAGTGAATTATAGGGTGTCGGGGGGCGATGGAGCGCCACCTGCCATTGTGGATTTCCAGATTCCAGGTTTTTTTTCCTCAATCCGCTTTAGTAGCCGTTTTCCTAAGACTTCTGGATTTGCTGGAATCTCTTCTGTCTTTTTTGGAAAGCAGCCGTGAAAGAGCAATGTGTGGGCCGGGTCTACGAGAGCAGTGGAACAGGTAAGCCAATACCTGGTTGGTACCACCATGTGCTCGGGGTCTTCTAGGCCCTTTAAATCCACCCAGATCTTTAGGGTCAGAGCAATTTCTGCAGAATGTCTTGCCTGTAACATCGCATTCCTTAAATAATTCAGCTCAAGTAATGTGCTGACTGGCAGCCCCGCTCCTCTTAAGAGGCACATATCCGGTATCGGTATATACCGCTCGTCCTTCCCTGCAGTACAAGCCAACATTTCAGCAACATAATGTGATAATCATGAATTATTGTTAACAAAGGTAACATTTCAAGTGCCAAACCAAACTCCAACAGCCTCCTCCTGTGGCGTCTGCAGATTTAAAGGGAACCCGTCACCTCCCTGCAGCACCATTTGCTAAGGACGCTTTTTACATGGAATCGTGCGAATTTGTCTGTATTTACTGTGAACGATTGTCCAAAGACTAAACGGCGAATGAGCTTGCTTCTTGTTTGTCCATTTTATGCAGGTAGAAAAACAGTTTACTCGTTTACACGCAGTTGCGTGTAAACCACGATCGTTCATTCTTAAGCATTCACTTTACAATGAATGTGAAGGACCAACAAATGAGCTCCAACAGGACTCCTCGGCCTTCGGTAGATATGCAGAAGGAAGAGTCCATCAACTCCTTGGAAGGATTTTACCAACCAGCGATTGTTTAGCGTAGCCGGGCCTTTAGAGACCTAACCGCTGTGATATCACCGCAGTCATGCCGTATCACGACAGAGCAATACATAAGTCAACTGCAAAATAAAGACCATGTAGTTATTTTTCCTTCAGACGACGATATTTTGTTACACGTTCTCACTGAGCCCCTCAGACCCGTCCTGCCTCTGAAGGGTTAATCCATTCTCTTTGATAATTTCTGTGCGCCACCAAAGCTCCAGATGTCCTCATTATGACCTGAATTTGCTTGTTTTATTGCACTCCGCTAGTCACATTTTCAGTTCAATCCGCACTAATTATGAGCCGGATGATTTACTCTTATGGCTTCTGGAAACAGCAAACTCAATATGTGGCTGGAAATCCACCGCAAACAATTATTTACCACCAGCGCTTACTTGTAGCAGGGTTAATTAAATAAAGGGAAGGAACCGCAAAGAACCGGAAACCACAAGGCAAGGAATTCAGTTTAGATACAAGATGTGATACATGCGGGCATGGAGGCTCTAGTACCCTGTAATATCCAAGCTAGAGGCGGTACAGCAGGGTACTAGAGCCCCCATGCCACCCGTATCACATCTTGTATCCAAGCTAGAGGCGGTACAACAGGGTACTAGAGCCTCCATGCTCTCCTGTATCACATCTTGTATCCAAGCTAGAGGCTGTACAACAGGGTACTAGAGCCTCCATGCCTGCCTGTATCACATCTTGTATCCAAGCTAGAGGTGGTACAACAGGGTACTAGAGCCTCCATGCCTGCTTGTATCACATCTTGTATCCAAGCTACAGGTGGTACAACAGGGTACTAGAGCCTCCATTCCTGCTTGTATTACATTTTGTATCCAAGCTAGAGGAGGTACAACAGGGTATTAGAGCCTCCATTCCTGCTTGTATCACATCTTGTATCCAAGCTAGAGGCGGTACAACAGGGTTCTAAAGCCTCCATGCCCCCCGTATCACATCTTGTATCCAAGCTAGAGGCGATACAACAGGGCACTAGAGCCTCCATGCCCATCTGTATTACATCTTGTATCCAAGCTAGAGGAGGTACAACAGGGTACTAAAGCCTCCATGCCTGCCTGTATCACATCTTGTATCCAAGCTAGAGGCAGTACAACAGGGTACTAGAACCTCCATGCCCCTCATATCACATCTTGTCTCCAAGCTAGAGGCGGTACAACAGGGTACTAGAGCCTCCATGCCCACTTGTATCACATCTTGTGTCCAAGCTAGAGGCGGTACATCAGGGTACTAGAGCCTCCATGCCCGCCTGTATCACATCTTGTATCCAAGCTAGAGGCAGTACAACAGGGTACTAGAGCCTTCTTGCCTGCCTGTATCACATCTTGTATCCAAGCTAGAGATGGTACAACAGGGTACTAGAGCCCCCATGCCCATCTTTATCACATCTTGTATCCAAGCTAGAGGCGGTACAACATGGTACTTAAGCCTTCACGCCGTCCTGTATCACATCTTGTACCGCCTCTAGCTCTTATGCATCCACTGGTGCCAACACCTCCTAACAGTCTGGTCAGAACGGCCGGTGGGGGACAAGTCATCGATACGACCATCCAGCTTTTCACATCCCAATAATGCGCCCCCTCTGGTAACGGGGTGAAATCTCTAGAGGCGTCTAGTGGCCAACAAGCTCTACACAAGCGGAAGAAGAAGAGGTGACTACACACAAGGAGCCTCCGAGAGCCTCTTATAGGCCAAGGGGGGAACCACTTATAGGGCCTCCGGTGACAAGACTGTGCATCTAATCACACCACAACTCTCATCATTTACAGATCTGCCTGAGATGGACCTGCATGCCGGGTTCTGCAGTTAAAACGACATTCTTTCAGGTGCTTTATTTTTTTCCCCCTTTTTACAAAGTGTATAACACCAAGCCAATATGCTAACATACTTTTGGTTATAAACCAAGGTCAGCCCTCCAGCGACTTAAGATGCAGGATGTCCAAAAAATGATTAATAGTAGTTACCAGGTATGAAAATCTGCCCCAGATTCTGCCTGTGTTGGTACTCCCACTCACCCAAACTAGTTCAGAATTAGAAGATCCGACAGCCCACAGACCAGCGGCCCCATTTATGGTGGGTAAATAGAATCTCTCTCCCAATGCTGGACAACCCATTTGAGGCGTTCTTCATACACTGGCAACATTTCAGCAAGAACGTCTACTAATCAGAGTATGTTTGCCAGGTAAGAACACCTTAGGCCGAATGCACACAGGCGGGTCGGATTCTGCATGCCAGATCCTACAGCGGAATCAGACCCTGTGCCCAGCCGGTGAGCCCTGCGTACCTGTCCGAGGTCTTCATAATCTGTACTGCGGATGCGCAATACACAAAATGCTGCGGCGGTCATTGCAGAACTGCCATGGTTAGGACGGCTTCCATCGACTTCAATGGTAGCCATTCGCGCTAGAATAGGTCATGCTGCGATTTTCCCTCCGTGAGCGAGGGGGGGGGGGGGGGGGGGGGGAAACACACAAAAAAAAACACAATTGATTTCCGCTTGCGGACATTGAAAAGCAGTTTTCCATAGCATGCCTATGGGCAGTATTTGCTGTGGGATCTAGAGGCAAACACCCGCTTCCAGATTCCACAATGCAAATACATTGGGCCTTATACAGACCTGATCAAAGGACCAACTGAGGAATAGGCATTCACCCAGCACAGTTTTCTCGTGTGGTTTGTGTTATTACATAGCCATAGCAGCCGGTGACAAACACGGCAAACCACTAGAAACTGATTCTTACATAATATCAGAGATGGTAAAGAGCAGCAAATGATGCATCGCTGGGGAATTGTGTTTTCTTCTGTGCTACTGTTTCCTGGATTGTAGGTAAAGCTCAGGGATTTAGAGACTTTGGACTGAATGTGCGTGTGCAGGTACATAATCTACTTCTGCTAATGGGGGCGAATTGTCTAAAGTAAAGAGCCTAGAAGTTGACCATAAACCAAGATCTGTTGACCAAATGAGCATTTGGCCAACAGCCATCCCTCCCAACACCCCATAGACCTGCCTAGCTTGGCTGTCCGCATGTGTTCACAATAGGGAGAGTAAAGGCCCTTTTACACGCAGCAATTACTGATTGAACAACCTAACGACTGAATGAATTAACAACTTTTTGTGGGTAAACTGTAGAATATTTAAAAACATAGATAATAGTTTGAAACCCTCTCCATATCCCTCATTAGCTAAAGTAAATATTGTATATGTTGCTTGCTCAGGTGGGCGAGTGTTTATGCAAGGAAAAATCTGGCCAGCAGGCTTTTAATAAGTGTGAAGAAAAGCCATTATCTTCTGCCGCCACGGGTTTAACTCTCTGCCAGACACCTCGGGCACATTCTACGGTATACATTCCCTTTAAGCTATTGTACATTTGTTGTGTTCCGAGTTTACACAGAGTTGATAAACTTTAGGGGCTGGACACCTATACGTCTTTAAAAACTGGCTAGAAGTTCTATAACGAGGTAATTATTAAATTTCATGTAGTCAGAACAGCGCCAATGCGTGCAAGAAGCCACGCTCCACCTTGCCTCAGCGTTGCGTTCCTAAACATTGTCGCTGAGAGAGGGGCACATGACCCAACCCGTCCGAGGCATCAGGTGAACATGGCGCAGCATACTAGCACATGTGCAGTGCTGTTTAATTAAATGGTGGCTGCTGATTAACGAGTCTGGTCACATGACCCTCCATCACTGGACAACATGTTTTAATGCAACATGTGCAGATTTCTTGAAAATGTGTTTTATACTGAAATTAAAGTAATTTACATCTAAATTAACCTCTAGACAATTAGGCACCTGTGACCGTCAGACTGGTTGGCCTAACACTTTCTCAGCTTGGAATGAGTTTACGAGGTCATGTTCCTGTGATCTACATTGCAATTTTAGGAGACTTGAAATCGAAATGTAATGTCTCCAAGACGTCCGTGGGGGGATCTCGCTGTAACGCTGCTCTATCTACTGAGCGAGTGATAATTTATCTGTAACAATCCCTTGAATTAAGAGGCTGGCAGCAGAGGTGAACTACAACACATGAGGGAGCGATGCAATTAACCCGGCCCGGCTGTACTCCAGGTATCCGTATCACTTCCGATGAGTTACTAGAACAGCCGGAGGACCTGCACTTCTAGCTGACTTTACTAATTAAAACATTTAAAAAGGTGACCTATAAAGTCTGCCACAAGTTGTCCCAGACAGTCCGTGATGTCACCTCTGGTAATGGAACGCAGCCTTATTATACCACTAAATCACAATGTCTCTGCTCTCCGGACATTAGACCGTCACTGAGCCACAAATAAGCCAAATGCCTTCCCTACTGTGCATGGGCAAGACCCCAGCCGAGCCGGCATTACTTCACCCGCTGGTGCGTGCCAGTGAGCACACATGGGCACAGCTGATAGCGTGCCGGTGCGCGGCAGACACAGCGGGGGGCAACTGAGCAGCTCAGTGGTGCAAGTGCTCACCAGTAATAATGGGCTCCTCTTCTAGAAATCAATACACGAGGTCGGAGCACACTGCTCTGTATGGCAGTATACAGCGCCTGCTCGGCTTTAACCTCTTCAGCCAAATGAAAAGGAAAAATGTATCCTGCGAAAACACAATGACCACTCACTGTCATAGAACGGGAAAGACCATTTCTGCTTCTCTGCCTTATTAAGATGCATTCAAATTATCAAGCAGTAGAGCGGCAGACAGTGTCTGTGGTTCCATATGATGGCGCTATAGGCACTTCCATAAGGAATACAACTGTAATAAAGGATGCCATGTAAGGGCGGTTTCACAACTGCGCTTGAGAGTTCTGATTTCCTGCTACATTCAGAGAGCAGGAAGGGGGAATCTTCCTTATGGCGGAACCGAACAGCGTTGAATGGACCCCATTGACTATAATGGAGTCAGTTTGCTTTACGCTCAGCTGCGCGGCTTTTAGCAGGACAAAAACCGCTGCGCGCTTTCTACCAGATGTGACCCCCCCCCCCCCCCCGACACGTCCCAGTCTTTATTACATACTTTGCAGAAGTCTACAGACTTTTACTGTTCATACAAATTCCGTTTCTAAAGTGCCACACAACTCCGTAATAAAGCCATGTGGACAAGTGCCGACACATGCGATCCTCCTGGTGAGGCCAAGAGCAGTGGCCACGGCCCAAACCCTCACCGATTTCCCACAAACCAGTGCAGTTCTGCATGACTTTTTGCAGACAGCTGTTAACTTGCAGTACACAGAATAGCAGTGACTTACTTCAGGGACAGGGAGTAGTCGTGCTTGCTGGTCTGACTGTTCCTTACAAGATAGCTGCACTCTTTGCACAACCTAAGCAAGTTCTCCGCATCTGTCCGGCTGATGGCTCCATGGTACCAACTAAAAACACACAAAAAAATTGTTATAAGTAACAATACAAAAAAAAATAATCATATTTTCCAAAAAGCCTATTACTACATTCTCACAGAGGTAAAACCGTGTGAGAACTGTCGTTTACTACTGGTCATATGAATGCAGTAAAAAAGGACAACTCCAGCGACAACACATTTTTCCATCCCTGCTGCCCAGCAGCTGACTGCCTGTCACACTCGGAATGTCTCCGGTGTATATTGGGCACTTCCACTGCCTCTTGTCTGTAATTAACCAGAGCCAGCATGGGTTTGTAACAAACAAGTCATGCCAGATGAATCTAATTTCCTTCTATGACAGAATCACCTACTGGATTGATCAGGGAGATGTGGTAGATGTAGTATATCCTGACCTTCGTAAAGCATCTGACAAAGTATCTCCTACCATACTTATTGAAAAAATGACCAAATATGGGATTGACAAGGTAACTGTTAGGTGGATTCACAGCTGGCTGAGTGATCGTACTCAGAGGGGTCATAAATGGCTGCACATCCAAGTGGAGGAATGTGTCAGGTGGAGTACCCCAAGGCTCTGTCCTAGGCCCAGTGACATTTTTAGAACCGATCTGGAGGAGGGAACTGAGGGGAAACTGATCAAATTTGCTGATGACACAAAGCTAAAAGGGATAGCTAACTCTAGGAAAAGCTTACACAGTGGGCGGCGACCAACAGAAGGGTATTTAATAAGGAGAAATGCAAAGTCCTACATCTGGGCAAGAAAAATGGGGGGGGGGGGGGGGGGGAAAATCACATACAGAATGGGAGGAATTGGAAAAGTAGCAACACATGTGAAAAAGACTTGGGTATACTAATAGATCATAGACTGAACATGAGTCAACAATGTGATGCAGCAGCCAAAAAGGAAAACACAATTCTGTGATGTATTACGAGAAGCATAGAGTCTAGATCACGAGAGGTCATTATCCCCCTCTACTCTTCCTTAGTCAGACCTCATCTGGAATACTGTGTTCAGTTCTGGGCACACCACTTTATAAAAAGATATAGACAAACTAGAGCAAGTTCAGAGAAGAGTTACCAAGATGGTGAGCGGTCTGCAAATCATGTCCTATGAGGAATGGTTAAAGGATCTGGGAAGGTTTACGTTGCAAAAAAGAAGGCTGAGAGGAGACTTAACAGTGGTCTACAAATATCTGAAGGGCTGTCACAGTGCAGAGGGATCAGCCCTATTCTCATCTGCACAAGGGAAAACTAGAAGCAATGGGATGAAATTGAAAGGGAGGAGACACAGATTTGATGTTAGACAGGGAGGGTGATCAATGAGTGGAACAGTTTACCACGGGAGGTGGCGAGTCCTTCAATGGAAATGTTCAAAGAAAGGCTAGACAAATATCTGCCTGGAATGATTTAGTGATCCTGCACTGAGCAGGGGGTTGAACCCGATGACCCTTCCAACTCAGACATTCCGATCATAGAATGGTAGTCTTCCTCTAAAGAGCTTATGTGGTAGAGTCCACGGTATTAGTGCAATATGTCTCCACCGTCAGTATGGGTGGAGCCATACTGAGTTACAGTCATCGCCCTGGTAATGCCCAAAAGCTTTGGATTGTCTCCGTTCCCCATCTGTCAGCAGTGAGTGCAGAGAGGAGCAGGAGCTTTCGAGCGGTACGTGTTAGTCGGCAAGTGCAGCGTGGCTGGAGGAGCTGTGCGAGTAGGAGCAGCCGCAGCGCTGGAGGTGCTTCCAGGAATTGGCCGGCTAGGAGCAGCCGCATTGGGACTGCCAGAAGCACTTACAGAAGCTGGGCGGCTAGCAGCAGGATTGCTGGAGGGAGCTGGGTGGCCATAAGCCGCAGCAGGAGTGGCCGCGGCGGGACTGATGGAGCCGCATCCAGTGGTATGTGTTTGTGCCCGGCAGCGACGCAAGGTGATTGAGGAGGTGGCCAGCTAGCTGCCTAGGGGCGCCAGGCTGCAGCTTGTGCAGAGCCGGCGGCGACCCAGTGGTGTACGTTGGACGTAGCGGCAGGACCTGGAGCTCAGCAGCTAACGAGGGTTAGTGGCAAGTGATATATGTCTCGCGGGCAGCCAATCGTAGCTGGGGCATTCTATAGGTCTCAGGCAGCCAATCCGCAGCTGTGAACATTCCCTTTAACTGAGGCCAGCCAACCCACATCTCCACCCATTCCTCTGGTGGAGACATATTACACCAATAGCAGGGTCCACCACAGGAGTTATGCTGTATGGAAAAACTAGTCGGAACTGAAAATCACATGACATTTCAGGAGTAAGAGGCCAGGAGTTCAAGGTCATACTAGCTGATATATATACTGGGGACTAGCTACATAATGAACAAAAGGAATTTAATTGGGGTGGCTCTTTAAGGAATGAGTTAAAATGCTAGTTGACATTTTACAGATGTAGCAACCACTGTATTAGTGTGCCAAATGATTAACTTATGTAGCCATAGATATAACTACCGGCGAGCTGCGCAAATTGCAAAATACACGTTTTAGAAGTGCTGCATTACAGAACTAGAACACTGGCTGGGCTCCGTAGCACGCTACGTGTGATTACACATAACACCGTTACCAGTGCCAATATGCTGCCAAGCCCAGGCTGCTTCTCTTTAGTAAATGATTTTGAAGGGGGAAAAAAAAAATGAAATAGTAAGACGTGCCAAGACATAAGGACTCTACAAAACAAAAAAAAAAAAAATTTACATGAAGTACATTTTTGACCAACTGAACAATTTATGCACCAATGACTACTTTACTGCTGACATTTCTCTGAAGCGCTCACATTTGTTTCTCCAGTGCTACATTTGGGTCCACTCGTTCTCCCAGGATACCGCAGAGTTCGGGACTGCCATGTTTTATAGGTTTAAAGCCGCCTCCAGGGGCTCGAAGCTGTCTGCGCCTGTCACTGGATGGCGATGGCGAGGACTGTCTTTTCTCACCTCCATTAAACTGGGCTGTAAAAGATTAAAAAAAGGGTGAATATAACCACTCACTAATGTAGACGTCTACAAAGCCCCAGCACAGATCCTCTAGAGCGCCACCGCCTATAGGTACCCGCGTACGGCACTAATGATCAGGGGGAGCTCGTTTCCTGCCCCATAGATTACAATGCGATGGTAGAGAAGGAAGTCTTTCCCATTCAGCATTATATCAGTGCCCAACAGCCTCCCAAGGTCTAGAGTCTGGAAACTGGCCGAGCGCCACGGCTCGAAGGTTCACAGAAAACAAAAGCTCTTGGCTAATTATTAGTCTGAACTTTTACGGAAAGAACTTTAGCCAATAAGTTGTGACAAGTCCCCCCGATGTGACAAGTATTTTAGCAGCGTGCATTGTACGCAATTTTTATAATCTAAATAGGGCCTCAGCATTGCCAATATACTATTCAGAAAAACACAAGTCATTAGAAAAAGTGCAAAGAAGTGTTCACATAAACTTGGTGATTAAATGACTATATAAATCAAATCACAACTAAATACATTGTCAGTGGAGTGATAAATCAGTGGATCCCAACAAACCAACCTTCCACTATACAAATGACCAACATGTGCACAATCATTGGCTCTAGGCTTCCACCTCCTACATGGCCATCGGCCGCCATCACACAGAGCAACAAGACTTGTCCTACAAGGGCAGTGTGGCACAGATTAGGCATGTCTGCCTCACCCGGTCCCACGTAGGAAGAGTCACCCATGAAACCACTGTGGTAATGGAACGCTGAGCAGAAAGTGTCACTTCAGCCCCTCGGAATTAGTTGGCTGGAACAGACGGGAAATTCTGCAACAAAACCTGTATTTAGACACGCGGGTTTTGGTGCAGATCTCCGTGACCGATTCCGCTGCGGCCAAATTCCTGCTCGTGCGAAAGGACCCTCATGCTCTGAAATGTGTAGTTAATAAAATAGTTACGTCAGTTACACAGACTCTGGAATACGAGGATTAACAGTTTCTGCATTACAAGGTACAAAAATGTGAAAAGGAGTAATATTTCATAAGATCTGAAGAGCCCAGTTCTGTAAAGCCGTTGGCGCGGGCTCAGAGAGCGTTGGCTTCCAACACGCTGGTGTGGCCCATTGGTACGGGCGCACCGGTTTAGATACAAGAAACCCGTGAGAAAGCACCAGTTGGAGGAAGAACAAGCTGGCTTCATATAGCGCAGGAGTAACGCTGCTGCAGCCAATGGGAGGAGGAGAGTTTAATTCATTCTTAATAAGTATATTAGTTGGGCATGCCAGGAGCTATAGAACTGGTAATAAATCCTGCCCAGGCAAGGGGTGCAAGACACCATTCCATATCACTGCCTATACATCCAATTAGTTCACATGCGACACATCAGGACACGCGGACGCTTTATCACGCCATACCGTTGCTTAGAGCCCCACAGGCCCGATCCTAAGACTGGTACGACCTTTACACAACCTGCATCCCTCCAGAAGGTATAAACCTTCTCCAGGGAGTATTAGAGCATCAACAGCCCATTCTGCATTGGTTTCCTCTTGGTCCACAAGCCAGCTCCTCTGGTCCAGCAGTGTAGTTATAAGACCGATCCTTTCCTGGACTTTAATACAACTACTGATACTGTGTGTTCTTCATGTTTGCATTGTTGTGCTTCCATTCTTAAGGGGAGGTTTTTATTTTTGTACCGTGTTCCAACAGATTATTCTATAACTATACACCCCTCCCCCCTCATTCCAAAAAAATATTGGGACACTGTAAAATATAGGTAAATGTAAAGAGAAAAAGAAAACCATGATTTGGAAATCTCATATAAGCCCATGTTTTATTCATAATGGAACATATCAGAAGATGAAAGTTGGATATTTTCTAATTTAAAACAAAAAAGTTAAATCATTTACAAATAGATGGCAGCAACACATCTCAAAAAAGTTAGGCAGGGTTAGCAAAAGGCTGGAAAAGTATTACTAATAAAAAAAAAAATAGCTGGAAGGTCAATAACAACCGGTATGGTTCTGTGATGCAAATCACTGCATGGGCTCAGGAATACTTCTAGAAATCATTGTCTGTGAACACAGTTCGCCGTGTAATCAACAAACGCAAAATAAGGCTGTATCATGTAAAGAAGCCATATAGCAACAATCCAGAAACGCCGGCGTCTTCTCTGGGCCAAAGATCATTGAAAATGGACTGAGGAAAGAGGGAAAACTGTTCTGTGCTCAGATGAATCAAAATTTAAAAACTTTTGGAAGCCACAGACTGTGTCCTGCAGACTCAAGAGGAGAGAGAGCATTCTAGCTTATCAGCACACCATTCAAAATCCTCCATCTCAGATGGTATAGGGTTACATTAGTGCCTAGGGCATGGGCAGCTTACACATCCTGAAAAGATACTATCAATGCTGAGCAGCTTTTGAAATGCTACGGTACTCTCATCCAGACATCTTTCAGGGAAGCCCTCGCATATTTCAGCAAAACAATGCTAAACTCCATACTGCATCCATCACAACAGTGGAGCTTCACAGAAGAAGAGTCCGGGGGTGAACCGGCCGTCCACCAATAGGAAACAAAAACATCTGGCAAAGACGACCGAGGACTGCTGAGCAGTGGGAATCCTCCAGACAGGAACGAACACTCCAGCAATTGGTCTCCTCCCTTCACAGACATTTACTGACTGTTGTAAAAAGAAAGGAATGCTACACAGTAGTAAATATGGTTCTCTCGGGCATCAGCCATAAACGAGCGTGCTCGCTCATCTCTAGTTCTCACTTTATCAACTCTAAGAGAACAGCAGCCTTATAGAATTACATTTTCTGTAGCGCCAACATACTCTGCAGCACTTTACATAGAGTAGTCTTCTTAAGGAGGAGGAGTAGATAAATCGGTGGTATCAAACGCTGCAGAGATCCAGAAGAATCAGTCGTCGCCATTCGATTTAGCCATAAGATTACATTTAGGTCTTTATATTCAGGGAGGGGAAACATTAATACAACTGTGAAATGTTAATTTGGCTTTGTTATGGCCTTTACTACACTGATACCTGGAGACAATGCTATATGTAGCGGAGGGGCAGACCGTGCTGTCCTTGGAGAGGGGGCTATCCAGGCCGTCCTCAGGTTGGCGGAGTAGCAAGAACCTGTGCAAGACAACCCTGCATGAGGGAACCACGACATCAGACAAGCAGCTGTAGAATTGGCCAAATGTCCCAGAAAGAGCAAGAAGGAAAGCAAATACCAAGTATTTCTGTCCTGGATGGCAAAACTGGGCATTGCAATCTTCTATACGCACCATTGTTTTACGTTTAAGTAAAAGGTGCCGCCAGACCTCAACATAGGATACCGCATCACGGCCTATACTCTAATAAGATGCAAGATGATCTCCGCTCATAAACCGGACTTAAGACATCCGCTCCTTTCATTAGGCTCGCTGTATCTCCTAATTCACTTTATGAGGTCTGTGTTTACTAATCTCTCGATTTAATATATCTGGCAAACTGGCTTCTTCCTGTAAAAGTATGTATATCATTACACATGTAGACTATGTAATGAGCGATGGCCCCCCGGGAGAGGCGCAGGCGCATTACTCAATGCCGGCGCTGTACGGTAATTACACAATTATTAAGAATACTGGGATATTAAGAATGAATACATTTACTCTTAATGATTTCATGTCGGTATCTAAAAGGCTTGCAACCTAAAAATAAGCCCCTACGGGAACATTTTATATACCGTTTCTTTGAGAAACTAAATGCATTAAAGTCAAAAACTGGAGCTTTCAAATTTTTATTTACTTTTTTTATATTATTATTAGATAAGCCGATGAATAATTTATTGGAAGTGCTGTGTGTGCGAGGTTAGCGCTCCACGGTTAGAGGCATTATCATCTACATGTCTCAGGGGACTATGGCCCCGTATCTCCAGTGCCGGACAGATATCAACTCTGTTCAGGCATGTTAATCACTAGCCAATGTCTAACCAGTCACTTAAGTCTACTCTCCATAGGAATGCAGGTAATCCGGTCCCTCATTCGCTCCGGCTCCCAGTGGATACCACATTCTAATTTCTCTGTATCACACATGCTTCGGTTAATTGGGCCGTCTGTAGGCTTTGGGATGTAGGACGGCAATCATGGAACCGTGGGAGAACATAATAAGGTAGGGTAATATGGCAAGTGCTACATGCACCAGCATGCAGTGGATAACCGTGGCCATTATCGATCTTCGGGAAGAAGTAGTTGGTGCACCGTCGGCCGTTACCATTCATTCATGCAGCGGTATAATACTAATGTTTATTTCTCCTGAAGTTAACCGCGCTGTGTTGCTCCTTCTGCCGGTGTCCTGTCCATCAGTACACATCTGGCCCATCCATATCCAACTTCAATTTACATGACACCAGGGGGCGCAGGACTAAATTGACCACAATGATGAGCAATCTGCAGCCTGCCATAACCGTACATGTGCCACCGGCGGCATCCTCTAAAGCTGCCATCCAACAAAGCGGTGGAATGGTAGTATAAGACTCCAACATAATGGTTTCTAATGCATCTACTCTTTAATGGATGGCAACCATCATCCATATTTGATTACCTCCTCAAATTGTTATTTGAGCCCAGTTTCTTGATCAAGTGATTGCCTCTGTGAAACAGGCATTTTAACAGTCGCTTGTCAAGCGATTCATTCTATTAAATGGACATTTGTGTGGTTCACAGTCAGCCAATTCTGTCTGAAAGCTACAAAATCGTGACGATATCGCAGCTGTGTTTCTGCGATTTTGTAGTCAGTGATGTGTTTTTCTTACAAAAAAAATTAAAATAAATTGCGCACTAGCTTCGCTGTGGCTGGCGATAAACTTGTGCGATTTTGTCAGGAGAAGTCTAAACCCTCCCCCTAAAATAAGCCCTAGCCGAATTCCCTGAAAAAAAAAAGGGAATACTTACCTAAAAGGCTCGGTCCGAGTCCTTCTGCTGCTTTGCCAGGCACCCTGCAGTCTGTTCACTCACAGAAAATCACCTCGTTTGCGGGATTCAAAAATCTCACCTCTAGAAAGCGATTGCTCCGATTGGCTTAGTAGAGCTGGATGAACCAATCAATGCACCATTGTGAGGGCTGTGATTGGATGAGCAGAGTTTGAAGAACCAATCATTTTGTGGAGGCAGGATTTATAAATTGGCCAATCAATGCCACGGCTCAGCCAATTCATAAATCTCGCCTCCACAACGTGATTGGTTCATTCAGCTCTGCATTGATTGGCTGAGCAGTGTTTAAAGAACCAATCGGAGCCCTCGCATTGGTTTATTTGAGTGTTGCATTCATTGGTTTATCCAGAGCTATTCAGCCAATCAGAGCCATCGCTTCCAGGAGGTGGAATTTTTGAATCCCCTAACCAGGAAGTGATCTTCCGTGGGCAAACGAGGGGTTCAGGACGCTCGCGGAGCTCCAGACAGCAGTAGGAGGACCTGGACCGAGCCGAATGCTACCAAGTCTTATTTTAGGGGTAGGGAAACGCATCATATCGCACAAAAATCGCTAGTTTGTGAGATGCGATTAACAAGGAGGCTCCATATGGGCTACACAACATCGCAAGTTGCGGCAGTATAGAGAATGCCACAATTTTTTTCTCTCTCGCAACATCGCATCAGACAAAACATTGCTAATGTGAAGGAACCCATGGGAAAGCAGTTTTGTCACCTGTGTGAAAGCGTCCTGAGAATGAGGGAAAAAAATAATCGTCTGTGCAAGTCATGGCTGCAATTCTTTAGGGGCGTAGAATACGAACTACGTGATTAAAATATCTAGTCAGAAGGGGTTTGGAAGATAGAATAAATAAATCAAATTTAATAAAAAAAAATTTCAGAGTCTGTACAACACGTCTGATATGAGAGGTCATACATGAGGGAAGAGATAAACGTCAATGTTACAGGCGAAGGTGACATCTATATATTGTACCACCCCGAGTCGTGGGAGATTCCACGGGCCGATCATCCAGATTAAAATGTGTTTTCATAAAGTTTAAAGCATGTAAATTATAATTTGGCGTTGTTATTGAAATCTCCAACTAGTATGATGGACACTTGTGTGTCGACCATCATGTAGTCTCAGAGTAAGCCATCACCCCCCGAAAGGCATTTCCAAATCAGAGATGTGACGCTCGGCCGCCTTAATTTTGAGACGCTTCCGATAAGCCTTTTGACGTTCAGTATTGGTGATGTTAGACTTTTGGTAATTCTCACGAGCCGCTCTATTCTTCCTAATGGGTTTTCGATAAATGGCTTCAAAAACGTATTAGCCGTATTTCGAGGCATGTTGTGAAAGAAATGTTACACCCATCACACCACAATCTTCTGAAATGTTCATGATCTGCTTTTTTACTGCACACTTGTAGAACCTGGAGACAAATGAAATGACAGCTCACACGATGCGACAACACAACGGTGTCCAGAACTACACTAATTTATGTAGCTGCACGGCTCGGTGATTTTAGTACCCCAAGATGGCGGCCCTTTTGGGTGGCTCAGACGGCGGCATACTGAAGTCAGACCCTCGATACTTTACAATGAGATATTAAACACTGCCGTCGTATAATCGGTCTAGAAATTTTGATTTTAGGATTTAGGTTTTTGTAACGCTCACCGGCCCAAGTGCGGTTCACGAACTATAGACCTATTGTACGTCAAAACTAGATCTGTGAATGGCAGAATGTCTTTTAGGTCGTCAGTGGAGAAGTGTGGACTGTGCGTTAGCCATGGTGATGTACTGATGGAAGCTGCAGCCTTAGCCTTGCCATAGAGTAGGGTTTCTAAAGGACTTCTTGCTCATGGTTGGTTTGTGAAGGTCGTTTGAAGGACATAGATGCACTATAGATGCTTAATGCATTGGCACAAATCGCTGCCAAATATTGTACTGCCCCACGCCCCAGCAGATGAGGGCACCATGATATCTCCAGAATGGCAGTAGTCAGGAAAGTCGAAAGCCTTTTTTTTTCTCTTGGCGTTCCAGGAGAAAACTCCGGAAGCACTTCCTATATGGTTAGCACACAAAGTAGTGTCAGGAGTTAAGTGGCCGATTGTGAAACGATTGCGAACACTTTGATTTAATGTGGTCATAAGAGACTCGGCAATTCGAGGCTTTACAAAGGCAACGGAGATGTTTAGCGCCCAACACCCAGCGCTCCTTGAGAGAAGGATTGAGGAGTCGGTGGAAAGTTTGTAGGAGAGGATTAGATTTAATTATATCTGTTTCCAACTGCATGGAAAGGTTATTAAAAGCCAATTACCTCCTTTGAATGCAGTGAAGCAAGCGGGGACCATTCCGACGTCCTGCTTGCACTATTTAATACAGAAATTAACTGCATTTTAATTCTTCATGATAACTTAACCTCAAGAGAGAAAACCAGGAGGAGGCGAAGTAGAGAGCAATTTTCTGAGCAACTTAGGAGGAAAGAGATAACACAGCAGGTTCATATAAGCAGGCGGTGCGGGCGGACCTCACCCATTGTCATACTAACAAGGATGCAAGACACCCGAGACCAACGCTTCATTTAATAAAAGGTATTTTCAGCACGGATAGAGGCGCAAATAGAGAAAGATTCAAAATATCATTAATTGATTTAAATCTGTGTCAAGTGGCGTACAAACATCCATCACCGACATGCAAAAGCAGCGGGGGCCACCACCTCCGATGCTGATGGAGACTATGGGGTCCACTCACGGACCAAACCCAGTCTTTGAGATCAAGATGGGCGTTCACAGCTATATGTACGTGAGCCCGAGGAACAAGGGCACAACTCATGGACACCGGCATGTCCGATCTACGTGGATTGGGCAAATTTTGCATGTCCTACTCTTGTCCAACAGAAATCGGTGAGAGTAGAACATGCAGCATATTCATGCGGGAAAAATAGTCCATCTGAAAAGTTGTGCATGTGACTGGTTTCATAATTGGGCCGTCCGTGGAATACAGGAACGCTACACAGCCTGAAACTACAGCGGCGTGAAGCAGC
The DNA here is from genome assembly GCF_035609145.1 of Eleutherodactylus coqui. NCBI lineage: Eukaryota > Metazoa > Chordata > Amphibia > Anura > Eleutherodactylidae > Eleutherodactylus > Eleutherodactylus coqui. The sequence continues at coordinate 243,045,208 of NC_089841.1, read as the reverse complement.
CCTCAAGGACCCATCTAGAAGGGTAGACCTGCCGAAACCAGCGCCGATGGACATTGTAGCATTTCAATAGGTGTTTGTTTAAAAAGTGATGCCCCAAGTAATTAGGTTATCCCCTATCCCAGAGGTCACCCAGCATTTGAGATCTACCATCTTCTAGGATCCCACTGAAATAATTGAGAGCAGTAGAGCACATGTACCACCATTACTCCATCCAGTTGGGGGTCGCTCGGGACTCATGTTTAGTAAGGGCCCCAGTGATCAGACTTACAACAATCACTAAGCTGTTCTCCATCCTGGGGGTAGTGAATAAATTAATTTCATGGGACAACCCCTTAATGCTAAAGGGTGTACATGTACCTCCTGCAGCAGAGTTTCTATGGAGTGGACCCGAGAGCTGAACCAACCCCATACATGGTGGATGTCACCGGTCAGACAGCCGACACCTGCCCACAACAGCCGCAAATTGGAAGCCATTAACCATTTAGCTGCCACAGTAAAAATCAGACTGTGGTATTTAAATGGCCTAACGGTAGGTGGAAGCACCCTCTATCACTTAAACAGGCTGCTGCATGTGCATTCCATAGCTGAACGGCACATCTCACAGTGATGTGATTAGTTGTATAGTAATTAGCACAACTACAGCTCACAGAATTCAATTGAGATTTCAATTATAAAAGTGGTGGTATTCTGCGCTGGGGATTCTACTTTTCTGCTTCATTCAGGAAGCAGGAAAGGGGAATCCCCACAGACAGAACCAAAACCGCGCCAGGCGGTACCCACTGACTAATGGAGGTACACCCGCTTTTTGCCCAGCTGCCCGGTTTTGGGTCAAAAAGTGCTGCATGCAGAGTTTTCTTTTGGTACTTGCAGCCAGATCTGCGACGGAACCACCGACCGGAAACTCCGATGCAGATGTGAAACCGGCAGTAAACAAAATTGATAGAACATGAAAGGTAAAAAAGTATGAAGGAAAATCTATAAATACTGGAAACTGACGACATTATGTCTTAGCCATCTTGCTCCGTTTTGGACAGCCGAGGATATCTCCAAAGCATTGCCAAATCAGACGTCCTCTAATGTGGACCCGGTATAAGGAGGGCTGTCTGGCAGCAAACCCGCCTCAACCACCAGCTTCCATATTTATGAAGCTCTAGAACGACGCACGATGCCAGCCGGCAGGCTTGTAAACAAAGTGCCCGCTGCAGAGATCTCAGCTCTCATTAGAAGCACCAGTCTGTACAGCGAAGTGACAAAGCAGCTGTAGAAAACCTGCGAGGATCAGCCCTTCCCGTCTGCAGCCCTGAGATGGCAGGTGTTTTACATACAAATAGCAGCGAGTTGGGGAATCAGCCCCGGGCGTTTTATTACATAATGGTATAAAAGCTTTTGGATGTAACTTGGCATCCCGCAGCCGTGGGCGAGGAAGGGGCCCGTCGCTGCGGCGCGGCAGCAGACACCGCGAGACAAATACACACAAATGTCAACGTGCGTGCCAATAAGTATCTGTACAATCTGATATGTTATTACTGGGCAGCAAATGAGTTCCAACAGCTAATATATTTACTAAGCACATAATTAGAAATGGTACCTGCACAACAATGCTGCCCGAGTGACTGCCAGCTACTCCATATGCGATTAGCATCCCCAACGCGCTTCCAAGCTGTCAATCACCAACTCCACTGAAAGGGGATTTTATTTAGACTTGCTGGTTATAAAAATTAATATGACCGGGGCGGCACAAATAATTTAAACTGCTGCAGTGAAATAAACCAATTAACGCCGTATATTAGAACACACTTGTACCCTATCCACTAACTACGCCATGTTACAGTGGATTCATGGAAGGAGAGAGTATTTAAAGGCTTTCCCAAACTTCTCTCAACTCCAGTCCTCAGCGCCCCCCAACAGGTCATGTTTTCAGGATATCCTATAGTAAGTACCCCTGTGGCGCTGACTATAATTACATCACCTGTGTAACACTGGGGAAATCCTGACGACCTGACCGGTTGGGGGCTCTGAGGACTGGAGTTGGGAAACGCTGGGCTAGAATATGAAACCATGATGTGGCAGGCTGCAATGCTGAATGTGAAGCCGCTGGACCTGCTGCTTGTTCTGGTTAGGGCCAGATTCATGTGACCGTATTTGGGCACACAACATTTGTGCACGCAATACGCAGTAAATAGAACCTATTCATTTCAATTGGTTCCTTCACAATCACGTATTTTATGTGCGCAAATTCCGTCACCCAAAAATACACACCATGTTCTATTTTTCTGTGCATTTGCACAAGCATATAGAACACATGAATTTCAACATACGGGACTGAAAGTGAAAAACACAGTTGCGTGTGCAAATATGCAACACCCAATGCGCAAAAGAGCAGTACAAATGTACATGCAAGTTTGCATGTGACTATTGCATTGCTCTGCAGAGGCGCCATTTATGGATAATTCTTTGCACGGGGCACAAAGTTACGGCTCCATTGCGTATGCAGCAACGGTCCTATTTTCTGTATTGCATGCGCAGATTTTGTGCACGCAAATACGCCCGTGTGAAGCCGGACGAACACTGCTGATCACTTTGTGAAGAGCGGTTTCCAGGAAATGCGCACAAGAGCGGTTGGGATTAGAAATACTGCAGTTTGAAGAAAACCTAGCAAGAGCAAACCGCCCAAGTGCTCTCCACATTATGTGGGAAGGGCAGTTTTGTGCTATGCATTTTCAACTAAGAAAAATATACATATATTGAATCCCGCACACGTGGATGCATGATATATTTCAGCCACGGTCGGCCAGAGGGCCAATTGGTTTTTGCAAACTCTGACAAAAACCAAACAAATAATGGCTTTCCAGTCTTTTCCCCTTTTGTTAATCCTACTTGTACCCGTGTAAGAAGTAGTACATAAAACATTTGTGCTGTTTGCATAGACGCCAGTGAGCAAACGAGGCAATAATCAATTAACTGTGTGCTTGTAGCCAAGAAGAGGCCTCCCCCCCTCCTCCAGGAATCACCTAATCATGCGGATGACGGGTGACAAGTGTCACTTCTTCCTCCGGGAGCAGCCCTGATTAGAGAACCAGATGCTGAAGTGCGAGGGTCCCAGTGGACGGGATCCTGGGTGGTCTGCTAGACCAATTAAACATACAATATTCTTGTGTGACATTCAGCACCGGGCCGGGTGACAGACACCGAGGGGACGCTTATATGTTCAGCAACTCGGGAAGTTAACCATTTACTTTGAACTTCCCCCAACAGCACAATGTAGGATCACAGACGGCCGACGGCCCAGAGATACAGAAGGTCAGATACCTGCCAGAGCCGGTAAGGCCTTGTTCCATTCCCACGGCTGGTCATACTCGTCCGCGGGCCGGTCGTCATCTTGAGGCAACTTGCTTTCTCGCATTCGCAGGCCAACAAGGCTTTCGGAATCCAACTCCACTCCGTTACATTCTGGCTCATACGGCGTGTCGTACAACTGGATGTTTTTCTGGGTCGGCTTTTGGCTCTCCTGTTTTTGAATATCTATGCAATGAGGAGAGAATACATTTGGTTAGCAGTGCAGTAAGATACGTCTTGTGCATTCAACACGTTAGAACTAATAGTTGTAACATTAAGGGAAAAAAAACCCAAACATATGGGAATTCAAGTCATCCTCCGCAAAAAAAATAAAAATAAAAAAATCGGTAGCACTGCTAAAAGTCGCCCTCTTATTACAGAAAGAGACAGATCTCCCCTTCAGGTCTTCTAGAAGGCTGGAGGACAATCCGTACGGGAGCTGTAATGTATGTAGTAGTTGGCAAAAAGCTTTCCAAAAAGTGAAGAAAAACTAGAAGTAACAGCAGCATAGAAGTTCATAGCAGAATAGCTGCATGTTATATAACGCCGCATCAACTAATTCAGCTCCCGGCCCCCTCATCACACCCAGGAACCCCCCCCTGGTATAAACCAGCGGTAGACACAGCAATTTCTGAAAGTTTGGTTAAATGTAGAGCTTTTCAGTAAGAATGGGTAACGGCGCTGAACCCTACAACAGTGCCGGCTCTATACCGGGAATGATCGGCTATGCAACAAGATTTTCAGAGCATTGAGACAAAATCCATCCACTTGAATGTATACAAAGCAGGGAGGACGTATTTCACCAACTACTAACCTTTTAACCCCTCGATAGCACTTTTTTTTATCCAACCCCACTTTCAATCATATTTTCATTTTGACACCGCTATACGAGGGCCTTTTTTTTACGGGACCAGTTATATTTTCCATTGGTACCACAAAAAAAAAAAATCTTTAAAAAGTGTTTCAATTAGGTAGGGGTGAAAAGAAAAATGTGATACTTAAAGCTTTGTGTACGCTTTGACCCACACAGTCCTTAATGAACACGTCTGGCAAATCCAGCATTACAAAGTTGCAAACTTAAATGCGTTTTCTGGTACTTGTCTTCTGGATAGGTCATTAACAGTTGATCTGTGGTCAGCTTTCACCCCTGCAGTCAGTGCGGACCAATCTGAAAGTCGACCGCTCTGACATCACTGTAGCTGCCTGAGTTAGCGCCTGCATTACCAACCGGGGCCGTTGCAAGGTGGATGGAGCCATCATCTTCAGGCTCTGTCAGCACCAACATAGAGCCCGATAACAGCTGATAGTCATGGTTCCCAAGTGGCGGATTCCCCACCAACAAGTCATCAATTGTTAGCGGTCTGCTTCTTGCAACAAAATGTCTAAGTATTGAATAGTGGCCTGGATTGGTACTGCAGGCTAAGTCAATGAGGTGTATGGGAGCCAGCCTGCAGTACCAACCTGGGCCACTGCACTATGTATGGAGCTGCCCACTTCCTGCAGCAAAAGAACTAGCAGTAGGACGACCCCGTTAAGTACTATAAAACCCCATAAATGTCCTCTAACACGGCTGTTGATCGCCCAAACGGTCCTTCTAGATCATTGCCCTCTGTAGGCCCATTGCTGGGGATTATAACAAACACTTATTGCCAACAGCATAAAACAACTTATTGGCAGCACATCTCCTCAAGTAAACAGTATGGGGGTGAACGACTGGCCATAATGATCAACAGCTTGGCCAAACTTGGAATTACGTGATACAATCTTCAAACGTGAGAATTACCTGCCCCTGTAAGAGGGTCCTCTTCATTAGAGAGCACACTTATGGGGCAAATTGGTCTTTAATGTTATGGCCGATTGGTGTAGATTATGTTTACTCTACACGGAAATGGTAATTGGGTAGCAAATGAGCCCATGTGCACAATGGCGGAAGGGAGTCAATTGTAAGACCGCATATACCGTATGTGTCTAGTAGAGCAATTGACTAGTAGCAGCCCTCGGCTAGTGAACCTGGCAGGCGGGGGGCCTTTGTAGTGGCTCTTCTACATCTTAAATGGCTACTGCTCTTTAAAGCCCTCATTGTTTTGTCCAAAAAGCTGTTCTAAAGAGCTTAAATCACTCGATGCTGAAGGCTGTCTATAAGGATTATAAGTCTCGGCTTCTTTCAAGGCAAGGAGGGGAGGGGGGGGGGCGACAAAATACCCAAAAACCTTGCTCACCACCATGCTCCACATGAGACAATTCAAGGTTTTCTGTGAGCATTTAGAGGGTCAATGAAAGATTGCTGATCGCCTGCAGCTTACAGAGTCAAGATGGGCCTGAAAGTGTCCCCGCTGTGCTCTTTAATGGATTTTGGCAGCCATTAACTCCAACATCTTAAATTAACACCTTGCGTGCTCGGAATGGGTGTAGAGAACAGCTATGGGGCGCACATTAGGTTTTAATCTTCCGGGACCCTGGCATTTATCTCATGTAATAGGCATTCAAATCGGCTAGGCCGTGTGCTGTAGCCATTTGTAAAGGCACCATTTTCACCGCCCCCCCCCCAAACCCCCCCCCCCCCGCAGCGGCATTATTTTCTTAAAGGATTGTCTTTACTGACAGACGGGGAGCTCGATAAAGCTTATACAAATTCCTGGCTCTCGGCCAAGGCTATCCAGATAAGAACAATTAAATAAGCGTCCGCTCTAATTCCGGCTTACTTTCACCGATTCCTGGTCAGAGATCCTGACACCGGGCCGCCACATTAACACGCCCGCTCACATTCGTGAATTAAGTACTAAGAGCCACATTGTCAACGAATGACAGAATGCGAGAAGCAAAAACAACGTATACTATGGAGAGAAAAGCCAAAAACTAAGACAAGCCCAACCTCAACTGAAGAGGTCTTGTCTACAAGTGTCCGGGTCACAACGTGGACCAGAAGAGAGCTATGAAGGGCATCTAATGAGAAGTAATCCGGGTTGGACTCGTCCACTTGAAGACTGAATGAGAAGCTCAAGATTCTTGGTTTGCCCGAGCAAAGGATTGAAATGTTTTTTTCCCCCAGCCACAGTGCCACCCTTGTCCTTAGGGTTGTGTCTGGTATTGCAGGTTAGCTACACTGAGATAAAATAGGGCTGAACTGGAATACCCAGACAGCCCATGGGCAAGGGGTGGTGCTGTGTTTCGAAGAAAGTAGCTATGTTTTTCTAACCCTGGACCACCTCTTTAAGGGTTGGTAAATGGCATAACAGCATGATCTGTGCGCTCAATAAAAGATTTAGGGGGCATTTAAAAGTGGACACATGGACTGTATAGATTGACAGTAGAAGGGTTTCTTCTGGTGGGAGTCAGTCTGCTCCGTTTTTTTGGGGGTCATCAGTGACAAAGAAAAAAACAAACAAAAAAACATTTTCTAGTGATTATGACTCCAGTTGTGCGGCAGAATGGCCCTGGACATAAGAGTCCCCCCCTCATGTATATACCCAGACAGCCAGGTAACTGGAGGACAGAAAGTATATTAGTACTACCAATATTCATGGAGCCCATCTTATTACCTACTATTAGGGCGCAGTCTCTGTGCAGATCAGCCGCCATGACGGGCTCCCAAAAATAGTACTTCTATACCACAAATAACACACGCGACCCTCGCTGTGTCCCAAGCGCCTGGAAATTATCCCAACAGACAGCGTGGTGTAATGGCACTACCTGTCTCTGGATGGCGAACAACAAGACAGTTGGAGCTGCTCGTGCTTGTCGGACGATCAGACGCTCCCTCTCTACTGGTGGTCTGTAGGGGGCGTCCTGAGCCCGGTCACCTTGTGTCCCCTTACACATCCACTGGTCCCAACACCTCCTAACAGTCTGGTCAGACGCTCCTCTCTACTGGTGGTCTGTAGGAGCGTCCTGAGCCCAGTCACCTTGTGTGCCCTCACACATCCACTGGTCCCAACACCTCCTAACAGTCTGGTCAGAAGCTCCTCTCTACTGGTGGTCTGTAGGAGCGTCCTGAGCCCAGTCACCTTGTGTGCCCTCACACATCCACTGGTCCCAACACCTCCTAACAGTCTGGTCAGACGCTCCTTTCTACTGGTGGTCTGTAGGGGGCGTCCTGAGCCCGGTCACCTTGTGTCCCCTTACACATCCACTGGTCCCAACACCACCTAACAGTCTGGTCAGACGCTCCTCTCTACTGGTGGTCTGTAGGAGCGTCCTGAGCCCGGTCACCTTGTGTGCCCTCACACATCCACTGGTCTCAACACCTCCTAACAGTCTGATCAGACGCTCCTCTCTACTGGTGGTCTGTAGGGGGCATCCTGAGCCCGGTCACCTTGTGTGCCCTCACACATCCACTGGTCCCAACACCTCCTAACAGTCTGGTCAGACGCTCCTCTCTACTGGTGGTCTGTAGGGGGCGTCCTGAGCCCGGTCACCTTGTGTGCCCTCATCCACTGGTCTCAACACCTCCTAATAGTCTGGTCAGACGTTCCTCTGTACTGGTGGTCTGTAGGGGGCATCCTGAGCCCTGATAGGTGAGGTGAGATACGGATAGCTGAGATAAGTAGATTATGGTACAGCCCCTTAAATTGTAAATTGGAACATAACTTTACAGAATTTTTTGCAATATATTGTAAAATTTGTGCAATTGGGAGTAACAGGACACCTACGTATAAGGGCCGCATCTATATCCAGGAGGGAAAAAAGTAAACAAATCACAAAGTAAAAGAAACATGATAAAGTTCCTTCCTCTGGCCTGATCCCGCTGCTTCATCTACACTCGGACCTCCAGTTTACTGAAGATAATTTACTATTTGAAGACCCCAAAATGGATGGCAGCACTTTTTCTGCCAAGAAACTGAACAGTTACTAAATAAACAAAAAGGAACCAAAAATGTGAATTTTTTAATTGTATCATATTCAACTATTTAATTTTTTCTTTCAGAAACCCAACTGCCTCCGAGGACTACAGTGACTGCGGTAAGTGACAATAGACAATTCTACATTGTGCTGAAAGCCAAGGGGGCTCCCAGTGAAACACCTCCGGGGAAAGGAGGATCATTTGTCTAAAAACAAAACAACCCCCCACATTTTACACGTACGGTGCAATTGGCATCACTTGCATCTCCTGACACATAAAAGACAAAATCTAGCAGATGGCATCAAAGGGGAACGCTGGAGTCTTTACTCTGAATCCACAAGGAGAAAGGATGCAGACTTCCTGGAGCCGCCAGCTTAGCGGAATAGCTGTAGGTAAAGTGCAGAGAGCCCTCCCCCCATAACACTTGGGGCTTTCGGAGGTTTGCATCTCAACATGTCATAGCATACCCCAAGTTGTTGCTGACTATGGTAGGGTTTTCTTAAGAAAATATTCACATTATCTTATCTAGTTTCCCCTCTAAAGCCCCATTTACACGCAAAGCTGATCGCTCGAAATTTGTTCAAAAGACAGTTTGAATGACAGTTTTGAGCAATCATTTTGCATAAACTACTAATGGGCACCAATTACCCATTAGTAGCTTATTAGCTTCATTTGCATGCAAATGAGCCTCCCTTTGCTGCATGCACATAACAGGGTGTGGTCTGTAATCTGCATACAGCTTTATTGTTCTCCAGTGGGACAGCAGCTGAAAACAATGTCATCAGCGCACCCGTGGAGAATCACAGCATGCAGTCCCTGCTATCAGCTGACCAGCCGAATAATGGTTTTTATGCTGAACTAAAAATCCTTGTTCGGCCGAAAAGCCAATGATGGTAGCATTTACACACAATTATTGCTCAAAAGCCATCGTTTGAACTAACTGAGCGATAATAGTGTGTAAATGGGCCTTTATGCAGGTTTGGAGATTTCAGGTCTCCTCCCTTACATGGTACGCTGCCTCAAGGAGAGGCCATCGTTTTTCACATTGCATCTCCATAATATACCCTCGCTAGACAGACTAAAGGGGTTGTAAGAGAACTAACTTGTATCACCTCCATAAAGATAGTTGGTAAGTTGAATTGGTGGGGGTTTCACTGCAGAGACCCCTACCAAGCCCGAAAAAGGGGTCCCTTTTCCCCCATCCTCCACCCTGCAGGCTCGCTGGACCCCCGAAGTGAATGAGGACATTGAATTAAGCAGTGGTCAGGCACGCACGGCACCACTCCATACATGTTTAATGCGACTGCTGAAGATGAAATAAGTTGAGCACTTGTATTCTTATCTGCCCCATTGAAGTGAACGGAGTGGTGGCTGAGGACGTGCAGCCATTGTTCCCAATCAATGAGTCATCAGTGCGGGTGGAAGAAGTGAGGAGATGGGGAGCGCCTCCCCTCCCACACATTCTTGGGCTTCGTGAGGGGTCTTTAAGAAATAAGTTAAATCATAGTGAATCTACTGTGTTTGGTGTGATCCTGTAAGAGTCAATACCAAATTGTACAAGTCTCTGGAGACAGCAAGCACAAGCCTGGGGTCAATTCTGCAAGTATGTATCTTTGCTTCATCATCAATCCACAGGTTCCTCTACGGCAGCTACTGCCCAGTTTCCTCATCTACAATTCCTGAATGAGCTACAGCCAAAGAGACCACTGATCCTCCAACCTGTGGATCCACTGGTCCTCCAACCTGTGGATCCACTGGTCCTCCAACCTGTGGATCCACTGATCCTCCTTCCTTGCTGTTCCATAGTTTGTTTACAACCACAGAGATCTTCTGATCATCAAGTTGAATACCTACCTATCTTTAGAAGGGAGTCTGTCAGCTGGATGATGCTGCCCAAACTGCAGGCATCATATTATAGAGCAGAACGAGCCGAGCAGATGGATATATAGTTTAATGCAGAAAGAGTCCGTAGAACTTGTACTTTATTCAGTTATATCTCTGCACATTTACAGATGAACAGTCCAATGGGCGGTCCTATCAGTGAGCTGTGTATGACTACCTGTCAATCACAGATGGCTCCGCCCACAGGACTACAGCTCAGAATGTGCAGAGATATAAATTAATAAAATACAGGTTTTACTAAATCTTCCCCCATAAAGCTATATATCCATCTGCTCGGCTCCTCCTGCTCTATAACATGCCTGCAGTTTGGGCAGACTAACATTTGGCAATACATCATGGTTATTACTCCATATACAGAGCACGCTTGTGCTGTAGGTTTAGTAGAAACGCAAATTAGTGATTCGGTACGGCAATCTGTAAAACACGCAACTTCACACATGCATGAATTATGGGCCAGGCAACACGTGTGAGGGGCATACATGATTCCAGGCCTATTGTATGGGATGTTGGGCGTTCCAGCAGCTTGTCAATCATGATGGCGGTGCAGAGACTTCGGGAGCTTTATTTGCCAACGTGGCATGGAAATCTCATTATAAAAGATTACTGATCTGCTTAGTGTTATTTTACAAACTAAATACAAAATTAACCTTTTAATCTCCATGCGTTGATACAGAAGGTTTCCAGCACATGACTGTAAACTAAAGAGAACCCATGCGGAAAGGTGTCCAGTTTATCAACAGGATTGTGCCCCTTTCCTGCGTTTCCTTAACATACATGCAACTTTTTATATACTTTTCTTTGTTAGGCCGGCCTCACACGGCCGGATAGTAACAGCGGGTTCTGCGAGCGATTCATCCGCGGATCAATCAAATGCAGCGTGCATTAGATTATGCAGTTGATCACATTTGTGGGTCAGAATTGCACATTCCGCTTGCGGAAGATAGAACGCATATTCTATTTTACCACGGAATACGTGATCATAGCGCCCATTGTGCTCTATGGTCGCGGATATAACTACAGCCCATACACATACGGCCATACGCAGTACATTACGCGGCCGTATGCAGGGTCAGCAATCCCGCATATAGCCATGTGAGCCTGGCCTAACTGATAAATCCAGAAAACCACTCATGTCCGTGATGTCAGATCCAGGCAGGGGCAGCGCCAATCGTATGGACTGTAATGTGTAAATAGCTGCAGGTGACTTGCGGCGTTGTACGCATGCGCCCGTGTGAACGAGCCCTTACAATGCAATGATAAAAATCGCTTGGTCCTTAAGACACAAAATAGGCCGGTCACCAAGGGGTTAAAGTGAAGGAGGGAACCAGTTGATCACCAGGCTAATTTCATACTGGGCACGGCCAAGGCTCAGGTCTACTTAAAGCTCACCTTCACCTTTAATTTACAAATGTGACTGTGCCCGCAGCACCATTATTTCTAAGTCTATGTCCCTTCCATCTCAGCGGTATCTTCGGATTATCTGCAGGGGCAGAAGGAGCAATGTCCAGAACATAAACCCGGAGATTGTAGGACCGCCACCCATCGCTGCTCTTCTATCTACTGGCCAACTAGTCAGCGTCACAGCGGTGTATATAGGAAGCCGGGAGCAGGAAGCATATAACATCCCATCTCCACACTTCAGCTCATGACGAGTGATCCGCACTAACATTTCCCCGCTGGCACTAGGACTTGACGCTGGCACATACCTGTGGGCAGGATTCGTTGGCTTGGCATACTCTGACATCTGGATTCGATAAAACTCTAGGTTGTGTTCTGCTGCTGTCCTACTTGAACGCCGACAGCAGACAGACGAGTGGCGGCTTACAGTGTTTGCTGCAGCGCCGGCCAACAAGCCGTGTTTTGCTGTAAGCACTTGCAGACTGAAGCCGGCAGCTCATTAGACTTTTATTGGTTCCCGATGCATCTGCCCAAGGACAGAAACTGCGGCTCACGGGGGACACAATCCACACAGATGGAAGCAACAGTAGCCAAAACCAGGCTGTACGTGTAAGACATGCTGCGGGTGCAGGAGGCAGCCATCCCAACTGGCATCATCCAACCATCTGCCTCCGCTCTCAGAAGAGCCAGCAAAGAAAGAGCTGAAACCTATATGTGGAACGGCGCAGATGAGTAGTGGGGACCATGTGGGTGCGGGGAGATCAGAGGAGGCATCCATCAATGCAGCAGCAGCCGTACAACACGGACCTCAACAGCCATTGGCACAAGGTGCCCGGCGCAGATACACAGCAGGTGATGCACTCTGCCCTGCTGGAAGACGAGCGGCCTTAAGACGAGATGATTTATCAGTTGAACGAGTGAATTCAGTCATCATTTATATAGTTTATACCGCAGGTACCTCGTTCACAGTGGCTGTACAAGTGATGAGCGGGTGCGGACGAGCGCTATTTAACCCGAACGATAAGCGAACGAGCCAACAATGGTTTCTAACCTGGCATAAAATGAACGAGTGAAAAACTGCACGATTATCTAAAACACGAGCCAACGACAAACGAGCAATCACCTTGGCTGGTATGGACAGTAGTTCCATCTATGAGCGCCCTCAGCATGAAAGGAGAACCACAGTGTGAATTTGAAAAGATTTATTGCTGTGTTCAAGTTTCCTTCATTCTTTTAACCTCAGCAACATATAACATGTATGTTCGGCCCTACTTGAATAGTAGTGAAGGGGGTTGTAGCTAAACATGGTGAAAAATAAACCCTATACCCCCCCTTCCCGACTCCCTGCTGTGCCCAGCGCCGGATCTCCCCTCTGACATAAGGTGTACAGGCCGCAGCAGCCAGCCGCGGCGGAAGCCCCAGGCCGCAGCAGCCAGCCACTACATTGTTCCCCTACCCTTCATGTCATGCAATCATGGATGGCACCGTTGACCCGTTCACCAACCGTTCGGTAGAACCACTTACCGCTCAGTCACTGGTACAGTCGATACGAGTGACCGAACGATTTAGCCTGAATAAACAGACTGCACAAGTGAGTTCGGACATCGTTCGCTCGTGCCAACAGTAAGTAGTTAGGTGTAAAGGCACCCTTTTGTCACCACTTGTCTGCACCTCCCTGAGAGCAGTAACAAGTAGTGACAAGCTCTCCGATTGCAGGGATATGTCTGCTGTATGTATTTGTGCTGTACATTGGGGGAGCCTACATCTTACTAGTAACCATAAGTTAGAGGACTACAAGAAGTAGTCCTCTGTATACATGAGCTGCAGCTAGCCTCACCCACACCACTCTGTAGTCACTGATTGACAGCTGCCTGCCCATCACTGAGCACAGACGACCAGGCTGTCAATCAGTGGACGACGGAGTGAGCGGGGGCCATCTGCAGCTCGTGAAAATCAGGGGTATGGGAGGGGGGGTATATGCAAATAATAAAGAGACTCACAGAACACTGCGTAATCGCTCCGGAAAAAGATCACATCTGGAATTAGTCATTTCAATCGCCGCGTTTGTCTGTCATGCCTAGCAGGCACAAAAAGTACAGTAAAAGTCGCCGGTGCGCGCAAATAAGCATTGTTCATTCCGCAAAAACACAGCGCGCCATTTCCCACGTCCAGGAGACGCTCAGACACGGAGGAGTAGAACGAGTTGTGGTAGACACGACATTAATGTATGCATGAGGAGAACAATGGAGCTGAACAAGGGCGGTTGGAGCGCCTCCAGCGGAGCGCGCATCACTTTCACAGCCGTCATCATCGTTCATATTTTATAAGTATGGCGCGGATCACAATAGTGGGATAGGAGGGCTGGATGAGAAGAATATCTTCAGGACAACTCGCTGGTAAACGGAGACGCGGCGGTTGTCGGATCACAGAGGACGTCAAGACGACGCTGCTGGAGGGCGGGCGGCTGCAGATAAAACCTACCCAGCCTGCGGTAAGTACAACACTTCCGCATCGGCTCTGGACTCGTCTTGACTTTGCAGCCCCGTAAGCAGTGCTCGCCTCCCGCTGCCTTCCTCTGACTACAGATTACCAGACGTCTTCGGTTTGCCGGACCCCGGCTGATACAAAGTGGAGGCGGATTGTTAAGCAGACAGCTACAAGGATCTCCGCTTACAAAGTTTTCACAAGTTGAGGCGGAGGTCAGAGGAATAAAACAAGTCCGGGGAGAAAACTTGGCGAGACGCAAAACCAAATGTATTCTTTTTACAGAGGCGGCCGCTTAGCGCTTCAGTTCGGTCGTCATCCATTGCAGTAAGTGGGCAGAATGAAGCCGTCACTAAAGACCCTCTTACAAAGGCAACATGTCTAGCCGTCAGCTCCAGCTCACTTGTCCCTGATTGGATCTTTTATCTGGGCTTAAAAAGGAGTTTCCAGTTGTAAACTACTGATTGTCCATCCTTAGATTAGGAGGGGTCCGCTACCCAGAACCCCTTCCAAGCAGCTGTTCGTTGGGCTGGTGTACTCATTCACTAAGCTAATTTTTGCAGATAGCAGATAGCTCCGTTCCCACTGCAGTGGCCAAGCTTGGTATTACAGGGCATAGATCTAATTTATTTCAAGGGTAACTTTGCCTGTAATACCAAGCCTAGACACAGAGGTGTAATAGGCATCAGCTCACCATGGTAGTGAATACCGGCCAGGGTGCCGTGGCTCCTCTGATAGTATTCACTCAGCGGCGCTGATCCCAGGTGCACACTGACGTCCGTGTGCACCCAGGATCCTCCTCCCCTGACACTTTCTCCTTGGTTCTGCGAGAACAGAGGGGAGAAAGCGTTCAGACGGACACACTGACGTTACAGTGTGCACCTGGGATCAGCGCCAGCAGCAGCGCCGAGCAGAGGAGCAGTTGCACTTCGAGGAGGAAGAGGGGGTAAGTATATGGGTCTCAGGGGTGTGCTATTACTACTGAGGCTGATATAGGGGATACTGCTATTAATAGTGTTCCCTATATTGGCCCCAGTAGTAATGGCATTACTACTGGGGCTGCTGTGGGGCGGTCACCATTACTACTGGAGCCGCTGAGGGGGAAGGGGGTCACTTACTGAGATCACTGTGGGGGTAACTATTACTACTGAGGCTGCTGTGGAAGAAGGGGGGGAGGATCATTATTAGGGCGCCCACCCCCTGGCGTTTGCGATTTCCGTGTGTGAAAAACGCCGCGTTTTCGCGGCGTTTTTCGCAGCGTTTCCATTAATTTCCATTGACTTTCATGGGTGCATTAGGAGAAAAATAAGGACACATATGCAACTGACAGTTCCTATGTTAAAAAACGCCACGCAACGCAAAATGCCAGTGGACAGGAGTACATTCAATTCTAATTGCTCTTGAGAAAAAACGCAAAACGCAGAGAAACGCAAATCACCAGTGGGTGGGCGCCCTTACTGCTGAGGGGGACACTTTCTACTGAAACCACTGTGGGGGGTCACTATTACTACTGGGGCTACTGTGGAGATCTTTTACTGCTGATGGGGTCACTTACTATTGAGACCACTATGGGGGTCACTATTACTGTGGTATGTTTACTTGTGGCAGAAATTCGGCAGTCGATCTGCACCCTGACCATTTTGAAACAGCCGTGTCCTTTTAATAATGATGGCAGGAGGGGGAAAAACCCCCAAAACATCCTGATAAGCCCCGCCCCCTGAAGTGTTGGCACTTTTGGTTTTGGGTTGCAGTTCGGGCACTTGTTCTCTAAAAAGCTTCGCCATCACGGCTGTAGATCTCTTATTGGGTTCAGTAAGGGGCGACGAGGCTGGACTTTTGCTTCAAGGACAGATTACCAAAATCTTTATGAATATTTACATTTTAATGGCGGAATAGGGGCCACAAGTAAGTATAGCAATAAAGGAGAAGAGCAGCAAAAATACTGGTAAATAGACATTCTGTTGGGTCTTCTATCCCCGTCTCACTACTCAAGAAACCCCAGCAAGCCATGCCTTGAGAATTTCATATATAGAAAATTACGGGACTTGCCTCGTAATTCAATGACCCTAACTAAAAGGGTAGGTCCCACACAGCAACCGTGAGCAGATTTACATCTGAGGGGGGTTTCAAAAATACTACTTAAAATGTAATGGTTGAGATTACAGAAATCGATGCCAACCGTGTGGTGCCCACCCAACTACAGGGCCGCTCTGAAACAATGAATTCATCACGGTCAATGTGACAACTGAAGCGGACCTGTAAGTCCTTGGTTCGTTGGACATATCACACCCACATCTCGGCTGCTAGATCGGACCCCAAATCACCCCTGAGATATTAAGGGACTCCTCAGGTGATCTGTGGAAGTTCCTTCAGAAGTAACAGAATAGTCTTCCCAGACAAGGTTACTAACGGGTTACACCGGCAAGGAGAGCCTTCCCTGTAAATGGAGCGCTGGTCACACGGGTGAGCGGGCAATGAGCTTGTCAAATCAATCTGCATCCACCGCGTCGCTTCTGATATTTAACGCAAGACACAATCTACAAATAGAATCCGATCAAATTGTCTCCACCGTCACATAAACGGAGGCGCAACCTGGGACTCGGGAATTCTGACGCCTGACCGTCACAAGATGATGCGTGTAATAAGAGTAGGGAGTCAATATTACTGATGAGTGAGGGGCACAAACTTATAGAAAACTATCCAAATATCCAGCATTTAACAGAAAAACTCTCCGTAAGACTGCGGGTATAACAAGGCTGTATATATGGAGGGGCGCTCTATACAACCTGTTACTCCCAACCTCCTCCTCTTAGGCCACGGGTGGGTACAATACTGCACATTTAGAGGCCATTAGTGCTCTCCCCGGCACAAGTAAGGCGCCATTACTAAACTGCTGGGTTAATTGGCTACCAATGATTAGAAATCTGTCAACACCAAATGTATTGAGCTATTTCTATTTATGTCTAAGGCATCTATTAAAGGGGCATTGCTATCCAAGTCCTCTATGGCATACCCTGACAGCGGCATTTAAGTTCCCCCGATCAGAGTTTGGAGGTTCCCATGGCAGCTGGGGGCCTTCTGAAAGCCCACAAAACTGCCATTGCAGATTCCCTATCAAGCCATGCCTGTGAGATCACAGTATAATGTAATACTATGGTATCACATACTGCTGGAGCGATCAAAGCATTGCATGTTCATGTCCCCTATGGGTACTTAAAAAAGAGAAAACAAAGAAAAAGAAAAACAAAAAACACTTTTTTGCCATAATTTAGGGCTAATGCCCACGACCGGATTCGGTCCGCAGCTTTACTGCAGCTATTAGGTTCTATTGAAAATTAGGTTCTATTGAACCTAATAGCTCAATGTTCACACTGTGGAATTCAATCTTGGAATTCCGCAGCGTGAAATAAACCGCGGCATGTTCTCTTTGCCGCGGGAATACACGCGGGCAGCTTCCATTGTAGTCAATGGAAGCCGCCTGTCAAGCTATACTTCCACTGTATCACAGCGGAAGTATAGCGTGAATACACGCCCCGCCCACTGTGTCACATGACACTGCCGGCGCGCCATGCGGAAGCTGCAAGGCATATCCAGAGGAGAGTATGGGGTCTTTGTGTGTGTGGGGGAAGGGGGGGCGCGCGTGTGACTAACCCTACTGCAGTATTTCACTTGCTGAGCCCGTCATGGCCATGGGCATGAGCCCTTAGAGAAAAAAAAAAGGTAAATATTTTATATACACACATATATATAGTATTGCTGCGTCCAACAGTCTCATCTATCAAAGTAACGGTTTATTTGCCCCACGCAGTAAACGTTGACTGGAAAAGAAAAAAAAGCTAACAGAATTGCACTTTTTTTTGGTCTCCCAGTCTCCAAAGGATAAAAAAATGTAATAAAAGGCGATCAAAAAGCTGCATGTATTCCAATATGGTACCAGTAGAAACTATGTGGGGGAGGGGAGTATGTTGGTATGTTTACGATACGAGTATTGAATTCCGGCAGTAACCTGCTGTACATGAGTAATATTACGGTCTAGGACCGCTAGCACGTCTGTCTGCACCGCTGCCCCGGAGTCATCACAGGTGAGCTCTGCAGGCGAACACGTTGTCTCCGCGCCAGAGAAGAAAAGCCTCATTGTCAACCACAGCAAGATGAACCAAGGGAAGGTCACAAGTAAAACCTCCTTGATACGGCGGCGCGGGTTATAGCGCAAGTCATTAAGGCACAACACTTCATCACCGCGGAGCAAGCAGACGAAGAATGAACCTATTGAGTCTTCAAAGGTCACGTAATACAAACCTCATATTCCGCTCTATACGATTGCAGGCAATACAAGCTACTGCGCTTAGTCTAAACTACATATTACTCTCAACGGCCACTTTATTAGAGACACTTGCAGGCGAGAGAGCACAAAATGTATCACTGAGCAGTAAACACACATCGCCAGTCAAGAAAAATGAAAAAAAAAAAAAAAGCAAACAGAATGGGAGGAATTGGGCTAAGCAGCAGCACATGTGAAAAAAAGACTTGGGTATACTAATCGATGATAGACTGAACATGAGTCAACAATGTGATGCAGCAGCCAAAAAGGAAAACACAATTCTGGGACGTATTGAGAAGCATAGAGTCTAGATCACGTGAGGTCATTATCCCCCTCTACTCTTCCTTAGTCAGACCTCATCTGGAATACTGTGGCCAGTTCTGGGCACCCCACTTTATAAAAAGATATAGACAAACTGGAGCAAATTCAGAGAAGAGTTACCAAGATGGTGAGCGGTCTGCAAATCATGTCCTATGAGGAACGGTTAAAGGATCTGGGAATGTTTAGCTTCCAGAAGGAAGGCTGAGAGGAGACTTAATAGCCGTCTACAAATATCTGAAGGGCTGTCACAAAGCAGAGGGATCAGCCCTATTCTCACCTGCACAAAGACTAGAAGCAATGGGATGAAACTGAAAGGGAATAGATTAGATATTAGACAGTGAGGGGGATCAATGAGTGGAACGGGTTACCACGGGAGGTGGCGAGTTCTCCTTTAATGGAAGTCTTCAAACACAGGCTGGACAAATATCTCTCTGGGATGATTTAGTGAATACTGCACTGAGCAGTTGGACCCAGAGGTCCCTTCCAACTTTACCATTTAATGATCCAGGTCTCTGTTGCACCACGATAATGGGAGGTGAGACTTTGGCGCACACAGTATTAATAGATGACCCCTTCCTGTCAGCCCCTGTAAGAGCCATTGGGTACTGTTGTATTAAGTCTCCACTGGAAGTTTGGGTGGAGATATGGGTTTGGCAGGTTGAGATTGTGTTGCTCACCTTTCCACCCCGCTGGAACTGTCTCCAGTGCCTCGCATTGCAGCTCCACTCCCGGCTCCCGCTGTCACTTTGCACGGTCATGTCGCCTCCTGTCAGCACTGATCAGTCGGTCCCGCTGTCAGTATTGTGGCTGTGCTTCGGAGCCGTCCACCCCTGCCACTGGGTACGCCAGTGATCCTCCTGACAAGCGCAGACATATGTCTCCCTGCCGGAATTCCCGCAGCTGCCACGCTCACACATGTCAACATTGGACTGCTGCTGCTCCTCTCTGCCCTCCATGAAACTCCTGCGCGGCTGCTCATGCTGCTCTCTGCCTTCACCTCTGATGGATGGGGCATGTGCTATCCTTGGCTGGTGTGGCTGCTCTCTGCCCTCGTCCCTGATGGATAGGGCATGCTCCATCTTTGGCTGGCCGGTGTGGTTGCTCTCTGCCCTCACTTGTGATGATTGATCACGGCAGGGGGTGACCTTGAAGCTGTCCACTTACTTTCCGCCAACGGGTGTAGGGGGCGAGTCTCTCCCGCTATCTTCTGCTGCCGCCAGCGCTGCTGTGTGCCCGATGTCAGGCGCCAGTGGCGTCTTGCAGAAGCAATAATCCATATAGTCTGAAGCTGTGGGGATTGGACCGCAGACACCAGCAGCCAATTGGAAGCTAGCAGCATGACAGGGGGCGTAAACGCCAACAAAGGCCGGCAAACCATTGCCACTTCCTCCTAGTGCTAAAGCTACATTGGACATAACTACGCACATGGATGTGCAGACTTTCCTGCTCCCCGTGAATAAGATGCTGCCAGACTATCATATCCAACAGGAACAAAGGATCGGGCATATTAATATCTAGTATGCCCAATCTTTCCCCGCATTGGAGGGTTCAGTTTAGGAGATCTTTTAACCCAGCATGTTGCTGCAAAGCACCATTGTCATAAGTTTTAGGACATAAGTGTATTAACGGTCGATCTGAAGTGAAAGCAGCCGTCCACATCTAATTATAGGGCGGATTTACTAATTAGTCCATCTACTGATGACTACAACATGTGGAATGGAGTTTATGGATCTTCTTGCATAGAGTCAGGTTCCCACATAGTAATCAGTAGATAAGCGCCCATTAATTCCTCGGCTCCCATCACACGGCCGTGATATGTACAAGTCATCCTGCGTGCCATTCGTCTCACGCCGATCATTTCCTAAATGCTTTCAATTGTGTTAATAACTTCCTGTTTTGCTATTGAATTCCATGAATACCGCGCCGCCCGTAAATGATATCCGAGTCAGCAGTAAGACAATACGTTACATCCTCGAAGGGACACAATCTGCGTGAATTATTGAAGGCCGTGCCGTCAACTCAGAGGCTTGTAGCCCTTCTCGCTCGGATAGATTACAGCGCACAACACTCCGTAGTCACAACCACGCGAGGGCACAGGAACACACCGCCCCTGGGCCGGCGGCTCAAACCGCCGTAGAACCAAACCAAGATGATATTTGGCTTTAAATCTCAGGTATGGAAGTTTTTAACGACTCTGCAGGCCGGTGAGGTTTGTAAATAAAAAGGAGCTACAAAAAAATCCCACATAAAACAATTTGTGGCGATTAGCCCACGCCGTTTGGTTGTACAACTTCTGGCTGCAACTTAAGGTCTTACTCAAGAAGTCAGAACAAGGCCGCATTTTAGCATCCATGCGACACAAGACCTCGACCCTCGTGGTGCAACTGAACTGAATTTGGATCACCCTGGAGTATAAAGGGTTATTCCACAGAATGGGCAAAATTTTCAACGTTTCCAACATTTCCACATATTGCCATTATTAGAAACCTCCATCAGTACCTTCTTACCGACCCGCGCCACCGCTTCCCATTTAAAATGGGTGCTGGAAATGCAAAAACTACATCTCCCAGAATGCCCCACTGCCAGTGACTGACGAGTGCACTCAACTGTACAATCACCAATACATAAGGCACTGAGCATGTGCGACCAGCATAACAGCAAGGCGGAGGTAAGCAATATCTCTGGAGTCAAAACATATTGTAAAATTCAGGTTATCGCATTATGAAGCGTATAATAATTCACTTGTCGGAATTCCCCTTTAATGATGATACAAGGTCGGTTCAATTGACCCATGGAGTGCCCAGGGCTGGCGAGTAAAGCGGACCCCAACATGTGTCCCTTGCATCCTTATTCTGACTATATTTGCACCAGATCCAACTGACATCAGAATACAGGCTATGCCGTACCGGTGGTAACCAGTGGCTTCTGGGTGACTGGACTAATCATCAGACCTCTGTGTGCCATAAGCATGCTGTGTACTGTATCGGAAGCTAAAAACCATCAAAAGTAATGCAACCCCAATTTCAAAAAAGTTGGGTAAAATGTAAATCTAAATAAAAAAATAATAACAACCGGACTTTGAAATCTCATCTAGCCATACTTTATTCACGGCAAAACATAGAACTGGAAAAAAAATTTAGAAATTGATGGCAGCAACATTTCAAAAAAGTTGGGCCAGGACCGTGCCTACTGTTGTGTAGCCCCCTTCTTTACTCCAGTCAGAAGACATCAGAAGGGGAGATATTTTTCTATTTTTTATTAATAAAGTTCTATTGTAAATAAAATGTCTCTGGGAGATCACCAGATCATTGCATTCTTTTTTACACAGCGCCCCAAGTGTTCTGGAGTTGTAATAACACAATTCCCACAATCGTACATGGCGGTGCTGAGTCACACCTGTAATATTCCCACAGTCTTCGGGGTTACTGGCAGCTTCGGCATGGTCATACGGCATCAGGCTGGAGTCATGCCTCATACTTGGCCGGGGCGGACCGACTGGTTGAGCCAGCAGTGCTGCAATCACAGGAAATTCCTGACCTTTCTATATAGTTTTTTATTGCCTCTTCACAGCAGGTTCCCATCCAGAAGATCCAAAACAAATAGCGTTCAGCTGAATAAGAGGAAGCAGGTTATCAGCGGTCACATCTCCGGCACTGAGCTCCGTGACCAGCAGTGCGAGGAGGGCAGGCCCATCAGCTATGCTGGGTCATTATTAAAGCCCACTAGGTTTCAAAAATTGATCTTCCATCTACTAGCAGAATCCAAAATGACCCAGACCCCCCATATCCAGTGGGTGTCCCACAGATCGCCTATTCTCACCCACTTGTCTGCATCAAGAGACCAAATAGTCTCCATGAGAATGGAAGAAGTTACAACTCAAGACCTAATGACATTGCATATCAGCCATAGGTACCAGCGCCATTGTCTAGCGACGGGTGCAGGAAGATCCTATCAGCATTACCGATTTTGCAGGAACGGGTGGTCGCCGGCCAGGCTCACAGCCCGTCTCCACAGTGGAATCCTGCATGCGGGATTTGTCTCGGCCTTAGTATCCATGCTATGTGGCAAGTCAATTTGGGCAGGGAAGGGGTGTTGATTTCCATCAACCCCAGAGGTCGAGAGTAGACTTCAACACTATTCCATACTGGAATCTGCCCTTGTGTGAAGCAAACCAACCCACAGATGGCGCTACATAATGGTCCATCATCCAATAAGCCATTATACAGCCACTCACTCATTTGGTAAGGCTCTGGGCATGGCCAAATATATCATTTTTAAGAAATGTGAGCAATGTTCTTATTGGAGTACTAAAAACTAGTTAAAGGGCCCCTCTGGTCCTGGACCAACAAAGACGGTTGAGCAGCTTCTCTCCCTGCCCGATGAACACTGTGCATTGGTAGTCTATCAGAGAAGTGGTTTGACCATCCGCGAGTCCAGGACTGGAGAATTGCTTTAACCCTTTAGCTAAATGAATGTTAAAAACCAATTAACTCTGCTATACACATTATACAGCAAGGTGGGCTCGTCACAGCAGTTCTCGGTACACTGCGTCCGCCGGCGGCTTCCGTCTGTACGGCCAAAAACTGCATTAAGGTAAAACCCTGGCTGGAACTAGAGACTTTAATGAGAAACAGACCAGAAGGGGTCAGACAAGATTAATGGAATGTCCTGGAAGACATGTCTGTTCTGATGCTGTTCTGTGCATTAAGAAGGTAGGAGATATGAAGGGGTTTCCCCGACGTTACATTTGCGCGGGTAACGAGAGGTAACGCACGTAGAAGCGGGTATTAATAAGTCTTCACTCGCCCCCATATGTAGACTTGTATTTCCAAGGAGAAACAAGCTGGCAGGTTGGTCTTTGTGCAGCCGGAGGATCTGTCTGGCAGTATCTTTGGGCCAAGGACAAACACAATCTGGAGAGCGCGGTAATTTATGGCGCTCCGCAGTGACAGAGCCGGCTGCTTACGCCGGGATGGACGGCCTTGTCACTAGCTTAAATCCACAAGATGGCCTTGGAAAGTGACATCTCATTTTCTCCTACAACTGTTCCAAGTCTAATTATGCAATGCTTCCCCCTGTGTGAACTAGTGAGGACAGGAGCGTGCGAAGCCCTCCAGCTCTCTGCATTGATCTCCGCTTTTCAGAAGCTCTAGACTTTTTGAAAATACAAAATTGGAGGATTTTTTTTATTGCAATTCCATCAGCAGTCGGCGGATTTACATTAGAATAAACCATGAAGGCCATTGTGTAGTAGAAGCTCTGTAGTGCCTGGAAGCCCCAAGGTTTAGTGTGACATGGGGAGCATTGGCTGTTCTCCCATACGGCCTCCATCACCTCCTGCTAAGTACTAAAGGTAGTGATCATGAAGTTCCATTTTTGGTCTGGTTGGGGTTCTTGTATTTTTGGACCTTCTTTGGCCATCACATGTAGTTCACAAGCTTCTCTAGTGCCCCAGGGTCACCTCACTGTACGCCGGCGGCTTGTTATGAAGGCTGCGTTCCTCACATTCTCTTCCGGACGGGTCAGTGAAGGTCCCATCCCTGTACTGATCTATTGCAGAGATGGCTCACATGAGCAGCCTCTGCAGTAGATCGGCACTCCCCCTGCTGGCCTGTGAAGTAACGTACATTGGCTGGCAGGAAGACTACTTCCGGCAATGTAACCTCACAGGAAGGAGAGGAATCAGCCAGCTGGAGGTGAGGTGACCCCCACAGAATGCAGGAGCCAGGAGAAGACAGGTGAGGTGAAGATCTGGTAAGCAGACTGACGGGGAAAGAATAGGCAGGTATAGAATTATTATTTTTTTTTAATGACAGAAGCCCTTTAGGGCCGCTTTCACACAGGCGACAAAATTGTGCGATTTTGCCATGATGTGATACATGCGTTTTCTTGCACTATGTGAAACCCAATGGGTTCCTTCACGTTAGCGCAGTTTTCTCTGATGCCATCCTTTTTACTTACTTTTTTTTGGAGTGCAGCTAGGGCTTAACCTTCTCGCAAGTTTATGGCAGGCAGCAGCGATGCGCGATTCTCCATGAGAAAATCCATCGCTGGTGCTACAAAAAAAAAAAATCACAGGAACAAGGCTGAAATTTTATAGCGACTATATCGCTGTCGCCTGTGTGAAAGAGGCCCAAGTCTCACATTACCACCAGTTTTAAAAAGCCATGGGCAAAACTCTACGGACACCGACTGAGGTCACCGATACCTTTTTGTACGTATTAAAACCAGATACTGAAGCAGTCGTGTTCTTATAAAAGGTTTTCTGACTGTAGATTTCTTTTTATTCCCTTTTTTACAGGATTATTGGAGCGGCCATCTTGCTGAAGCGGTTTGTTACTTAAAAGGTATTGTCCAGGGAGGCGAAATGCTAACCCGGACCTGCGGTGTCAGAACCTCCATTTCCAGCCTGCTTCCAAGGAAATCCGTAAGCTCACCAGGACAACCGTATGCGAGCGGTGCTACGGTCGCCGATCGCCACCATGACAACGCTCGGCGTTTTGGTGACATGTGACAGACATGTTTCTCTCTGCCTGTCACATCACCGTCCGGCATACCTCTCCATTGTCTCAATAAAAGTGTGATCTCCAACTGGATTCTAAATGGATCCTCTGGTTTTAAGAAGGGGATTCCTCAAAAGGGAGTTGTAAACACCCATTTCCTTTCATTTTTAATGTAAGTGACATCTGAAGGTTATCAGTCCCGTATGAGCATAGAGAAATCATTTTACTTTTACCCTCACTAGAAGGGGACACTGCCATTCCCGTCACAGTGTTTCCAATTATGGTCACACAGCTATAATAGAGGAGATCACTGTTCATTCTCCTGTTTATTACCTTCTATATTCTTGAAGTTACAGATCAGAAGTAAACTGTCCCCTGAGCAGGAAGAAATGGTATAGCCTTTAGCTAATGCATCATGGGATTATTGTGAAAGTAAAACAAAAAACCAAATCTCTCCATCAAGATTGTGCCTGATAAGCATCAGACAGGGTGCGGCACTGCATGGAAGTAGCTGCAATACACGAAGACCTCCAGAGTGTGACAGACAATCAGGTGAGGGGGGCAGGGATGGGAAAAATGGGTTTTCACTAGAGTGGCCCTTGAAGCCACCCCATTTATCAATCTGTGACAGAAGGGGCCTGGCTTAGTTACGGAAATAAGCAGAACCGCCAGCCCCCTGCGATGACCGGAACAGAGTTTATACAACATGACGCAGCAACGCGGGAGGCCTGCCCCATCGCAGCTACAGAAATCATTGTGTAGGGAAGGGAAGCGAGCTGTAACCATGTTGTCGATGGCGTTACCTATACGTAGGTGCTATTTACAATGGCCATGGTTGGAGACGACTTGGATGCTGCAGCATCTGATGGCCCTTTCACACCGGATGGCGGTCAGCTAAATGACTGCGCGAGCGCCGATGTCACCGCTAAAGGTAGTTTAAACCAATTAAGCTGCTGGACCGCCAGTATAATAAACCCGCCTGTATGAGGCTCAACAATACATGACTAGATGAAGCTCCTGCACTGGTCCAGCCACGAATCTGACCAACCTGCAAGCAAGTACAAACCATTGGAGATACGTCTGCACCCTGCAGCCGGTTAATCGGTTCCTTCTCACCATTGTGATCCCTGGTTACACCGCTGCAAGGAGCCCGCCGGCCCCAACCCTTGCAAATAAAGGCTCTAGGACCTCCAAGGACCTCTGGACCTTCCATGTTTTCCCAAGCAAAACCCAGAAAGGATCCCAATACAAGAAACATTTTTCATTCATTTTTAGGTTTAACCCTTTCCAATCCAGTTTTGGATTTAGGGTTTCCTAAAAGGCTCTTTCCTTTTGCTGTTATACAACGGTGCCATCTGCTGGCTGAAGCCAGTGTGTGCGCGCCAGAGGCACCGACAGCAGAGTGGCTGGCAATAGACGGTAATACCACCTTGTCGGACGTCTTCTGACATTGGAGCTGTACAAGCTGCAAATCAGAATGTAGGAAAACGTCAGACAGTGGATTGAAAAGGTTTAAATATGCAACAAGTGTGAGATTAAAGCGAGTAAAATTCAACCTGCAACTATGAATGGTACACAAAATAACCCAGAAAATGACATCACTGCAACAGTCAGCGACCACATAGGACACCTAGAGTCATTACCAGTCATCAGTCTCTGAGCTTCATAGGGTTCCATGTAGCCATTGTTCTCCGTTATCACTCCTTTGTTCTTCTGTTCATTCTTGGCATCGAAGGGGTCAGAGTAGTCGTCAGCCATTACAACCTGGGAGGAGAGAAAGATCACCTGTTATACGCTGACAAAGTAATTATTATTGGAGGCATTGTCTCTACATGATAACGGGGCTAAACCAAAAACCTGATATTGCACAGCGCCAACTGGACGACAGCCGAATATACTAGCGACCAAACCAAGTCCTCTACACGGCAAGGCAAAGGATTCAGCCATGAACCGCATGAGTTCTGCTCAGATACAGAACCGAGAACCGTCCCATGTGTGGTGGCACATTCGTGGCAAACCCACCAGTCTTCTGCAACCGTCCCATGTGTAGTGGCACATCCGTGGCTCCCGCTGTCTTCTGTATACTGCTGCTCCAAGCGAGGTATGCAGAAGACAGCTGAAGCGCTGTCTTCTGTATACCACTCCTTTCTTCTCCGCGCTTTCAACTGGTGTCCTGCCAAGAACTGCCAGTGGGATACCAGCTGAGAGAATCTTATCAGCACTGCCGGCTGAGATTTCAGCCTGTGCCGCTGAAAAGTCATCGCTCATTTCTAGAAAATTAGAAGTGAGTGATGAACGAATAGGGCACAAACAGTGCACGATGGCCACGCGGTTAGATGCAAAAGATGGCTTCTGAGAGATAATAGTTGTCTAAATGGGCCTCATTTCTGGTGTCTTAAAGGGATTTTTCTAACATTCACCTTGAAGGGTTATTGTAGGGGCAGCATTTTTTAATGAAAATATATCTAAACATTCTGTTTGGATTATTATCTGTTAATGGGAAGAAATACACTTGGGGCAACTGTCACACCGTTTTCCATTCTCCCTTGTTTTACCAAGCCTGCCCAGTGTGAAGACTTGCCAACACACAAGTAGCTGCGTCTTAGAGCAATGGAGGGATGACGACTGACAAAAGGCTTCATGTGATGCTCAGCAAACAATACACACCTACACAAAGAATTCACAGAAGCCATTGACAAGCATTTGAACACGTTAAAACCCATATAAACAAAATAAAGAAAAATATAAAAAAAATGTAAAAGCCAGAATGGGACCGAATGTTCCTTACTCACTTAAATAAATGTTTTCTAAAAGGCTCAAACTCATTATGGAGCACCTTGCAAGGCATTCAGCAGCCCAACACTCTACTCCATGTGCCCGCTGCCATTCACTCCTTGTTGGCCCAGGAAGCATTCAACCGAAAAAGAAAAAACAGTAACCAAAATCTATCAAGGTTTGTCGCATTGCAAACTACATTCACAGGACAAAATGATTGCCAATGCACCGAAAATATTGCAAATGGCGACAAAACTTCAGTCTTGTCGCCATTTGCCACCAGCATCGTTACGCAAGGAGAATTTCTTTACCTACACACAAGTCATACTTGCTAGATGGTCCACTCCCTTCTGCACAGGCTATCTGGAAGGAGTTGCCTGTCCCGCTGTATTTTCCTCAGCGTTATAAGGTAGGAGTTCTACTGCCCAGAGAGGGGTCTTAAGAATCTGGATGTATTCCTAGCAAGGTTCACCTGGATGTGGCGGATGGGCCCTCATGTTTTGATGAAAACAGGCGCCAAGAATGTTGTACAACTTTTTACCCCAACTGCATAAAAATGCAATTTCATCCAGATATTCCTGTTACTGCCTCCCTGTACCTGTAAGCAGGATAACTAGCCAAGTACCGTGTCTGACAGACTACAGCAGCCATTTTTAATAAGAACCATTTAGAAAGTGGAGGTGTAGAGCTACAATCAGCCTTTGAGAAGAGCTCTTCTGCTTGTCACCATGACCACTTCTACCACTATCTGGCAGCATTTTACCATGGAGATTGGACCTTTTCTGTAAGGTAAAAGACTGCCTGACTCCTCATAAGACTTCATATCTTGGCACAGACCCTTAAGTTATCCCCTATAACTAATTGCTGGGATTCTGACTACCAGGATCTCCACCGATTGAGAAAAGGGTCCAGATTAATTCCAATGGAAATACTGCCAACACTTATGCTCTGCAATGTTGGGTGCCATCATTGGGATGAGTGGAGCAGTAATATATGTTGACAGGACATCCTATACGAATAGCCTATAATAACTCCATGATCTCATCGCACAAACATTTTTGGGGTTTGTTTTAACCTGAAGCTCCTGACATTGTAGCAGGACATATGGACACAAGATATACCCTTTAGAAGAAATTAGGAAGTATTGTGACAATGACAGAAAATACTCCAAATGGCAATGAAGCAAAAGTCAGCGTTTTCTGTAGCAATCATTTTATATCTGCTCTGCTGCAAACTTTCCTTCATTGCCATTTGGAGTATTTTTCTGCCAAATTGTCACAATACTTCCTAATTTCTTCTAAAGGGTATATCTTGTGTCCATATGTCCTGCTACAATGTCAGGAGCTTCAGGTTAAAACAAACCCCAAAAATGTTTGTGCGATGAGATCATGGAGTTATTATAGGCTATTCGTATAGGATGTCCTGTCAACAGCTGGTTTGATCTTAAACAGAACTTAGAGTGGAACTACTTAGTTAACTTTTTTTGTTGACAATATAAGATTATAGTTTTGCTGTAAAACTTGTCCTACGGTTCCATCTCAGGCAGATATACAAATAGATGGGAGTTGTGGTGATTAGATGGACGGTCTTGTCACCTGAGGCCCTAAAAGTGGTTCCCCCTTGGCCTATAAAAGGCTCGGAGCCTCCTTGTTTGTAGGGACCTCTTCTTCCGCTTGTGTAGAGCTTGTTGGCCACTAGACACCTCTAAGACACAGAGAAGAGATTTCACCCCGTTACCAGAGGGGGGGCGCATTATTGGGATGCGAGAAGCTGGATGGTCGTATCCATGAATTGTCCCCCAGCGGCCATTCTGACCACCAGTAGAGAGGAGCGTCTGACCAGACTGTTAGGAGGTGTTGGCACCAGTGGATGTGTGAGGGCACACAAGGTGACCAGGCTCAGGATTCCCGACAGACCACCAGTAGAGAGGAGCATCTGACCAGACTGTTAGGTGTTGGGACCAGGGGATGTGTGAGGGCACACAAGGTGACCGGGCTCAGGACGCCCCGACAGACCACCAGTAGAGAGGAGCATCTGATTGTCCGACAAGCACCAGAAGCTCTAACGGTATTGTTATCCGCCATCCAGAGACCTGTGACGCCATCGTTACACCCAGCTGTCTGTCAACCATTTCCAGGCACTTGGCTGAAGGACATTTGGTCACAAGGTGCCCATTACTTCTACGGCATTTGACACCCACTGTCACTTTGCATTCTTGTCATGAATAACGAAACTAGACACTATGGAGTGGATAGGGGGGGGGGGGGGGGGGCGGGCATCGCATACAACAGTCGGTCCCCCCTAGTTGTGGTATGAGGGACAATGACAGCTCAGCAATATGTTTAGGACATCCTGCAGCCATGTGTTCCTCTCATGGCGGCTTCCAAGAGGCAGCAGGATAATACTCAGCTGCACACACAAGGGGGTCTCAGGAAGCCCCCACATTGCCAACCTAACATGGCCGCCCGGTCGCCAGATTTATTGCCAATAGAACACGTACAGGATGATGTGATGCCAACTTCCACAGTCTATGAGTTAGCTGTAACTGAGCCTCTAGATCGTGTAAACGTAGCGTGATATGCCGCAGGATATCATAAGGAACCATGCCCACCCGCATCACATCTTGTATCCAAGCTAGAGGCAGTACAACAGGGTACTAGAGCCTCCATGCCCCGCATCACATCTTGTATCCAAGCTAGAGGCGGCCCAACAGGGTACTAGAGCCTCCATGCCCGCCTGTATCACATCTTGTATCCAAGCTAGAGGCGGCCCAACAGGGTACTAGAGCCTCCATGCCCGCCTGTATCACATCTTGTATCCAAGCTAGAGGCGGCCCAACAGGGTACTAGAGCCTCCATGCTCACATGTATCACATCTTGTATCCAAGCTAGAGGCAGTACAACAGGGTACTAGAGCCTCCATGCCCGCCCGTATCACATCTTGTATCCAAGCTAGAGGTGGTACAACAGGGTACTAGAGCCTCAATGCCCACCCGTATCACATCTTGTATCCAAGCTAGAGGCAGCACAACAGGGTACTAGAGCCTCCATGCCTGCCTGTATCACATCTTGTATCCAAACTAGAGGCAGTACAACAGGGTACTAGAGCCTCAATGCCACCTGTATCACATCTTGTATCCAAGCTAGAGGCGGTACAACAGGGTACTAGAGCCTCCATGGCTGTCTGTATCACATCTTGTATCCAAGCTAGAGGCAGTACAACAGGGCACTAGAGCCTCAATGCCACCTGTATCACATCTTGTTTCCAAGCTAGAGGCAGTACAACAAGGTACTAGAGCATCGATGCCCACCTGTATTACATCTTGTATCCAAGCTATAGGTGGTACAACAGGGTACTAGAGCATCGATGCCCACCTGTATTACATCTTGTATCCAAGCTAGAGGCGGTACAACAGGGTACTAGAGCCTCCATGCCTGCCGTATCACATCTTGTATCTAAGCTAGAGGCGGTACAACAGGGTACTAGAGCCTTCCTACAAGGGGTCAGTTCTCTACAATACATTCTCCTTTTGCTCGGATATTGTTACCATCATTACAATCATTCCATCCAAACTTCTAGGGGAGGGATTGTTTTGTGTTTAATGAGTATCTTACGGCACACCAGCTACATGCACAAAGTCATTTCTAATTTAGAGATATATTTAGTAAAAATGGCTAAAATGTACAGATCTTATAGTAGAAACCATGGGGGGGAGAAACACACCAAAAAGAGATCCCAGTGGAACGTAGCATTAGTAGATGACGGAGCCGTGCGGTGACAGTAGATGTGTAATGTGAGGCGCCGGCACCAGTGATCCCCCTGAGCTCAGCCTCCATCCCTTCTCTCGTGATGCCGGCTTGTCAGGAGCAGATGGATGGCGTCTCCGAGACCCTGCTGACTCTGAACACTCCACTTGCATACAAGCACCCCATTCCCAATTAGCCACGCTTGTAAGCAGGGAGATAATGGGTTAAAATAAAGGGACCGCTCCTATAAACCAGAGGGAAAATATTTGCCAACACAAAAAGGAGGTTAAAAGCTCAACAAGCGTTCGTGCAGGATAGGTATTAACCATGAACATTCCGCAGTCACCTCTCCAAGGGTCGCAGCGCACGGGCAAAACAAGCCGCATGCTGGAAATTTATGGGGGAGGGGGGGGGGGGGGGGGAAGAGAAGCGCAACTATTTTATGCCTCAGGCCCTATGTCCATGGCATGCGAGGATACTTTAAGCGAATGCACTGCAGGTCATCTTAAAATCCACCCCCCCCCCCCTTGCAGGAGATCGTGGATTGCGATTTTTTTCAGTCCGGATGCACTGCGGTTCATCCGCGCGTTAAAAAAAACAAAAAAAAACACACACAACCCAACCTCCCAAATTGCTTTTAACCTTCAAATCCACAGCGGATCCACAGAAGCATTTAGATGTATTTGCGGATGCACTGCAGATCCTAAGCTTCCATACAGATGAATGGAGCCATATCTGCAGTAAAATAGAGCATGCTGCGATTATCTGCACGCGGCATCCACAAATCACTTAAAATCAAATCCACAGGACTGAAATAAGGTTCGGACTCTATGGGCCCCTAGAGCTGCGGATCACCGGTGCGGATTCAATAAAATCCGCCCTAAGGACCCAGCGATTCTGAGCATGGCATTACAAGAGCCATAACTCTTGTGACTGTCGGAGCAAGACTTGTTTTTTTTTTTATTTTTCAGGACAAGTTGTATTTTTAATGGCAGCACTCCGGGGTACACATGTGGTTTTATGTATTTTCTTTTTTTTTGGGAGTGGGCGAGAAGAGACAGAAAAAAAAATGCCCAGAAGTACATTGAGGTGAATGGCCTCAATAAGGGGACACCGTGGCCGTGACGCCAGGGCCTACCTGGGGAGGACATACACTAGCAAACAATTACCCGCCATACTGGGTCCAGTATCAAGAAATCAGACTAAGGACTGACAAGCAAGAAGCCGGCAGTAGAGCCTTCATGCCTATTCTGGCAGGCAGCCTCCGTCCTTCAGTGACCGGGATACTACGGCTAGTAGACATCATCAGTAACCAGGTGGCCACAGAGGGCTTCACACCGCGTTACATATCCTCAATACAGGATTTGTGGCGATGGTCCATTTCCCAGCACACAAACAAGACGCTCGCGCCAAGTGAAGAGACAATACGTAGCATTTCAGAACTGACAGTGCGGCACCTACTGCAACTGGGGTTTGGAACCTTTGGTATTTTAAGAGTTAACATGTATATTTTGTTTTAACTCACTAAAAATCAAATAGTAAAAATACTCCATTTTCCTAATCAGATCTGTTTAACTTCAGCTTAGAACTGATTTACAATAGTGTCATGGGCCATTCGTACAATGGACAGAAGCCAACCCGTTGACTTCTATGGGAGACCATTCTAGGTATGTCTTGTGACCTGTGCAGAGAGGGGGAGGAGGTGATCTGTGACGCTCACTTATAGTAAATGGTGAATCCTAGTCTCTCTACACACTGAACAAAATCATTGCATTATGAACACCTACTCAATAATGGGAGAGACCACCCGGGGGCGGGAGACCAGAGGCCACACTCAAATCACTCATGCCCACTGTGGCAGCTCGGTCAATTGGTGCACAGTTCTGTGGGTAAGTGAGAGCGGGTCTCACAGCCCTTCCCAGCATATCCCGAACATGTTGACGGGGGTTACCAGTCCAGGCAGTGTAGAGAATTCATTGTCTCTCCATCCACTCCCTACTGATCAGAGCTGATGGCAGAGCACTGTCCTGTTGGCAGACGTTACTGCAGTCGGGGAGGATTCCCTGAAAATATGGCTGCAGATTGGCAAGTAACAGGTCCCTGCAGCGTTCACCATTCGAGGTGCTGCTGGCAACAGAAACAAGACTCAGTCACTTCTGTGGAGTTTTGTTACTACTGCCATGGATTGTGCCACCCAGTGGGGAGTGTATCCATGCAGGGGCTGGCAATAGTGCAGGGTCATCAGGGGCTTATTGAACCCCAGCTGAGGCAAGGTACAACTGTTTCAGAAATACTGGCACCACCCCTCTGGGCACCATCACCAAGTTTACCCATGACTGCCAAATGTTGCCTTCTGCTTAGCAGAAGAGCCACCACATTGAGTGCAGACCGTGGCGGGGCCATCACCTGGTACTGCATGACTGAACCAGTCACCTGCCAGCCGTTCCTAATAGTGATCAGAGGCGTTAGCTTTCATTGTAATCCTTCCTGTGATGAGGGGACTGCTGAAAAGTTCTCTCTTCAGAACAGGAAGTGTCAGACTATTAGGCTTGGTGTTCAGTGTAAAAAAATTGCAGGATTTTAACAGTTAAAAATTATATATAGAGGAGACCAAAAACTTTTTTTTTCTCTTTTTAAATAGGCTCATCATTGATTTCTAGTATAGGTTTTTCTGCTAAAACATTCCCTTTAAAAAAAAAAATTATAAAAAACACAACAGGAAGTTATAAACCACCAAGACCAAACACGGTTCTTTGGCTGCGTGTGCCACAGAGGACATATTCTTTACAGACAAGACAAGACCAATTCAGTACTATCAGATGTCAATCTTGTCCTGGAGACCTGACCTTATATACTGCTGTAATATATATTTTAGAGGGGCCTGGGCGCCTTACAATATTACATGTTGCAGCCACTTCAGAAGGGTTGGTGATTATTACGATTGCCAGATTGGACCCCGGAAGGATTTTTTTTTCTTTGAAATGTAGAAAATTGGCTTTTACGTCACAGTCTTTTTCTGGATCAACATTAGGGTAGGGTGTGGGGGTAACAGACTGAACTGGATGGACATAGTAACATAGTATTATATCAGCATGTATCCCTGCACTAGACATTATGGGGGTTGGACAGTCCCTCTCGAGAACTCGTGTCATCATTGCCCAATCACCGATTCTGCAGCTGCTTGTAAGACTACTCCACATTTGTCACCAACTGCCAAGGACCAAATCATTTTATACTAACAAGCAGGTCAAATGTGCTCCCCATAGTGGAACAAAAAGGCACAAGTTAAATAAAAACAATTTTTTTTTTATTATATTTATTAATGGCCCGGGGTATCTGGGGGCAATTTTTAAAAAAAG
The DNA here is from genome assembly GCF_035609145.1 of Eleutherodactylus coqui. NCBI lineage: Eukaryota > Metazoa > Chordata > Amphibia > Anura > Eleutherodactylidae > Eleutherodactylus > Eleutherodactylus coqui. The sequence continues at coordinate 243,010,223 of NC_089841.1, read as the reverse complement.
ATTAAAATACAAAATGAAAACAAAAAACCCGACAATAGAAATGTAAGTGGAGATCTACATCCGCCGCCGTTGACTCCTTGAGGCTGTTGCGCGCAGCTGGAGACATGCCGAGAGGTCTGGGTTTCTCAGGTGTGTTACAAAGGACCACCGTTGTCAGCACATCTCCTGGATCACGTCTAGACGCAGCGCTGCCGCTCCTGTCCTCGGGGCATCTAGGCTGATCTCGGCTGTATTTACGGACGTTACGCAAGGCTTTAGACTCATCCAAGACCAGAGCGGTTTAACCAAATCCACTCCGATTCCTAGAGGAATGAAAGATCCAGGATGTAAACCTGAAACACTTGTACGCAAACAGGGATAAACACATTCTAAAGGAAAGCAGTGGGCAATCACCCCGGGCTTCAAGTGTTTAGAGGAACTATATGATGGCCTCCCATGGATAGGTGCTGTATACACCGGCAGCTTTCCCGACGCGTGTGCCAAATGTATAACGCAAAAGCAGCGTAAACGTACCCAAAGAGATAAGGTATAAACGGCCAGCTGTCATCGATTCCCCAAGAAGGGCTGCAAATTTAAGTGATCTCATTTCTTGACACTTTTGAAAACTTTTCACACAAGGCCCTACTTTTTGCCTTTCAAGAGCGCGGCCGGTTCGAGACCTCAATGAAAGATAACGGGGCATATTTACTAAGGTGCTCGCGCCTCAACATAAAGCGTGTGACAAAATATGGTGCAAGTTTTATACTTTTATATAGCGATAGTGCCAAGAAGAATAAATTACTCGAGGGGTGTGGCTTATCAGAAAGGGGCGTGGCTTGGTTGCCAAAGTTTTGTTGCAAGTTAAGTCAGTCAGTAACTGACATAAAAATACAGTGTCCATAAAGAAAAAAATATGGCTGTATGACACAAGGATCCCCGCGTGTCTTACTCCATAGAATGCAGATGGTCCGCATTATTAGCAGAGTCCCTCTCACTAGCCATACAGCGGACATGACCATAGGAGCCCCATTCAGCAATGCACATCTACACTCCTACATACATGTATAGCGGGGGCTTTACATGGCAGGAATGGCATGGAGCTACAAAACGGCTACCGCAAATCTTTGGAGAACGCCTTTAACAGGTGAGGCTTCCAGAGTCCCGCTAGTGGACCCCAGCCGGTTCACGCACCGTGGCAGACATACAGCACAGGGACTGCCAACATGGCATTCACAAGGCAAGCCTTGGCAGCAGCACCCGATGTGAAGGGTTAAATGGGCTTCCCAAGACTCCAGTCAATGATCTATCCTTAAGGTTCCTTTACACGGAACGACTGTCAAGCACATAAGAGCCCAACAGCTGTCCCTCAGGCGACCGCCCAACTGACACCCAAGTGCTTTGCGCAGGAGCGATAGTCATTGAAGTGAACGGAGGCGGGGGTCCATCTGCCACCCACCTCCCTTCTCCGTAAACAGGAGACCCTATAACATTGAGCAACTCCTGTTTACACGGACTGATACCTCACTTGGTTTTTGCTTATAGCCAACGACTGACAGAAGGATTTCTTGCTCAGCGCCCTGTTGGCGGCAGCATGTAATGGGGTGACCGACGCCCAAATCTGCAGTGAGAATGGGGGGGCTAAATCACCCCGTGTAAAAAGGCACCCTTCGGATAAAATCATCAATATCAGATCCGTGAGGGTCCGACCTCTTCACTGGCTACCAGAACACCGCTGCGCGGTACTGCGGCTCGCTCCCATTCATGTGAAGATGACGGAGCTGCACAGAAGGTCACGTGACTCATGTCCCTTTTACACGGGAGGATTCTCGTTTGAACGAGCGCGTTAAGTCATTGCTAGTGGGTCGCAAAACGAATAGTGAACAAAAAATGACTTGCGTTTACACGCAACAAGGGCCCACTAGCTCCTTTTGCATATCTCTTCTACTTCCAGGATTTGCGTAGCGGCATCCAGACCTTTCTAACAAATGAACGTCTGCTGTAATTCAGGCGGCCATGGAACAGTTTGTGCCGGGCATACTACATGGCCTTCTGAAGGCTGGCGACCGGCTGCCATGTAAGAGTTAATGCCAGGCATACTACATGGCGTGCTGAAGTTTGGCGACCGGCTTCCATGTAACCGGTAATGCCGGGCACACTACATGGCCTTCTAAAGGTTGGCAGCCGGCTGCCATGTAACCAGTAATGCCGGGCATACTACATGGCATGCTGAAGTTTGGCGACCGGCTGCCATGTAAGAGTTAATGCCGTGCATACTACATGGCCTCCTGAAGGTTGGTGACCGGCTGCCATGTAACAGGTTATGCCAGGCATACTACATGGCCTTCTAAAGGCTGGCGACCAGCTACCATGTAAGAGTTAATGCTGGGCATACTACATGGCGTGCTGAAGGTTGGCGACCGGCTGCCATGTAACATGTAATCCCGAGCATACTACATGGCGTGCTGAAGTTTGGCGGGCGGCTGCCATATAACAGGTAATGCCAGACATACTACATGGCGTGTTGAAGTTTGGCGACTGGCTTCCATGTAACACTTAATGTTGGGCACACTACACGGCCTCCTGAAGGTTGGTGACCGGCTGCCATGTAACAGGTAATGCCGGGCATACTACATAGCCTCCTGAAGGTTGGCGGCCGGCTACCATGTAAGCGTTAATGTCAGGCATACTACACGGCCTCCTGAAGGTTTGTGACCGGCTGTCATGTTGCAGGTAATGCCAAGCATACTACATGGCCTTCTGAAGGTTGGCGGCCGGCTGTCATGTAACAGGTAATGCCGGGCATACTACATGGCCTCCTAAAGGCTGGCGACCAGCTACCATGTAAGAGTTAATGCTGGGCATACTACATGGCCTTCTGAAGGTTGGTGGCTGGCTACCATGTAAGAGTTAATGCTGGGCATACTACATGGCCTCCTGAAGGTTGGCGGCCGGCTACCATGTAAGCGTTAATGTCAGGCATACTACATGGCCTTCTGAAGGTTGGCGGCCGGCTACCATGTAAGCGTTAATGTCAGGCATACTACATGGCCTTCTGAAGGTTGGCGGCCAGCTACCATGTAAGAGTTAATGCTGGGCATACTACATGGCGTGCTGAAGGTTGGCGGCCGGCTGTCATGCACACAATCAGCACGTTGCAATGTGTTTGTCTTCTCCATATAAACTGCTGATCTTGGAGAACAAATGCCAAGGCGTCTGGCCAGCTCCGTTCTAGCTGCGCCTCCATGAATGCCCTCTCTTAGTGACTAATGGTTATTCGCATGCGAGCTGATATGCTGCAGTGAAATCCCTGGATGGCATCGGAGGATTAGTGATCCCCCCAAGACAGGCCGAAGGGTTTCTTAAGGTTATCAGTGAGACATTAGTGACGGCCGCTGCCCGCCCGATAGGAAGGACCTCCGCTGGGTTATTTCTCCCCAGCAGCTGCCCGCAGTTACTGCCGCGTCCAGCTGCCAGCCAGCATATTAATAGACGGGCACGCAGGATGGAGCTCCTGGAAGGGATTTTTAATGTGGGAGGTTTTGGAATTTGACTTTTTTAGCAGTCTTTAGATAAGTGGGAAACCACAAGTTTTATTTCCAGGACAGTTATTTCAGTAGCATCCCGAACACATGCCCGTCCCTGCCCATCACACACTATGTGGGAGTTCTATACCCCCACCTCCTCGCAGGGACGGCTTCTTATAAACCCTGGACTCTTCTCCCCAAAAAGACAGTGCCATTCCTGGAATAGTAAAGGACAGCGACAATCTGCAAATCCTACCCGCAACCGTGAGCGAACCGGCGAAGGCCCACGCACTTCAAACGCCCACGAATTACCACGTATCAACTCAAATCAGTTTGTGCGAGGCGGGCCTTACTATGCCAGTCAGATCGCAGTACATCAAGCCATAGCTTCATAGGTAATCCTGAATGGCAGCCCCGGGAGCTCTCAGAAGGCCCCCAGGCTGCCATGGCAACCAAATGGCACCCTGTGATCACAACATTCAGGACCTTTCCTCCCCCTCCCAAACCTCTGATCGGGGCATTTAACTGCCACTGTTGGAATTGATGGCCAGATTTAAAGGGTTAACAGCTACAATCAGCGCTCACGCTGATCACGGTTGTTGCCGGCGGGTGTCAGCTGTGATAAACAGCCGGCACCCGCATTGTATGGGGAGGGAACAGCTTCCAATCCCCCTCTATACACCCTGCATCCCCAGTAACTATTTCCTGGTGTGTTAAAGGCAGTCCTATATAGATCTACTACAACCCCCACCTATCACAACATTGGTGGTGCCCAGCGCATGCTCCCACAGGACAGATGGGCATATTGTATCATCATCATGGGAGTCCCAACAGAAAGACAACATTTTATGCAGAGAGTTGTGATCATTCAGGATATTCTATAACAAAGCGATTGCTTCTCTTCATTTGGCACATTTACAACAACAGCTCGGACTGGACGGCCTTTTGGTGTTTTTGCTGGACCTTATTCTATATATAATTGTGCTGCACTTAGGCGGAGAATAAGTGTTTACAAAGTATAAGCTGACGACTGAGATAACTTGTGCCGCGCCGCAGCAGCTGCCGTGTCTCCGTAGGGCTTGGTTCAAAACTTCAATTACTGGAGGTTTCCTATAGAGACCAATTATTTAGGATATAACAGGGAATTTATGCTATGAAGGCAGATCTGCAACAAACAACTTTTATGGAAACTTTACAACAATGCAAGTTGTTAAACACAAGAGCCCAACGGCAGGGAGAACGTGTGCGCATAGACATTGTCCCCGCGGCTCTACACTACAGAGCCACGGACACCGCGCTGCCACCGTAGTGGGCGCCATACTGAGCAGGACCACACAGGAAGAACAGCCCCCGAATGTATCACTGACAATGATTCACACTAAACCTCCACCCGCCCCTGTATAGGATGGGATTCACATGAACAAAAAGAGGAATGGAGGCCAAGGTAAACCTCATCGGACAACACGTTTCAGCAACAAGTTGTCCCCTTCATCAGATCCAGCCATAGGACACAATCAATACAGATTCATATCCATACAAAAACAAAAGGCATTGGGTGAGGGGGAAAAAACAACAACAAAAAAAAAAAGGTATATATTGCCGTGTACATATGAGTATCTGCCATAAGGTTGGCACATGATATTCGTGTGCGCACCGTTCAAATAGGAGACTCAAGTTCAACAGCAGGAAGTTCGGAGAAAAAGCAAATAAAAAATCAGGTTAGGAGCCAATATTTAAAATCTAGAAGATTCAGCGCACAAAAAAGGGAAAGTATTTGGATCATCAGAGACCGGAGCTGCCAAGACAAGTAGGGAAGCCAGGAGGAGACACCAAAGTAGCCAGTACTGGGGGCCGTAAAGCTAACAGAGTAACCAAGAAATGGCGGGAAAGTCATTGCAACAGAGGATGAAACTATTGATCAAAGTGCGTAATATTAGTACTTTACTACATGAATTTCGTGACACTTTTTTTTTTTTTTTTTAATCTAAAATAACAGGGTGCAAGTTCTGGGGTCTCCTTAGGGAGAGCACCTAGACAGTGAGTGAGACAGTGAGTGAGGAGGCTCAAAAGGCCCTTCATGCTCCTCTGGGTAATATGCAAATAAGGGAGATGGGATAATACCTCCCCAGCGCCACCTATTGGAAGGCAGCATACCTTCAAGCCAAAGTTACTCTTTATACAAGCCTTGTAACAATGACTGGGAATTTAAAGCAAAGCCAGACAGTCGCATCTAGGTACTCAGGGTTTAAAAATGATTTTCTTAAGAATTTTCTCTCTAGATCAGCTGGCCATGCTGAAGATTAGAAGAAATCACTTGCTCATCCCAGGCTCCTGCTTGTCCTACTATAAGCCCCCCGACTCCCAGGGAACTTCAGATGAAAAGGATTACATTGTGAGTAAGCAGAAGGGAAATCTGCAATCCTATATATTATATTGACTGACCCGGCAGGGAGAACAGCAGATGTGGCGCTGCAGCTGCAGGGTTCAGGACGGTGCTAGAATACATTTAATTGGTTCTTTTGCATTGCCAGCTAGCTTAAAGGGCTTTTTCCTTCTTGGAAAAGCCCCTTTAAAGACTGCTATGTGCACTGGGTGACATCGGCCAGCCGGGCGCGTGGAGGAAGGAGTCAGTCAGTTGCACAACCATAGAAAGCAAGCACCAAATTGGTGTTTATTTCATACTATGTGCGCCGTACTTTTCAGTATGCAGAACTGCAACAAGTCTATGAGCAGCTTATTACAGAGCCCTACAACCCCAGATTGTATAGAACAGCAATACAACGGTGTGCATGAGGTCCAAAAATTGTACTGTGGTCCCTCAACATACAATATTAAGCTGGTTCCTGGACGGCCAATGCAAGTTGGAAATATTTTATGTTGAAACCATAACTATGGGAATCTGGTAGATGGGTATGAACTCGCAAGAAGGTCAACCAAAAAAGTAACAAAGATTAAGGAGTTTCCCACAACTTAAAATTGCATCACAACCAATATAAACTTCCTGCTAACATCTACAGGCAGTAAATGCTGCAACCAATCACTGCTCTAGGTGGGCACTGTTGTGGCCAGTGATTGGCTGCAGCAGTCACAGGAACTGGTCAGCAGCAACCAGGAAGTAGAGTGGGGTAGTGGAGCAGTTTTAAAGGGAAACCCCTTTAACACCTTAAGAACGCAGACCTTTTTCTCCTTTCCCAAACTCAGATTGTGGTATTTAAAAGATTAACCGTTCCCGATCTCCTCCCCCCCCATACCACCCTCCGAAGGCCATAACAAAAGTATGACATGGAGCGTTAAGGGGTTAAAGAAAATGAGGCAGCTAGCCAATAGACAAAGCAAGTCCTTCTATATAAAGGCAGAAAGCGTTTCTTTGAAGGCAGGAGAAAAAAAAAAAGAGAAAAAAAAAAACACCCAAAAAACTGCAAACATCAAATTGTGATCAAACTATAAAAGCACAAAAACGAAGTAGCTTAAACATCTACAATGTTTAAAGAAAAAAACCCTACACACAATAGGCCTCTCTTCATTAGATACACTCCTCTTCTCGACAACCAGACATTACCGTGAGAACAAATGAGTATAATTACGCTCAGACATCCCCAAACTGCCAGCCGATTTCTACCTGCATTTTTCCTGTCTAAGTGAAGCTGCAGAATCCCATGTTACCGTCGGAATACATTTCGGGATAATGCTCCCCTTACAGCACCAATGTTAGAGGCATGAAGGGAGACCGTAACGCAATCCTGCCAAGACTCTAGATCGCATGACCACTAGAACGGAAGGTTTTGTCCTCCGCTACCCAACGACACCAAGGCAGTTCCTAAAATTCCCGAGGTAATCACGTGCCAACTAATCAATAGGTCTGGGATCTCGTATCTAAGTGATCAGACACTGGAAGTCTACAAGTCACCACACAAGATAGAAGTAGGTGCCTGATTCACCGGGAAGATGCATATTGTATATACCAGAATAAACAGCACTATAAGCCCCCTGCTGGACATGGGAGTACTGCAGTTTACAGCGCCATGTCTATGGCTGCCATCTATCCTGGCACCCGGTTACAGTTGGTGAATCAGAGGGTATGGTGCAGATATTAAAGCCCACAGCCAGATGCATTGTGGATCAGCATAGCAATGGGTTCAAATGTGTATCAAAATGTAGCGTTTGCCACAGATTTGAGGTCAGTGCATACAATACAACCGTACCGGGAAGGAAACCCACAGAAACCATACAGATTTTTGTACTATGAGCCAGGACCTCAGTGTGCCAGCCACAGAACAACCTGTAAAGCCAATCCAGGGGCCAAATATATTATTTCAGGGTCCTGGCACCAAGTTGTCTGTACTTGGATTCCAAGGATGTGCCCAGCTTCATTCAGAGACTTCTGTAAGACTAGCAGGCCTTTCCAAGCACACTCCCATTGATTGAAAATACTCTTCTGCTCACGGTGACAAGTCACTGGTCAGTGCCAAACAGGTCAGTCTAGGAGTTCTGGATATCGGCAAAGGTCTAAATCATCTATCAGACATTACCTTGTTCAGAAGCCTGTGCTACAATAGTTCTTCTATGGATCGGAGGATACGCTTCAGTCCCAGGCACACCGGTGGGCCTTGGTCACTCCTGATCAGTTCCCCAGTGGTCCTTCCTTGGGCCACTTTAGTAGCCACCAAACCATAGCCTCCTGAAAAACTCTCCACAAGGCCTTCGGTTTAGGAGATGCTCCGAACCAGGTTTCTGGACGTCACAATTTGACCCTTGTCATTCAGACCCTTGACCTTGCCCATTTCTCCAGCATCTAACACATCTACTTCAAGTAGTAACTTGCTGTCCAACATATCCTCCACTGGTGCCATCGTCATTCAGCAATATTTACTTTGCCCATCAGCGATTTAATGTCATTGATAATCCATGCATACCAGAGTCTGTGACACCTCGCCAAGGCCAGAATCCTGCGGCAGCGAACAACACGGCTGAAACCATTGCTGGCAAAAGGGCCGCATCATCAATTTTGCAGTTCCCCACTCTCGGTTTATACAAGTTCTGCACTATGCTTAGTTAGGAAATCTAAAGTGTAACCAACGCCCCAATAGCAGGACACCCCAAAAGACAACATATCCATCGGCATTACCATTGATGAGTATAAACCACTTCCCGCTTGCCATGCTTTATCCGATGCACCAGTTTGGGCGGCTCCCTACATACTAAATACCTGGAGTTATATATAATTTAGTCAGTCGGCAGGTAGCTGGGGACTACATTACCCAGGAGGCTCTACTGAAAGGCTTTTTGTTGGACCGTTTATAATCCCCAAGAAGGGCGGCCATGTGCGAGGCAGAATAAAGCCCCGGCTGACACTGGGCGCTCTGTACGTGCGGCTAATTCACGGCTAAGCCCTCAAATACAGCCAGCTAGATCTTTAATCAGACGCCAAATGTTTTGTAACAGCGGTATAAAAGACACATTTGTCTGTTCTGGGGAAGCAGAAATCAGAGGGATTAGAATCAGAATGAAACTATGGGCGATCTCATGAATGGAATCAACAACGGATCAGACCTTCATTAGCTATGGCCGATCTCATGAATGGCGTAAACCGGAGAGCGGCACCAAGGAGGAAAAAAATACTGCAGTTATCAAAAGCTACTTGTCATTTCAGTTTCTGGTAGTCACAGAGCGTAGCTGTCCCCCCCCCCCCCCCCCATGTATATAATTACATAAAGGTACAATATCGCCTGTTAACTGATCCCAGATGTTTAATAGAAAAGGCTCTTAAAAAGGAAGCTCTGGTAAAGACGGGGCTCACAAGAACGTCTGCTGACGTGCCGCGTGCGCATGTCTTGTGAGCGAGCCCACAGCAAGCATGCAATGACAATCCCCATACACTATATTGGGGTGTATACATGCATAATGCGCGGCAAGATAGCGCATGCCGTAATTTTCTGTGCGAGTAGTAAGTGCACGAAAAAAAGCTGCATGTGAGGGGCCCAATACAGATCTGGGCTATTGGAATAGCACGTTGTGTGCGGGAAAGTTGCATGAGCGATGCACAATGACAATATGCCCTGCTTAAGGAATAGATCTTCACCTGTATAGATGAATACCGCTATGGAGTACAGGGGCAGCACTACTGCTCCTGGCACACTTCAACATTAATACAAAGCGGTTACATACTGGTTTGTGTCTAGAATCTCACCTCTTCTGTGTATAGTACTGCAGAGCCATCCTAGCAGCTAGTCTACACCCATCAGCTCAAGGACAACTGAGAAATAGGAGATAGATCCTGCAGAAAGGAAAACTGTCGATAAATGCCATATAGTGTACAAGTCATCCAATGGCCAGAAACAACGATATTACACATGTACACACAACGGCTGATTCCTAGAAGTCACCTGGAAGGCAGGCTAACTGAGGGTTAGCTTTACCACATGAATATCTCATTAGGAAATCTCATTGCTCTACTTTCCCGGAGTTTAGAAAGTACGGTCAACTAATTCCCTTAATGGATATTAATGAAAATGGCAGCCGTTTAAACCTCAACAGGACCCCCCCCCCCCCTGCCCCCCCAAAAAAATAAAATATCAATAGCTGTATGTAATGCACTACACCTCAATTTTCCCAAACTTCAGTGCCTCTGCCCCCCTATATAGACCCCTGGCACCTATACCTTAGTCTGTATGCACACGTAGCCAAATTGTACCAAAAGTGACATTGCCAGTTAGTGTGAGATAGATGGACACATACATACAGTTTTAGAACAAAATTGTGACGTCTCAAACCAGGAAAACCTGCAGTTTTTCACCACTTTAAACAGATTGCCTGGAAATTAATATAATCTGTGCCATTAAAAGCAAACCGCAGTGACCTGCGCCCAGCATGCCAGAGACAGACGCAAACAGCACAATGTGAATAAGACTGGCAAAGCCCAAGCATGGATATCATGTTAGTCTGATGAATTCCTGCCGCGGTCCCACCAGACCCTTCAGAAGCAGCTGCTCAGGGGGGTTAAGTGGCGTGTTTTATAGGGTTAAAAGGGTCATTTTCCACTAGAGTGAAACTAGGCTATTAAATTGCATGCCTGATCTTGCTGAATGACGGTCCTCCTCATTTACCCCCATGGACATGTTCTGCAGATTAAGGGCTCGCTCACACGGGCGTACGTGGGGGTTTGATCTTCCAATGTGGTCATAGGCTACAGTCAGTTAAGGTTGCCAAATTGCCAGCATTGTGGCTCCAGTTGGGAGGCATCGCTGGTGAAGCACTAGTCATCCAATGCCATCGCTTCTGTAACGTTGGCAGAAGATGGAGGTATACCAACGCTTTGGAGCCGCATGTGCCACGTCTGGTGGGAAATACAGGAGGACTCAAGAAGAATGGTGCAAATATAGATTTATTCCTATATGATCTGACAGAGCAGCCGGAAGGACAACAACAGATAGAACTCCTCAAACTTAATGCCCCTTACAGAAGCTTGATATATACAGCGTTGGAGACACGGCGCTCGTCAAGTAGGTAGTCCAGTTCTACGCAGCTGCATTCCGGCGGAGATGTGTTGTATTAGGTCATCTAGGCACTGGGCCAGATACAAGGCATCCTTCATGACACCCCACAGCTTTTGTGGCGTTTTATCATTTCCAGCAAGGAAGAGCCAACATTCCAGTAGGGCGCTATTCAGGCACCGATGAACATCACGATGGAAACACGGAGGAGCTCCTGATGTTATGGTGACTAGCATTCCCGTAGAGGTGGAATGTCACCTCGCCGCTGCACTATGACCACCACAATCTGCTTCACCTATGGTCCTCATTCCCGATCAGCAGAGATGCTGGGAGTTGACCACCATTTAGAGAAAAAAAAAAAAAAAAGCCTTTAAGACATTGGGGTAGGTTTATGAAAACAGTCTAAGAAAAAAACGGTCCGTTGCCCAGAGCAACCAATCACAGCATAGCTTTCATTTTCAAGAGCAGCACATACAATGAAAGCTATACTATGATTGTTTCTGAAGACTGAAAAGCACTGTTACCCATGGCAACCAATTATTTTTGCGCCGTTCTTGTTGAATCCTCATTTTCAGCAGACGTACTGTACTTGGCAGAACTATTAATAAATGTAGGCCACTCTGTCATGGGATGGATCTCCGTACGTACATGTGGAAGCAGCACTTACCCATCGCTACAGTTCACCTAACTGGCAATAAGCATCAGCACAAGCGGTGAAGCGGGAGAAGAGGGATTGCACCATCCTGGAACACGGCAACTAGAGTTTATACAAGTGGGAGGTGGGAAGTTCTGGCCAGTAAGTCAATCACCGCCCAACAAACCACTTATCCAATGTGACCTGGAGAACTCAAGTCCTCTTCTCCGGTTAAACATTCTGGAGCGGACGCACTTCTAGAGGACGGCGTTATCCCACATTGGTAGCTTCTCGGAACCTAGATCCATTCACAAGCCGGCATGTAATTAAAGGGCTTCGGGTTGGGGCATCTGGGAAGTGACACAGAGGTGCTGATATGTATTTAATCCAGGCTAGTGGCTGTAAGAGGCGTTCTCTCCACCAGAAGCCATACGGAGAATAATACGGCCTGAAGAGCAGCTCGTTGGGGAAGCATTGCCAAGTGGCTTTGGTGGGACAACCAGCATCATAACCCAACGGAGAGGTCACTACACACAAGGGGCTCCGAGAGCCATTCTGTATACCAAGGAGGGTGGTGGTGGGGCACTTCTAGGGCCTCCGCTGACAAGACCGTCCATCTATTCTTCACAACTCTCAGTATTTACAGATCTGCCCGAGCTGGAACTGCATGCCAGGTTTTGCAGCAAAAGCTTCTCCTGCGGGCCGGAGTGTTTTTGACACAGTGTGTGTATATGTAATACTCACCAGAGATCTGATGGCACCTGAGCCTTAAAGTCTTCTAGAAATTGTATGCATAGTCAGACTACGGCACGTCTGCGTGTACTAATGCCAATACTCCAGGTTACAGCCCTAGTCGTCAGGGCCCATTAACACCTGCGTTTCTCTGTTCTGTTTTTGGAGTAGAAGAATGCTTTCCAGTTTGCTTTTTGTGTTAAACACACGAAAAAAACCTAATGGAGCTAACTGTGCTATTTGCTCCGCTAAATTAAAAAAAAAAAAAAAAAAACGGAAACCTAATGAACAGAAGTAAATCAAAGTGCATACATTTTTTTTAAAAAACCCATTGAAGTCAATGGGGAGAAAAAAAAATGTTGAATGTGAATGGGCCCTTAACCCTTTTCAATCCACTGTCTGACGTGTAAAGACATTATGATTTAAGGCTGTACAGCTCTGATGTTGGAAGACGTCCGTCGGGGTTCTCTTACTGTATATTGCCGACCTCTCTGCTGTCGGAGCCTATCCAATGCGTCACCTCATGCAGTACTGGCTTTAGCCAGCAGATAGCGCCGTTGTATAACGGCAGAAAAAGAGTAAGCCCCCTAGGATAACCAGGATACAAATTGGATTGGAAAGGGTTAATGCTTCTCCTTTGCATCAGGTTCCTATATACACCTACTAAGGCTCTGACAGAGAACCTTCCCGCCCTCCTAAGGCTGCGTTCACACCTCTGACCATTTTCCACTTTTTTGTTCTGCAAATTAAAAAAAAAAGGGAAAAAAAAAGACATTTCTGCGACGGATCATTGATTTCAAAAGGGATTTAGACTTTCCGCTTCAATGGCTTTTTTTTTTTTTTTTAAATCAGAAAAAAAATAAAGCGCCCGCCGTGCTGCTATTTTTCTAGTTAAAAATAAACAAACAATGGAAGGGATTACAGATTAAAAATCCCACCGACATCAATGAGATCCACAGCAGAAATGTTAGTTTTTTTTGTGTGTGAATAGAAAAATGAAAGAAAAAAACCAAACAGAAAAGGGGGAGCCGGGCAGAGATGCATGGCACGCAGGAACGCCGCCCGGCGGCGCCGTTACACATCCTAGTCATTCAGACGGTAGACGATCATTCGTTTGTTGTTCAGTTTCTGCAGGCATAAAAATCAAATGACAATTGGTCCGTGTGAACAGGCAGATGTTCATCTATGAAGGACTGCCTGTTTACTGTGAATGGAGGAAGTCATCTCCTGCACACTCCGCCTCCATTCACTGAGTGATCCTCCCTCCTCGGGGGCTGAAGAGCATCCTGTGTAAGAGGGTCCCCAGCCTGTGCCTACTTCAGGGGATCAGTCCGCTCCCCCGACACGGACGGTCAGTAAATATGCAGATCCCATGATGCTGCAGAGTCTTCTCATCTCAAATGTGTGACTAAACTGACAACCAAGTCCCAACAGCCCAACATTGCCCTATCTGCACCGCTCGTGACAGATCAGGGATGCATCCTACTGACAAGGAACCGCACCAACAGTTTTGGTCCTACATGTCCGGGAGGAACGGCACAACACAGAATGGCTCCTCCAGATGGTTCTTCTCATGGGTGTGTTCATCACTGTACTCCAAGCATGCTTGAAGCGTGGAAGACACAGCAACCAGGACTATAAGACTAGGCAATGACTGCTGCCAGCTCAACCCCTCCTACTCCTGGCCGGCTGTACTCAGCCGCACCCCTGACATCACTGCCAATACGCCTTCCCCTGACAAGTGTGCTCACTAGACTTGTGTTGATTAACCCTCTGAAGGCACATACACCTTTGGAGTTCTGGGAACTGTATAAATGCTCTCAGCACGTGTGCCCTTTCAAGGGTTAAATAAGCACACTGACAGGGAGAGTGATGTCAGGGGAGTGGCTGAGTACAGCCGTCCAGGAGTGGGAGGGAGAGCGCTGACAACAGTCACCATCCAGTACTACAGTCTTTTTGTGTTTTCCATGCTCAGAGCATGCTCCGAGTGCAATGATGAACATACCCTTGGAGAATACTGGTTATTAAAACAGTTAAGTAATGTTCTCCACCCACTTGGGGAATGGTGACAATTATGTTCGGTTTAGGTCTTTTCTGATAAGCGTGCAACGAAAATTTTTCCTGTTTCCATCCATTCGAAGAACCGCAAAGCATTGTGCTGCATGCCGCCGATTCCCCCCCCCCCCCCCCCCCAACTTCAAAAGCAGACACAGCCGGATGGCATCAGTGGGCAAGAGGATTTGTAGTACACACCCCTTACCCACCTCCGTCACGTCAGCGGGGGAATCCCCAGGGCTGAACTATTCCGTCAGGATAGACCAGCACCGGACGGACCCCACTGACTATAAACTGGGTCCGCCTGGTTCCCACACAGCTGTTGAACTGGTGCATTTTCCGACCGTCTGACGCAGAGGTACAACCGGTCTAGGACCCTCCAGCCACCTCCTGTTACACGGAGCACACACATAGTAGTGATGTCTCAAAATGCTAAATAACCTGTATCAGCGGCTCTGAAGCGTTCTACTGCGAATACCCCAGAGCAGATCAATGGGGTTTATGCCGTCCGCAGCGCGCCCTGGAGTCTCGCAGCTTTATGGCGCCTTTTACAGATTTCCCTGTTTATTAACCCATTACAATCCCCCCATCTGCGCGAGTGCCTGCGGTCTGGAGCAGAGTCTGCCGAAACCTGCGGCCCGTTATTCCCAGTGGGGTTTGCATTGTGGTCCACATGGCAAAGATTGGGTTTCTGTAGGGGAATTAAAAGGGGGGAGGAACATGACACTGAGGGCGGTTACACGCGGGCGATTGAGATATCACCGATGGAAAAACATGGCAAAAATTGCAATTTTGCTCATGAGATTTCAGAGTCAGCGCTGCTTTTTCTTGCAAAACCATTGCGGCCGCTTGCGGCAATGTGCGAGAAAAACCACAGGACTTTCTAACGTTAAACACATCGCACAAAAACCCCAAGTTCGAGCGATGCAATAAAACAAAGGCTCCGAAAAAAAAGCACAAAAATGCAGAAGGATAGGGCGCTTTTTTTTCTCACGCAACACTGCATAAGTGAAAACATCACAAACGTGAAAGAAACCATTGAAAATCATTGGTTTCATAATTCAGGGAAATGCGTAAAACGCTGCGCATCTCCACTGGAAAGCACATCTGGAACTCAATCAATGTATGCAAAAAAACCCGCTAGTCCCGTGAATCTGGCCTTAGACGCATCTCACTGGCATCCGTAAAAAATGCAGCATTTTCAACGCACCCCATTGTTGCAATGTGGTGCGTTAAAAATAAAAAAAAGGTGAAAACCCGTCTGTTAGAGCGGCCAATAGCGGCATTCACCTCATCGGCAGGGTGCATTAAGGATTAGAGCAGCCCTCTACAGAGCGCAGTATATAGCGTATATTATACTGACTATTCCCATTACACTCGGTCTGAGGTTATGACACGGTGGCGCGGGACGAGGGCGTTCATCTGACGGGCTGACAGCTGGGTTTACGGATACATCTGCTTGTATCCGCTGCCGGCGCGGGTTTCTATGTGCTGATACCGCCTGCAGCCCGCCGCCCCGGGCAGACAGACATTCCAACGCACATTGCAGAAACTTCATGGACGTGTCAAGATTCAACACGTAAAAGCAGAAAGCGTGACGCGTCATTCCTCCGTAGTTCTGAAGGGGTTGCAAAACACTTCCCGGAGGACAGGAGGGAAAGCTCAAGGCCAGGCGTGTTACAGAAAGCCGTACAAGGCGGCAAAACTAGACTAATGGTACCATCCAACTGATGTATATCCAGAGGTACATGCAGAAGGCGGCCCATGTGTCAGATAGTCAATGGGCACCCGGCTTTCCAAAAAGTCATCAGAGGGCCTCCTATAATCCTTACATGCTCCAGTTATTGTAGGTACTGTGCTGATGAATTAAAAGCTTCCATCAGTCCAGTAGGAAGTGGTCCACTTACCCAGCCGGGCATCCCTGCAGACACATGCCCACCAATAGTTTACTCTTTATATAGCGCCAATTGGGGAGATAATTAAGTTTAATATTAGGGGCTCCCTCACACGGCACAGGCACAATAAGCAGAACGGGTTCAGTGATTTCAATGGGATCAAGCGTTGGATTTCTGCCGCAGGATATGTTGAAGGTGTAATAGACCAACATGGGGCAATCCAAAACATGGCCTGACTTGGCCGTCTGCTGTCCCGTTAAGGACCTCTGCCAGTCCCGACCTTGGACTCGTATGACTGCGCTCCATCATACCATCTGCAGACCGTCAGCAGTGGCTATTGGGGACCCCTTTAGGGATGCGAATCCGGATTTTCTACACGAGGACTGCGCCGCAGGGGATTTGGAAGGGAGAATTGAGCGATACCTTGATACAATGGGCTCCGGCGCCATCCGCAGGCCAGGCTGCAGCCACATACAACAACTCTGAGGAAACTACGTGCCATGTGTATGCAGAGGAGTGCAGATCTACGCCACCGCGGGCAGCTTACACTTCACACGGATCAAAACCATGAATGGTTCAAAAAAAGAAAGGCGAAGTTCTAAAACATTCCCCCTCTTCCTCTCATCCGGCGAAAGAACTGTGACCATAAGCCGACGCACCGGGGGTCATTGTTACAGGTGCTATAGAAGTAACCAAATACTATCACAGTGCGTGTGGAGGGGGGGGAATACAATGTATCGGTATTATTGTATCTTGACGCCACCAGAAGTACAGGTGGAGTCAAGATACAAGGAGTTTGACAGGGGGTTGATGCCCTGTTACTGATTGGCTGTCCTGCATTCTCCCCGTTCCCACAGGTCCTGTAACCACCACCGGCCGCCGTGGAGGAAGGCGAGAGGCGGCGATGAACGGTGCTGGTCAGCGGACGAGGCCGTGGAGGAAGGGCAGAGCGGCCGGTGTGCACTCTGCAGCGCTGCTGTGCGAGGGATCGGTGACCGGCGAAGTTCACAAAGCTGTGCTGTGGGCCGGAGCGGTGAGCATATATCTATATTACTCCCCAAATCCACACCATTCGCAACCGGATTGGTTGTTTGGATTTACTCATTCCCAATGATTGGTTCTTTAGGTTGGCTCGTGTAAAAGTTGGGAGTAAGAGGCTAATATGCGAGCAGTGAGCGTCGCTGTGCAGTTTACGGCGCTGCTGTGGCCCGCAGCGCTAAGCGGGGGTTCTGATTTACGATTCGAGCAACCCGATTGGTTGTTTGGGTTCGCTGATTCAACCTCATTGGTTGTTAGGGCCTAAGTACGGAGTAAAAGGTTAATATGCAAGTTGCAGCGGTTGTCACTTCAGACGCACAGATCGGTGAGTGCTGCAGCATGGGGGGGGGGGGGGGGGGCGACAGTGCTCCCTCGGCTTCCCTACACTCACAGCGTGGAAGGGTGGAGGAAGGGTCGCCAGGGAGAGTCACAGCAGTCCGCTCCAAGGCAGCAGAGGTGACAGCAGAGTCAGCAGCGAAAGCTGTAATGGCGAAAAAGGGGCGCCAGGGACAGTGACAGCGGGGCTTCTGGGGCGCCGGCTACAGTCACCGCAGGGAAAAAGCAGCACCTGTGAGCCCGAGGGGACAATGGCCTGAAGCCAATCAGGGGGCTTCAACCCCGTCAAACGCCTTGTATCTTGGCTCCACCAGTACTTCCGGTGGCGTCAAGATACAATTCCACCCAATGTATCAGCAGGAAACTACTCGGGTCACCAGCAGGGAGGGAGAAACTCCACAGGAGCGGATGTTTTGAGTGAGGACGTCTATCACACCCTCCTCCCACAGCACCAAACACACCGTGCGGATATTCCCCCTGCAGCAGGTAACCAGGGCAAAGAGAAAATAAATCTGCACTCGAGTCAAGCTGCCTTCACAAGTTTGTCTCAGCCAAAATAGACCTCGTGGCTTAATGACCGGCAACCAATTAAAGTGTTGTAGCTTTCAATTTCTGCTCCGCGACTCATTTGAGTTGTCATTCAGGGTCAGCTGGACAGCAGAAGTGACATCAGGTGACGAGACGTTGATGCCAGGCATAGTTTAGAATGGAAGAAACCCGGCCGAAGGTTCTATGTAGCATCAAGCACGCTTCCTGCAAGATGGAAAACTGCTGCACAGCAAAACAAGACGCATTGTTACACTGTGGTTTTTAAGCTACATCTCCGCTTGCAGTCTCTGAATGGAACCTTCAGCACACTTGGGGGATCAGTCTGTTCTGCAATCACAAGGTCGCACTGCGTGACAAGCTGGAGTCCTCGGCACTGAAGGTTTCCATTCAACAACTACAAATCAGAGATCTTAATTACTATATTAAACGTAAAGGGGGGGGGGGGGCGTCCTATCTCAGCCATGACGGGAGGGTTACTGCTCAGTTAACACCATCTTCAGAAATCTCATGGAACCCCGCAGCCCAACAGTCACCAAAACAGTGTAGCTTGCTCTACCACACTATTGGTGTCGCCCACATTGACTTCTACAGCAATTTTGGAAACAGCGCAGCAAGTTCCAGTCGGATGGTTCGGTAATCCGGGTACGCTCTAGCCACCTCGTCCCAGAGGTGGCGCTCTGTGGGTATGCTGTAGACGACCGAGATGAGATTGTCCCTTTAAGGAGCTGGGAAAAAACAAATGTTCACACATACACCGAAAGCAGAGATCTTGGAATGGTAAGCAGAGGAGGGGGAAAAAAATGTTTATTTAACCCCTTAAGGACCTAAGTCTACAGTAGGCTGTCACGGACGGTGTATGGAAGCTGGTTGAGGAGCCGAGCTCACTTCCTACCCGGCAGATGTCAGCCTTTTCTGACAGCCAATACCCGCCTGGCCTGCCATGGCTGATCGGAGCCAACTCTCATCACCGCATTAACTGTTTACATACTGCTGTCAAAGTGGCCAACGACAATTGCGGGGTGCTGGCAAGTTCACTTTCCAGCCTGGGACCTATTAAAGGGCTACCAGATAGTGCAGTCTATTAACCAATACATGGCATTAGAGCAAGATGTAAAGGGACAATATACTGCGATACTGAAGTATTGCAGAGTATTGCACAAGCAGTCTCAAGTTTAAAACCCCCCACAGTGGTTATCGCTGCGTTCATAATAGCCTGCAGGCCAGCGGAGGTCGGAGGGGACAAGGCTTACAGGAAGCGCGCTTTGATGCTACCTAGAACCTTCGGCCGGTTTCTTCCTTTCTAACCCATTCCTGGCAACATGCCGCCGACAGCCCCGTCACCTGATGTCACTTCTGCCGTCCGGCTGACCCTGAATGGCGACTCCAATGAGTCGGAGCAGAAACTGAAAGCTACAACATGTAATCGATGGCCGGTCATTAAGCCACGAGGTCTATTTTGGCTCCCATCACAGTCATGCTGCGTCAGGAAAGAAAACCCAACGAGCCGACGTCACGCAACTGTTGACACAAGTGATAAATCACATGGTGGGCTCGAAGGGCTGCGGTCTGCCAGGGGCAGCGAGAGAAGAGCATCAATTCCTGGCAGCCGGAGGGAAAAGTTGTTTCCAATAAATCAACTTTCTGATCAATATGTCTGAATAAAAACAGTAAAAATAAAGCGTTCTAATAAAGCGACCGCCGAGGCGGAGGAGGGGCTTCCCTCCTGCAGTACAAGAACAGCGCGGCGCCGCATCACACAATATCAGATTGGCATTTTTAGACGAGACCGGGGCGACGCCTTTGTTGGCGAACCAAAGGAATAGATTTGCGGAGCGCAGAGGCGACGGGCCCGCTCGGTCTCCCCTCAGCCGCACGGCTTTTAGACGGAAGGAAAAGCGGAGCACGAATGCAGCGCCTTCTCTTCCGGTATTTCGAGCCGGTTCTGCTGCGGAACCTCCGACCAGAGGCTCCAATGCTGATGCCAACCCCCCTTACATCGGGAGATTTTCTCACCAGTGTGAAGACCTCCAGCTCCATCCATGCTGAACCCTCATTGCTGCCAAGTTAATTTTAGGATCTGTCCCTTGACCCGATGCCACCCGTAAGCCCTGGATTCCCATTTCTGATAGACAGGTCCGGATGGGTTTCTTCCTGGGCTTAGAGTTGTTACATTCAAGCCCAAAGTCCATAGAACTATAGATGCGGTCTTGGGGGGGGGGGGGAACCCATTTTTCTTGCTGGACCCATTTTTTGGCTTTGGCTCAAAAAAAAAAAAAAAGTTTTGGTTTTCCTTTTTTTTGCAAAAAAAAAAAAAAATGCTGTGGGAAAGCACCTTTCTAGGACACAGAACAACAAGCATCAACATGTGCGCTGCCCAGTACATCCCCAGAGCGGGAGGGGAGCAGGAAGCCCCTGATATATTTGCAGCAGACAAGCAGGTGAGGAACTAGAACCTTCTCCCAGCAGCGGTGCCGTCACAGTGTGCACAGAGCTGCGCTCATCTAATACACGGAGCCAGAAGAGAATGGAGTCCCATTTTTGCGCTGTGAACCCACCGATCAGGCCACGCTGGATGGTCCACCGCTAATAACCGCAGCTTCTGCCTGCTGAAAGTCCCTGCTAATCAAGTAGTGAAGCCGTCTGACTTCAGCAGCCGGGTCTCCATCTCCAATCACCTACCTGACCGCCAAGCGCTGCCAACGACTACATCCGAAAGTCACCAAACATCCAACACGTTGCAGAGTCCAAGCTATGGAATGGCCTTTCCACTAGCAAGACGACAAGACCCGTTGTGGATGACCAAGCCCACCCATAGGGCAGTGAAGACTGTAGACTAATCCGTTATCCGGCAGGAAGATATCAGCAATGTACAAGTAGGAACATTGTCAGATCCATCAGAATGGCTTCGGATGTAGCACACCAAGGATCGGCAGGGGATCCCGACACAAGCGGCTCGGGAACTATATCTATAGGAGCCGTAACCGGGAGCCAACAGACCCGCGCTGCTTTATGGCTCCAAATTCATTTACAGTCATTAGAAGTCTTGTTCTGCGCAAATCCACAAAAACCGTAGTATGCTCCACTGGATGCCGCAGTACGGGGCTTTAACAGCAACACAGTCTCCCTACGCCACCGAATGCAGAGTACCCCATCTGAGATTGGTAGGTTATATCCACCCACAAGGTGGGACCAAGATCTCCATCTAGGTCCGGCTAAATGTGATAGCTGGGGTCAGGAGCTGCTGCTTCTTCCACAGAAGTGAATGGGAAGCCGGGGGGCACAGGCCACTTCACAACACTACTTGTACTCCAATGCTGTGCAACATCTAAGACACTTAAGGGGTTTCCCACAACTTAAAAAACTTCCTCCACAATCACTTTGTACTTCTGCTGACCAGGACATGGGACTGCTGCAGCCAATCACTGGTGACATTTTATAGCCAATGATTGGCTGCAGCAGTCACATGTCCTGGTCAGCAGCAGACAGGAAGTACAAAGTGATTGTGGAGAAAGTTTTTAAGTTGTGGGAAACCCCTTTAACCCTTTCCAATCCAATTTGTATCCTGGTTTTCCTAGGGGGCTTACTCTTTTTCTGCCGTTATACAACGGCGCTATCTGCTGGCTAAAGCCAGTACTGCATAATATGACACGTTGGATAGGCTCCGACAGCAGAGAGGCTGGCAATATACAGTAAGAGAACCCAGACGGACGTCTTCCAACATCGGAGCTGTACAGCCTTAAATCATAATGTCTTTAGACGTCAGACAGTGGATTGGAAAGGGTTAAGTAGTTTAACCCTGTGCAACATCCAAGACCGAGATAACAGTACAAGTAACGTTGGAAGTTCTGTAGAGCTACTTCCATGGAATATTGAATCGCAGTAGGGGAGGGACGAGGAGCCATGTACCCAGGCCGCCGGGGACTGACAGGGGAGACTTGATGCAGCCACTGTGTATGATACAACGCTGTAGGTCGGCTCCCTCAACGGCAGCACGGGTCACCTTCAATGGTCACCTGAGTAGGTCAGCAATTCCCAACCGTGAAGCATCATGATTAGCTGGAGGGGAGGAGGGTTTTTTTTTTGTTTTGCAGGTGTGCCACAAGAAATAAAAAGTCTGCCAAGGTGAGCTGAAACACTAGAGAGGGGTCTGACCAAGACCCAACAACATGAGAGCAGAGAAGATACGCCAGTACCAGAGCGGAGCCCATGCAGAGCTTCACATTGCTGGGCATCTACTTGGTCAAGACAGCGCTAAGATCCTGGGGCGCGTATCAGATGCGTTATATGGTCAACCTAACCAGAAACAGGCCGAGGGAGAGATAATTCACACGTCGCGCGAAAAATTAATAGCACTGAATGTCTATACTGTCAACAGTATATATTAAAAAAAAGGGAGAAAACCCGTATTTGCAGTTTTTTTTTACTGCAGTCCAGCTTTTTTCAGCCTATAAAGCTCCCAGTTTGGAATTCTAAGTGTCTTTTGCAGGTTTTAGGATGAGAAACCATATCCAGTGTTGGAAAATAGACTCCGTATAGCCTGTACTCATACAAATCCTTACTCAGGAGTCCAGTGGGCGGTCCTATCAGCCTTCCCTGTAGGACGAGCCACCAACAGGACCGCCCACTGGACTCCTCAGCGCTCCTGGAGCAGGGGTGCAGAACAGAATACAAGTATACTGAATCTTTACTTTCTAACCAAGCATATGGTTCCCCAATCCATACAAGCTGCACCGCTGTGGAGGAACTGATCCAGCAGACTGCTCCGACTGAAGCTCCAGGATTATAGCAGGCGCTTCTCCAGTCTTAGACCGGCCTTACAGATTACATTTTGATCAGCCGATCCTGGCATTACCCACCAATCATGTGATGTGCATGACGGCCCAACACTCCCAAAGAGCAGGTATGTGGGGGAAGGGGCAGGAGATAAGGATCCAGCGGTTGGATTTCAGGGAGATTAACCGCCCTGGCAGCTCTCCCCTCTCAGAATACATACACACTCGGTCACTTGGGTATTTGGGGGGGGGGGGGGGGGGGGGTGTTAAGAGGGACGTCAGCCAAAAATACACGTGGGTGTTGGGCTAGATAGCTGTCTGACAGTCGTCTTCTGGTATTTGTGGTCTTGTTTGCTATGGACTACCCCTTCTTCATTGGTAAGCTGATCCACAAGTGCAAGGGGGGAGTATAGGGTTAACCCGGGAAGCAGCAGATAGGTGGGCATGACTCATCCCGAATACCTTGGCTGCTGCAGTTACTGGATTGTGAAACCATTCGATTGTCAGACAGTAAAGCCAAGCGGTTACTAAGTACAGATGTGATGAACCTTAGCAGCCGAAAACACATCAACACCAACCGATCCCCGCACGGCCGCACGCAACAGCAAGGAGGCCCGACCGTGGATCTGCTAGTAAGCCCAACCACGTGCCACGGTCACACTGGGTAGGATATTTAAGTCAAATCCACAAAAGCTCGCCCGGACAGATGGGAGGTCCGTGTGATTCCAGATGCGCTCGAGCCCGTCAGGCGCAAACCGATGGTCGCCAGTGTTCTGTGTGATAGTCATATGGACGGCACTCACGTGTTCGTAACGCACTGACTTCAACGGAAGCCGGACAAAAAGGTCCACAAAACAAACCTGCATGCTTTAATTAAATTGGGGACGCCTATGCTTCCCCATGAGCGGCTTGATTTACGGATCTCCTGCGCAGATTCCGCAAATCCTATCCGGCCGTGGACATTGGGCCTAATGCGCCATTTAAGGGGCGGGTGACGTCACCGCTATGGTGGTTTACGCTCGTGCAGAGCGTTTAGACAGGCTCATGTGTGCAACCACGGAGTAGCATGCGGCAGGGTGTGTAAGGGGGCGGTCACGGGGTGACATGCAGAGTACTGACTGCCACAGGACACAGCAGCTGTCATACCGCAGGCCTAGAGCCACGGCACGCACGCAGCGCCCGGGTTGTAGTAGAACGCGATGCATTCCACCCACGTTTTACTCTTATGCAACAGACAGGAATCTGGATTTTCAGGTTGCGGGGGGTTGGCGTCACGTGGCGGCGGCCTCCTACATACCAACGCTCCAGGAATTGTTCTTTTAGCGTACTTCAATGAAAAGTTCTCAACTTCTATTTAAACTGCTCCTCCAGGTCACCCCAGCCCCACCGCATGTGCCAGGGGGCGCCCTCCCCTTCCTATACCATCGCTGGGCACTGATGTCAGCCACCCGCCATACCGAGTGTACGGATGCTATATACCATCCAGCTGCTGGCGGAGGCGCAGGGACAACGGTCGGGACTCATGTAATAATTTATATAGAAGTCAAAAGCAGTACAATATAATAGTCACTGACTGAAATGTACAACTGTGTGGATCCAGAGCAAGCCTACACATATCAACCACCCCTCCAGGGTCCTCGAACCAACCAATCAGCACCTCTGTATGCAACACGCAGCTACTCCTTATGTCATTAGTGTCACACGGATCCCTAGGACGGTGACAATGACCATACATGTAGCGGACAGCCAAGACAAGGAGGTGGATGCCACACCGACAGCCAGAGATACTTCCATATAACACGCGTGGAGGGCACTGCTGGTATATCTTCCCAGTGAGATGGATATCCTGCATACATGTCCAGTACACACATCTGTAGATCGCTGTATATTCTACACACATGTGGTGGTCACTGTACCTTACACACAGTAATAAACATGTAGCTGGTAGTATGGACTGTATACAGTGATATGTCTAGTGTGTATCCTGCATACATGTAGCTTGCATTTAAAGTCTGGATGGCACATGGTGATATGCAGTATATATCCATGTAGTGATATACCACAGAGAGCAGATACACCTGTATCCAGAATATATACTAATCCAGTGAGTACAGGTTACATACATGTAGCGCACACAGTGATATGTATATGCTTGGCACATATTACATGTAGTGGACACATTGTACGTACAGTAACATTCTGGATACATATATGGTCTGCAGTGTGATGGATATAATCAGGAAGTAAAGTAGTATACATAATAAAGTGTGATTGTTCCCAGCAAGAGAAACACAGTAATCTTGTAGATATGAGACCTTCATTGGCTAACAATAATAATACATGATGTTACAGCAAGCTTTTAGACCTACACAGGAAGTTACCTGAGGAAGAACCCTGTGGGGTTGGAAAGCTGGCTGTAACATCATGTATGTTCGTTAGCCATTAGAAGGTGTCATATCTACAAGATGACTTAGTTTCTCTCACTGAGATGTTAGCTCTACTGGCCAACACCGTACCAAACTGCTTCAGATACATATTACACACATGTAGTATACACAAAGTGATATGTACAGTAGTGTATATCCTGGTTACATATTACATGCATGTGCATATTGTGTGGACTGTACACTATTGTGTTTACCTTGGTTATATATTACATGTGGACACTATGGTCTGCACAATATTACATATAGCAGATACTATAGCATTAAAATATATATTATATACATACACACAGTATACCCTGTATGGGCAGTGTAGTAATATGTACATTATTGTATACCCTATTATATTGTATACATGTAGTGGACACTGTATGGAGTGGACGTTGTATGGTCGGTGTAGTAATATGTACATTAGTGCATATTTTGGGTACAGGTTACAGCTTGTATGGACTGTACATTGATATGTATATATATACACACACACACACACACACACACACACAGTGGACCCTGTATGGTAGGTGTAGTAATATGTACATTAGTGTATACCCCGTTATATACATGCAGTGGACCCTGTATGGTCGGTGTAGTAATATATACATTAGTGTATACCCCGTTATATACATGCAGTGGACCCTGTATGGTCGGTGTAGTAATATGTACATTAGTGTATACCCCGTTATATACATGCAGTGGACCCTGTATGGTCAGTGTAGTAATATATACATTGGTGTATACCCCGTTATATACATGCAGTGGACCCTGTATGGTCAGTGTAGTAATATGTACATTAGTGTATACCCCGTTATATACATGCAGTGGACCCTGTATGGTCGGTGTAGTAATATGTACATTAGTGTATACCCCGTTATATACATGCAGTGGACCCTGTATGGTCGGTGTAGTAATATGTACATTAGTGTATACCCCGTTATATACATGCAGTGGACCCTGTATGGTCAGTGTAGCAATATGTTCATTGGTGTATACCCCCATTATATACATACAGTGGACCCTGTATGGTGGGTGTAGTAATATGTACATTAGTGTATACCCCGTTATATACATGCAGTGGACCCTGTATGGTCGGTGTAGTAATATGTACATTAGTGTATCCCCCTTTATATACATGCAGTGGACCCTGTATGGTGGGTGTAGTAATATGTACATTAGTGTATAGCCCATTATATACATGCAGTGGACCCTGTATGGTGGGTGTAGTAATATATACATTAGTGTATAGCCCATTATATACATGCAGTGGACCCTGTATGGTGGGTGTAGTAATATATACATTAGTGTATACCCCGTTATATACATGCAGTGGACCCTGTATGGTGGGTGTAGTAATATGTACATTAGTGTATACCCCGTTATATACATGCAGTGGACCCTGTATGGTGGGTGTAGTAATATGTACATTAGTGTATACCCCGTTATATACATGCAGTGGACCCTGTATGGCGGGTGTAGTAATATGTACATTAGTGTATACCCCGTTATATACATGCAGTGGACCCTGTATGGCGGGTGTAGTAATATGTACATTAGTGTATAGCCCATTATATACATGCAGTGGACCCTGTATGGCGGGTGTAGTAATATGTACATTAGTGTATACCCCATTATATACATGCAGTGGACCCTGTATGGTCGGTGTAGTAATATGTACATTAGTGTATACCCCGTTATATACATGCAGTGGACCCTGTATGGCGGGTGTAGTAATATGTACATTAGTGTATACCCCGTTATATACATGCAGTGGACCCTGTATGGTCGGTGTAGTAATATGTACATTAGTGTATACCCCGTTATATACATGCAGTGGACCCTGTATGGTCGGTGTAGTACTATATACATTAGTGTATACCCCGTTATATACATGCAGTGGACCCTGTATGGTCGGTGTAGTAATATATACATTAGTGTATACCCCATTATATACATGCAGTGGACCCTGTATGGTCGGTGTAGTAATATGTACATTAGTGTATACCCCGTTATATACATGCAGTGGACCCTGTATGGTCAGTGTAGCAATATGTTCATTGGTGTATACCCCGTTATATACATGCAGTGGACCCTGTATGGTCAGTGTAGTAATATATACATTGGTGTATACCCCGTTATATACATGCAGTGGACCCTGTATGGTCAGTGTAGTAATATGTACATTAGTGTATACCCCGTTATATACATGCAGTGGACTCTGTATGGTGGGTGTAGTAATATGTACATTAGTGTATACCCCGTTATATACATGCAGTGGACCCTGTATGGTCAGTGTAGCAATATGTTCATTGGTGTATACCCCGTTATATACATGCCGTGGACCCTGTATGGTCGGTGTAGTAATATATACATTGGTGTATACCCCGTTATATACATGCAGTGGACCCTGTATGGTCGGTGTAGTAATATGTACATTAGTGTATACCCCGTTATATACAT
Source organism: Eleutherodactylus coqui (assembly GCF_035609145.1). NCBI lineage: Eukaryota > Metazoa > Chordata > Amphibia > Anura > Eleutherodactylidae > Eleutherodactylus > Eleutherodactylus coqui. The sequence goes on along the minus strand of NC_089841.1, from coordinate 242,982,321 downwards.
GCAGTGGACCCTGTATGGTCGGTGTAGTAATATGTACATTAGTGTATACCCCGTTATATACATGCAGTGGACCCTGTATGGTCAGTGTAGTAATATGTACATTAGTGTATACCCCGTTATATACATGCAGTGGACCCTGTATGGTCGGTGTAGTAATATGTACATGACTGTATATTTTGGGTACAGGTTACAGCTTGTATGGACTTAGTTACATGTATGTAGTGGACCCTGTAGGCTGATATGTACATTAGATATTGTACATATTACATACCCTCAGTAACACCAGTGTGCCCGGCGGCCGGTGAGGTGACTGGCTGGTGAGCTGGAGGTGCCCGGCGGCCGGTGAGGTGACTGGCTGGTGAGCTGGAGGTGCCCGGCGGCCGGTGAGGTGACTGGCTGGTGAGCTGGAGGTGCCCGGCGAGCAGCAGCTACATCCCCGGTATGGCGCCCCTGCATCCCCCCGGTAGTACCGGCCCCGGCAGGCCCCAGCACGCCTCTTACCTTGTCCTTCTTGGCCGGCTGCTCCTCCTTGCCTCCTCCCCCGGTGACGGCCGGGCTCCACGAGATGCCGCCGCCGCCGCCGGTGGGCTCTCCCCAGCCGCAGCTGTCTATCTTGATGAGCCGGTGCTTGGGGGAGATGATGTACTTGAGCTCGCCGCCCCCCGCCTGCTGCTGCCGGGCTCCGGGCGGCCGCCGCTCGCTGTTGCTGCGGTACAGGTGCGGGGAGGAGGAGGACGAGGATGACGAGGACGTGGTGTTGGTGCTGGAGCCGGGGTACGGCTCCTGGAAGAGGCTGGTGCTGCTGCTGCACGCCGGCGCCCGGCCCCTCCTGCCGTCCGCCAGCCGCTCCTCCCCGCACATGGCCCGCAGCTTGCGGAGGGACGAGCCGGGGCCGTTGTACGGGTCCTCGAAGTCGCGCTCCTTCTGCGCCCGGTAGGCTCGGATGAGGTCGCTCTCCTCCCGGCCGGGCAGCGGGGAGGTGTGGTGGTGGTACTGGGCCTGCAGGGGGCGCTCGGGAGCCCCGTTCCTCTTGTAGTCCGGTCTGGGGGGCTGCGGGGGGCTCTTGCTCTTGGGGTTGTTGTTGCCCAGGCTGAAGTACTTGTTCAGCCACTTGGCCATGGTCGGCGGCGGCTCACTGCGGGCTCCCGGCGGCGGACACTCCCCCGGGCATGCAAGTTCTGGCCAACTCTCCCGGGCGGGCTGGCGGGGATCACAGCAGCGGCTGGGGCTCGGCCATGGACGGCGTCACCTGCGCAGGTCACCGCCGCTTCCCATTCACTGTCCCGGGCAGCGGCACCTGTCACACCGCGGGGACATAGGAGGCTGGCCGGCGCCGCCACTTGTTGAATGGTGTCGGCACGGAACAGCCGCGGGACACAGCCGGCAGCAGCGCGTTACACCCGGCGGACAGCGCAGGACGGGGCGCTCCGCTGCTGACAGCTCCTCCGGCTTGTGCGGCCGCTCTACTACGGCTCACCTCTTGCTTCGGTAGGGGGCGGAGCCAGCGCGATAACCCCGCCCTTCTCGTGTCACGCCACTCCCCCCGGCGCACGGCCGCCCGCCCCCTGCTCGCTCGGGTACTCTCACCTCTGCGAGCCCGGGCGTGTCGTGCGGAAGTCCCGGCGGCCGTTCGGTGACCGCGGCGGCTGTGTATCAGCGGCCGTCAGCCGCAGCGGTGTGTATATCCCCCGCCGTGTCCTGCGGTAACCTCACTGGTGCTCAGGGCTCCGTCACAGCCGCGTATTCCCATAGAAGTCTATGTGCAGCTCATCAAAAAAGGGTCAAACCCATCTTTTCACGGTCCGGATAAAAAAGATGAGCGAAAACGGTCGCGTATGCGCTATTTTTTCTCGCAGCGTCTGAATGAGGCCATTGAAATCCAGTGTTTCGTACGGTGCGTTTTACGTGTGTTTTTTTAATGCGCCAGAATACCTGCCCATAAACTCCGCCCTCAGCGCCGCTTGTCCTTCCGAGCGATTGCCGGCGTCCATCGCGTGTTTCTTCCATACGCCCGGGGAAATGATTATACATACGCCAATAAAGATCGGGTCAAGACTTCATTCCTGCGCTTATACGGCGAATGTATATACGCATACGGGCGTGTGAAGGAGGCCGGCGGGCGTATTGTCACCGCGCACTACTGGCGCGTATTTCCCGTGTGTGACGCGGTGAATTGGGGCAGTGAAAGTCTATGGACTGCGAGGGGCCGTCCGTATAAAACGCGGCAGAGATATCTCGCAGCTCGCTCTGTTTCTCAGCATATCGTACGGAGCGCCACTCTGCACGTCTCACTGCGCACGTCCGTGACGTCATATTCCCGGCATGCACAGCGCCCATCGCAGCCCGTACGTGAGCTATGCCAGCAGAGTATGGGCTACGATGCGATGCCAGTCTCTGCAGTGTGGTACGCCCGTGTGACCGGGCCCTTACCCGACCTGCTACAGCCTGAATTGTTCTAGCGCCGCCGCCGGACGCAGTCCAAGTAGCTCCGCCTCTGATGATGTAATGGATGGCGGTGGAGACACAATTTTTTTTTTCCAATTCACAATTATTCTTTCGCCTCCGCCCTGGACTTTGTCACCTATGGGGCTTATTCACACGGGCGTAAGAAATTGTGGTCCGTGAAAAGCTGACCGACTTCACTGCGTGTTGCACGAGTTTTTGTTGCATGTGTGTTTTCTTACGTCCGTGGGTCGTCCATTTTTCATGCGCACAAAAACAAATGTGTAAAAAGCGCAGCACATGTATATAACATCCGTGTTCGCCGTGTCTTCTTTTTACGCTCCCACAGACTTTCATGGGCGATTTTGGTCCGTGAATTCTTTTTAAACGCAAAGTCGGTCGGCATAAATGCGACGTCACTTTGTACACCACCCAGCTACTGGAGCGAGACTGCGCCAAATTGTTAAATCTAATAACCTCACTGCACTCAAGCTCCGCCCCCTTATCTACACAGAGGTGTAACATCTGTTCTTTTTTAGCACAAATCGCTAGTAAATTTGTCTAAATTGATTTGCATCAAAAGTGGCGCGACTTCTTCCAGAATGCTGGCGCAGCATCAGTAATATATATTTTTTCTCTGTTAGAAGTGTGATGGGTTTATGGGCCATCAGCAGGTCTTCTGGCCTGGTGATGTCAGATGTCATGGCGCCGGATCACCAAAACGGCGGTCCAACACCCAGGTGAGGCTATAGATTCCATATAGCTTTAGGCATGGGGCGCCCAAAACTATATGAAAAAAAAAAAAATCGGAATCTTCGGCCAGATGAAATCAAGATGAACTTGTATGAGAATGATGAGAACGGTGTGGAGAAGGGAAGGAAGAGCTGTGGATCTCAAGCAGATCCTCATCTGTCATATTTGGTGGAGGCAGTGTTATAATACGGGCATGCTTGATGCCAATGGATGATGTGACTGTGGGTGGATGTCATAGGTACAGAGCAGGACCATCTGCTCCGATTTAGTCAAAAGAGATGGTCCACCACACATGGACAGATAATGACCCAAAACAGACGGCAACAAGCCAAGAACTTCTTAGGGCAAAGAAATGGCCAACCGAGTCAGCGGACCTCCCGATTGAGCATCTGTTCACCTACTGAATACAAAGCTGAAGGCAGAAAGACCCACAAAGAAGCAGAAACTGAAGACTCCTGCAGTAACGCCCCGGCAAAGCATAATTGGGGGGGGGGGGCTCAGCATTTAATGATGTCTGTGCGATCCAGACTTCCTGCAGTCATTGACTGCTAAGGATTTGCATCCACGTGTCAAACATCATCCTCATGGCTATGTTACTTTGTCCGATTGTCCCAAGAGTTTGGCTTTCTGGAGGGCGTTGGGTTGTGGCTGCGGCGCGGCCACATTAATTCCCATTACTTTGCAAACCGCAGGGCTACATTGAGACTTTGGCCATGTGAGCTGTGGTGCAGCCAAAGTTACTGTGTAGCCCGAGCCGCATGGCTCACGGAGAAATAAGCCTGCAAGATCAGGTTGTAGACTAGTACGTGCAATTACACCCCTTCCATGGGGAACTACACCTCCCAGCATGCCCTGACAGCTGTATGAGGGAGAGCTGAGAAGTCCGTGGTGGAGGCTGCAGCATATTTCAGCCACTTCTGGATATGAGGAAGCTGTTTGCCAAGTGGGTCCTGAAATGTTTGTCAGCAAAGTAAGAGCGTGTCCGAGTGCAAGCCTCCCGGGGAACTCTACAGCATCTTCGGCATGCTGATGCTTTCCTGTCTCACCCTTTGATGATGGATCAGATGTAGATTTTTATGAATGACCCTGGGTCAAAAGAATGGAAACATAGTGGTTCTCTGCATCAAGAGAAATTCAGTGTGCAGAAGTTGTCATCCAAGGTGATGGCATCTGTCTTTTGGGGTAAAGATGGTATATTGGTTGTGGACTACTTTTAGAACGGGTCTACTATCACAGCTGTGTATTGTGTAACGCTTCTGGATAAATTGATGGAGGCATCGGAATTTTAAAAAAGTGCATGAAGTTGACCCAAGATGTCGTGTTCTTGCATGCCAATGCCTGGTCCTACATAGGGGCCATCACCCAGAGCAAACTGGCGAACCTGGGCTTTGAGGTGCTGGATCATCCTCCTTATTCACCCTCGGACTATCATCTGTTTTCTAGTTTGAAGAAGCCCCTTAAAGGGGTTCTGTCATTGAAAAACAAAAAATTTTATACTTACCTATTCCTCCCCAGGCAGTCTACTTACCTCACCTTCTCCCCGCCGATCTTCTTGCTCCTCCGTTCCCCAGGTCACATCACTGTAAGCCGACTGGATTCTTCTTCTGTTATGCAGCTGCAGTCTCCTTCCTGCAGGTCAGTGTAGGCTACATCACTAGTGACATAGCGTTCACTGCCCAGCAGGAGCTAATGCTGAGACTGCGCATGCACGCTGTCTCGCGGCGTTAGTATAGGAACTCTCACAATGAGATAGCGCGCATGCGCAGTCTCGGCATTAGCTCGGCATAGCAATGGCGCTCCCTGCTAGGCAGTGAACGCTACAACACTAGTGATACAGCCTACACTGACCTGGAGGAAGGAGAATACCGGCAATGTACGTAACGTCACCGGAAGAAGAGGATCCGGCCGGCTGCAGGGACGTGACCATGGGGGGAGTGCAGGAGCCAGGAGAAGATCGGCAGGGAGAAGGTCGCTATTAGGCTGCCTGGGAAGGAATAGGTAAGCATTGATTTTTTTTTTTTTTTAATGACAAAACCCATTTAAGGGAGCAAAATTTGCCTCAGTTTCTGAAGCAATTGCAGCGACTGACGCCTGGTGTGCTGCCAAACCCAAAAAATTGTATTGTTGAAGAATACCGCAGTCATAAGTGCACTGATATCCGGGGGACGATGTAGAATAACTCAAATAATCACTGTTCTATGTCATTTTTTGTGGCCAAAGACTTATCAGCACCCCCCCACAGACCTTCAGGCAGGGGCGTAACTATAGAGGGTGCAGGGGATGCAGTTGCACCCGACCCAGGAGCCTTAGGGGGCCCATAAGACCTCTCTTCTCCATATAGGGAGCCCAGTACTATGAATATAGCATTATAGTTGGGGGCCCTGTTACAGGTTTTGCATCGGGGCTCAGAAGCTTCAAGTTATGTCTCTGTGCAGCATGGTTTAGGTATGGGTATGGGTACAGATAGAGGGGGGGGGGGGGCAGCTCACCTTTTGCATCAGGGCCCCTGAGCCTTTAGTTACGCCCCTGCCTTCAGGACCTGCTGGGGGTTTCCCCACAGAGTATTCACAGTATATGCCAAAATATTGTGGCTCTCAGTAAGAGAATCTAAACAATTCTGTAGATGCGACACCTTCTAATGACCGACTAAAGTAAATGTTGGTAAACACTGCCACAAACTGTTTTCTTGTAGCGGCTAATACCGTACCAACATTTGTCAGTATATGCCATAAATACCTAAGCTGGGGAATGGCCCTTTAACAACCACAGGTTCACCTCTCTGCAGCGCCTCAGGTAATTAAGAGGGCTGTCCAGTCATATATCCAAAAATGACACACACTTAACCTCTTCCTGCCCTGTGACCTACACTTCTGGCACCGGTGAGAGCAAATTGCAGTACATTTATGGCATGGTGATGGCACGAATGGGCCTGTGTGCTGTCAAATGCCAGGACTTGTCTTCCCTTCCAGCCGGGCGCTGAGGCAGATGCTACTTTGAGTTCTGCAGTACTTTATCAATTAGGGACTGAAATAGCAAAGAGAACAACTGTTCAGCGATACGTGCAGAATGAGCGACTCTCAAGCAAACTCCCCTCTTGAATGGTACACATGGTCGTCGTCAGTCATTCCTATAACTCCACTCAGATATACCGGGCTGATCTGGAAAGTGAGAGAAAGATGTTTTATTAGCAAAAAATGTCTAATTCTAAAACAATTAATGCAACATTGTTCTTAAAGTTGTTTAATTGAAGTTACTCTCTGGTATTGAGACAAAATTCTGTCTTGGGACCGGAGGAGAGTATGTTATCCGCAGTTGGTCTTCTCTGCTGGGCCTCCGGTTATGAGTATTGTTTTTGGCCATTCAAGATGACTGATGCAATCCTCAGACTACCTAATTCCCATAATGCCTTGGTAGTGTTAGACTACGGATGCACTATAGCTACTCTCTGATTTGCCAAAGCTGCTCATGTGATCAGCAGCGGCCAATCAGAGAGCAATGCACAATGTGTTTTAGCTAGTTAGAAAATTGCTGAAGTCTGAAAACAGGGCCCAAAACCGGTGGATTGAAGGGGTGACAGAGAAAAGCAACCGCAGGTAATGTACCCACTTATCCCTCCTGTCCAGAATTTTGTCCACAAAAGTAGAGAATCACTTTAAGGGCTTATTTACAGGAGCGTATGTCGGCCGCCGTTTTCATGGCCGGCTGATATACCCTACCATCTGAGCTTATCTCCACCCCCTCCCATTGCAAACAGCCAGAGGGGAGGAGAATGGCAAAGAGCCAGGGAGGGAGAGGGAAGTGGGAAGACAGCTCAGATGGTAGCGTATATCAATCGGCCGTGAAAACGGCAGCCTATATACGCTCCTGTGAATAAACCCTAAGGGCTTATTCACACGTCCGTATATCAGCCGGGTTTTCACTTAGCTCCGCCCCTGTCCCACCCCTCCCATTGCAAACTGCTCCCAGCCCGGCCTGTCTCCTCTCGCTGCAGAAAGGGACACCATATATCGGCCGGCTGTGACAACAGCGGCCGATATACGGATGTGTGAATAAGCCCTTAGGCTATATTCACATAGGCAATTGCAACATTGGTCAGAGATAACGGGACAGATATCGCAATCGTAAACCGGTAATAATCCACGCAATTGCAATACTTTTCATAAAAACATCACATCGCTATTTATCATGCACATGGAAATCACAATAAAAATAGAAAAAATGCATGAAAACTGCATAAACATAAAGTGCGATGCCATTGCTTTGTTCTCCATAATCACATGCTGTGATTCCTCTATCTGGGACCGTAGGCTCAAGAGAAAAAGGGTTCATGTGAAGAAACAGATTGAAACTCATGTGTTCTAGCAACCACAAGAAGTGCGAGGGGGCGATCACTGGCCGTGTCACTCTTGTGCCCCAGCTGAACAGGTCAAGGTGACAGATCCCTTTCCCACTTCTGTCCAAACGCTCAGACAAATGTCTCCAGGGTTGCCAACTGTCCAGAAAGTCCTGAATAGTCCCTAAAAATAAGGCACTGTTTCCAGTGTCCGTAAAAAAAACTAGATGCGTCCATGATCTTTTTGAGCCTGCTGGTGCTGAGCAGCTCATTATGACGGTAATTACCGGCTCCCAGTAAATGCTGGTAATGTGTTCATATCACTACTCCGGGTGTAGACATCCATCATCTTTAGAATTCATTATGATTTTCCAATAAATCCGTAAAAAATGTTGGCTGTCCGAGAAAAGAAAAATTGAGGTTGGCAGCACTGCCTGTCTCTGACCCCCGTCTAGGAGTCAGAACGTATGAGCCGCTCATCTGAATGGCTGCCATGCAATACGACAGTCTTGACTTCTGTTCGGTAAATGTCTGGCCAGGGCTCCTCATTCCAAATCAGCTGATTGATGGCACTGGCATTGTGAGAAGGGCCGTCTCTGATGAGAAAACCCTTTTAAGACAGTTTTCAGGAAATTTTACTTAGCGGTGATTGAGCCAGAAGAGGTTGCTTGTCCTTCAGCGAGTCTCAAGGCTAGAGCTTTATAGGGTTCTTTCAGGGAAAATGCTGTTGATGACCTATCTTCAGCTGCTCCTGCATTTGCGGTGCTGTCAGCGGGCGCACAATTATCTGATTGGCCAACCCCGGAGGATCAACTATAACCTATCCTGCTGATAGGTCATCATAGTATTTTTCCCAGAAAACCCCATTAATTAGGACTTTTCAGCAGTCCTAGTTTTTGTTGCCCACATGATAGGCCAATCGGCTCTGACCTTGTAGAAGAAGCATGGTGCTCATCCTTATTTTAGGTTGTTGATCACTGGTGTGTCCATGTTTTTGTGTCCATCAGTGGTGCCCTCATGGCTGTTCCTCCGAGGCGTGAGGTAGCCTACAGCTTCCTTGTCCATCTGCATCACTGGTTGCCCATTCTGGGGACCCAAACCTACGACTTACATCTCCTGGTGGATGCTCTTAGACCAGGCAATCAGTTACTGACCCTTGCACAGACTTCTGGTCTAGAAGGTTGCAGAATAGGTTTATGGGAGGCCATATCCCTTTGGAGGCGCTTGTGATGGGTGACATCCTTATGCCCTTTCTTCGGGTGGCATTCTGCACATTTTTAGTAGCACTTGGGCGAGAGAAATTGTGATTTCAGTGAAAAAGGAAATTGTTCAATACATATCTGTGAGCAGCCATTTTTAAGCTACACAGATGAAATTCCGGGGGGGTCACAGGTTATACGAAAAGACTAACCTCATCCTGGTGCAGAAAGCAGAGTTTTATATGATTTGTATAAAAAAAGAACATTTTGGTGATAGAGGATGTTCAAAATGAAAGCTTACTGAACCAGCTATTTTATTAGTGATAGGATTCAGTAGCGGGGGGATATGGCCCTACCGGTCATATTATCTGCGTAGTCTCAAAACCAAATGTGCACGTTTTTACTTAAAGGGACCAAGTTTTCTCCAATCCACGCCTCGGCAATCTCCAGCAATGTAAATGGAGTGAATGCAGGAATGGCAACCTTGTGCACACTCCACTCCATTCATGCTGAGGGTACTGGTGTATCTTGTCTACACCGGATGAATGGGTGGTGTCATTGGTTGGCAGGGCTTAGTGACAGGTCACGCCCCTAGATGTGCGGATTGGTTGCTGCACACTTATTAGCGCCCATCCCCCTGACAAGCTAACACTAGCATGTGCACTCCCGACCCGCTGACAGTCTCCTACACCCTCCCTCCGACAAGCTCACACATGGCCGGACTGCCATGTTTGCTCATGTCTGCCTGATCAGCCAACCCGCGTCTGTCTCCTTGCTCTGCGCCGCTCCCATCCCCCCTATCAGCTGGCCCCATAGTGAGTCTCCTCCCTGTGGCCTTCCAACTATGTCACTCTCTACTCCCGTCCCCCAGATTAGCTGTCTCCGCTGTGAGTGTCCTGGCTGTGGTCCGCTACTTTTGACTGCTGGCGCAGCCGCCGACAACTTCAATGGCACTGCGATCGCTGGTGTCCCTGCTGCTGCAGCATGGAGCCAATGGCAGTCCGTGGGGGTGACTGTCAGCGCAGGAGCTGGGAGGGGAGAAGGGACAGCGGCTGCGACAGTGACAGCCGGAAAGGATGATGGTAGAGCTGCGAGCATAGTTGCCGCAGTTTAGCAGAGCGGGAGGCAGCTCAGCTCGGTGCAGGTGTGTATACGGCAGCCAATCCGGAGCTGTGGTCGTTCCCTCTAACTCCGCCAGGCCAGCCCATGTCTTCACCCATAACTTTGGTGGAGACAAGATACACCAGTACAGTGATCCATAGCTATATCGCGGCTTCAGTGCACTGCGCATTTTAGATAGACCATATATAATTCTGTTTTTGCTGAGTTTTGCACTATTTCGCGAAATTTTGCGGTAATACAGGAAATACAGTACGCCACTAGTGCTTGCCAATGCGAGATTGTACACGGCACACTATTGACTGATGGAACGTGTTCTGATCGTAGCATACTGTTCGTTGCGTGTAAACTGCTATCGTTTGCAGTTCACCCGACAGATTGATTTGTGTAAATATAACGCTGCTACTTTGCGGATTTTCATGTATCGCGGGGGTCTCTGGAACGTAACCCCCACGATAGACGAGGGATCACTGTACCCATGCTGAGACCCCTACCAATCATAAAGTTATCCCCTGTCCTGGAAAACTTTAAAACTTGGTACAAGCCCTTTAACATAAGGTAGCTATACACTTTATGCGAACGGATGACCATTGTCTAATATGTAGAGATGTCCGTTCAAAGGATTGTTGAATCTAATGTACCCGCTACTTTTGATCTCAAGTGACACAAGGAGCTTCCTGGAGTGTCAGGCAGCAGCTCCTCTCCTCTACGTGGTGAGAACACATGCATGCTTGGAAGAACCCAACATGCATGTATATGCGCAGATCAAAATAGCTGTTGGGTAAACACAGCTATTGCAGAAGCATGGCTCTTTTAAGCATAACTACAGGGGATGCGGTTGCACCCGGGCCCAGGATCCTTAGGGGGCTCATAAGGCCTCTCCTCTTCATATAGGGAGCCGATAAAGCATTATAGTTGGGGGCCCCGTTACAGGTTTTGCATTGAGGTCCAGAAGCTAAGGCTACTGAGCCTTTATAGCCTGATTGATGTATTTTAACTATCACACTACAGTTGCTGTCCAAAGGGGTCCACCGAGTTCTATGCAACCTTATAGACGGCAGCCATTGCTTGAAGAGACAAAGGGAAAAAGTATAATGGAAAGGTTTGCACCACCTCCATATTTTGGAACCATTCTCGGCTTCGTCTTACAAATTGTGATGCAAATACGTGCATAAATGGTCTAATACTTCTAATAACTTTTGGGCATCTTCCCTTTTTCCAGTTGGTTCATTTTTCTTTATCCTTTAGCTTTTTTTATTCATACCATTCTCAAAATTCTAATTCTTCATCTCTCTAGACCTCCGAGCAATGTCTTGGCCTCCCATCATTTTACCAGCAGAGTTCCTACTATTATTGGGGTTTCCCCATGAAAAATCTTGTTTCCAATTCAATCAAGCCAATAAAAGGTGATAACATTAAGGTAGGGAGGATCAAAGCTTATGTCTACTGTTAGCAAACATAGGGTTAACCAATTTTGTACAGTTCTAATGGAAGGTATTAAAAGGATTAAGGCTGCTTTCACATTCGCGGTGGGGGTTTCGTTTTCCTGCTCCATTCCCCTGGCCGGCCAGATCCGTCCTATGACGCAACGAACAGCGCAGAATGGATCCCATTGACTATAAGGGGATCCGTTCAGATTCCGCCGGCCCAGCAGATGTGAACCCGGCATTACCTAGCATACCTCCAATGTTGGCACCCTCCAACACAACCAGGCTTATAAACTGTAACCAGGTAGTAATGAGTTCTTATTCTTCCCAGATACCGGCTGTAGAACATACACTTTTAAGTGTATCTATCATAATTTGTGGCGCACCTTTGGCTCCAAAATATAGTGAATCGAGTAATTAATGTGAAGAAGAATGTTGAAGATTAACTGAAAGCTAACCGTCACTTTACAGGAACCGCAATTATTTAATGAAAAAAGTTCAAACGCTCATGGAGTGCGCCGAATCGCCGGTGAACTCATAGGAGGGGAACGCAGGAAGCCGGTGTATGTTAATTGCATGGCTCCAGGGTAGACCTGCTATGAGAGCCAGCTCTGACTCTTCTAGAATGTACTTATTTAGTATGCACAGCGTAGAACTCCAACCGCTCATTTTCCAGGACTGGTTTTCGCACGAGGATGTGTTCTATTATGCAAATGCCGTCTTGCTGTAGGAAATATGTCTTTCAAATATCTTCATTGCCGGAGGCTGCCATTTACATTCTCCGTAGGATCTTCTATTCTCCGATTCCCTGTCACAGTGTGTCGCACTTTGATGGCAGGTTTGTCTTTAAGTAATATTTCTTTCTGCTGGTTGTGTTTATGTTGTGTAACTAACCCGTGCTTAATATTAAATGGACACTAACTTGTATGTATATGATAGCCAGCGTGATAACTAGCAAAACGGCTATTTACTTTATTTACCTAAGGTTACGTTTTTGTGCTGAAAAATTACCCTAAAGTGCTGTCTAGTCGGATTCCCCGGCTGGCGATCCCGCGTACCTGTCATTTCTGTACAGAATCGCGGTCCGCAATGTTAATTGCGGGTCGGACTTCCTTCATTGACTTCAATAGAGGCCGTCGGCGCGGATTCTATACAAAGATAGAACACGCTGCGATTTTAAAACTGCTTGGAGAAATCGCAATTACTATCCGCTCTTCTGAGTGAACATGCACACATTCCATCTTTTCAACAGGTGCGGATTACCGCATATTGTCAGCTCGGGTGACACTCAGGGATTCCACAATTGAAATCTGTTCCTGTGAAGCCACCCTAAAGCTATTAGCTTGCTGTCCACTGATTAACAGGGCATGAGGATAACAGGGTGGTGGTGGGGATGCATTATCATGCTTATTGAAATGTATAAAAAGCAGAGGGGAGGGGGGAGGAGGGAAAAAGAGGCTCACACAAACATGGCTTGCAAGTTAATAGTGAGGCATCTACTAGATAGACGTAATAAGCTGCACGCCGCGTGCGTATTTCTCACGTGAGCACACAGCAAGTACGCAAAGACATGCGTACTTACTGCGTGCTGCTAATCCCAATACACGATCTTGGCGTGTATGTGTGCATATTTTGAGAGGCACAGTTAAAGCCTATGGGAAATTAGTACTATGTATTATGCACATAATATGCAGTGACCATATGCTGGTTTGAGACAAGCCTAAAGTCATTGTTTACTGTATTTTAGCTGCATAAATCACAGCTCCACTGCTCCTGCTTGCTGCATACTGTAATACAACATGATTTTATGTCTGTGTGTGTTACAGGTATTTATAGAGCAGGATTTGCAGTTGTCTGTGTAGAGTCTATAGAACACAGCACAAATAACACAACAGCAGACGTCTCCCACCAGATCTGAGAGGATTTAGAATCAGATATACATGCTTCGGTGGGGATAAATGGGAAGAATACAGAATGCAAGTCATAGAATGGCTAAATATAGGTTTATACTCATGTACACACATGGTTGGTAGCTTATTCTTGAAGTCATCTGAATAGTTAGGTACGCTTTAAAGGAGATAATTGCTTACATTGTACATTAGTGTAGTTAGAAAAGTACTGTTAAAGAGTGACTGCAGTTTCAGGAACCTGTTGACATGTCATAGAGATATGGCAAAAGTATTGATCAGTGGGGGTCCCACTACTGTGACCCCTACTGATTGCTAGAATGAGGGGGCTGCAGCGATCGCCAGATCACTGTGCACCCATGGCTATGTTCGTTCATTTTCAGCTGCTTCTGACAGCCGAATATGGCCTCATGGAGTTGTATAGGACGCCTCGTAGAGGTGTATAGGAAGCCTCGTAGAGGTGTATAGGAAGCCTCATGGAGTTGTATAGGACGCCTCGTAGAGGTGTATAGGAAGCCTCGTAGAGGTGTATAGGAAGCCTCGTGGAGGTGTATAGGAAGCCTCGTAGAGCTGTATAGGAAGCCTCATTGAGGTGTATAGGCAGCCTCATAGAGGTGTATAGGAAGCCTCATTGAGGTGTATAGGAAGCCTCATTGAGGTGTATAGGAAGCCTCATTGAGGTGTATAGGAAGCCTCGTAGAGCTGTATAGAAAGCCTCGTAGAGTTGTATAGGAAGCCTCGTACAGGTGTATAGGAAGCCTCGTAGAGCTGTATAGGAAGCCTCGTAGAGCTGTATAGGAAGCCTCGTAGAGCTGTATAGGAAGCCTCGTAGAGGTGTATAGGAAGCCTCGTAGAGCTGTATAGGAAGCCTCGTAGACCTGTATAGGAAGCCTCGTAGAGCTGTATAGGAAGCCTCGTAGAGCTGTATAAGAAGCCTCGTAGAGCTGTATAGGAAGCCTCGTAGAGCTGTATAGGAAGCCTCGTAGAGCTGTGTAGGAAGCCTCGTAGAGCTGTATAGGAAGCCTCGTAGAGGTGTATAGGAAGCCTCGTAGAGCTGTATAGGAAGCCTCGTAGAGCTGTGTAGGAAGCCTCGTAGAGCTGTATAGGAAGCCTCGTAGAGCTGTATAGGAAGCCTCGTAGAGCTGTATAAGAAGCCTCGTAGAGGTGTATAGGAAGCCTCGTAGAGGTGTATAGGAAGCCTCGTAGAGCTGTATAGGAAGCCTCGTAGAGGTGTATAGGAAGCCTCGTAGAGGTGTATAGGAAGCCTCGTAGAGCTGTATAGGAAGCCTCGTAGAGGTGTATAGGAAGCCTCGTAGAGCTGTGTAGGAAGCCTCGTAGAGCTGTATAGGAAGCCTCGTAGAGGTGTATAGGAAGCCTCGTGCAGGTGTATAGGAAGCCTCATAGAGGTGTATAGGAAGCCTCGTGCAGGTGTATAGGAAGCTTCTACACACCTCTATAAGACCATCTTCAGCTGCTGGAAACAGCTGAAAACGAGCGAATATTGCCAAGGGTGCACAACGATCTGGTGAGCGCTGCGGCCCCCTCATTCTAGTGATCAGTAGGGGTCTCAACAGCAATGTCCCACGGTTCAATGCTTCAATAGTCTATTGTTCTATATGGTCGCGAATATGCCTGCCGCCCATACTCAATTACATTGTGTATGGGCATTGGGTATCTGCATCATTGCTAAGCGATGACGTAGGAAATCTGAGCAAAACAAATGTGTACTGCGCACGGCTGCCTGCGTGAGTACGCAGTCATGCGCAATACAATTACACTGCCGTACGCAGAGAGACGGCCGGGCTCATAGCTGTAATCCGCTGCAGGCCTCCGCTTACGGCCGTGCGAGCTCAGCCTTAAGCAGTGAAGAATGAAAGACCCACCCATGCTCCATAGCAGTTGTCCTACCACCAGAATGTTACGTGTAACAGCAGCAATGGGCGCACCTTCATGTATACCATCTGGTCCTGGTGATCCTTGTTGCACCAACAGCCCAAGTGGTGGACAGAGCAATAATAGTTACGGAGACCTTCGGTCTTATTCACAATGTGGTGCCAGCCAGAGGTAATTCGGGTAAAGCCGGGCACCGACCTCCTGTGTGACGTGCACAGATCCTTGTCTAGCGGGAGTCTCTCCTGTCCAGCGCTCCACCCTCCACTCTTCTCCTTTGGTGCAGCAAGTATTTGCATGTTGTAGTCAAATAGGATGTTGTAGTAATAAACATGAATGCCTTTCTTTGTACACATATACATTACATTAACCCTTTCACACTTTCTTCTACTTCCTTCTCCCTACTATGCATAGGTTTGTGAACTATTCATAGAACCCCATGGAAGATTTGTATGCCCTCAACATTACACACAATTACCATAAAGCTACCAGATAAGTGTGTGTTCTCATGGTCCTAAATGTGTCTTAGCTTCAATTACTTCTGTAGGCTTTACACCTCATAGTCACACCGATTCAGCCACCACACGGGTAAATGTCTGACCATTGTCTGTGTGTATATCACCCCTCACTCTCCACCTCGCCATACCGTGCACATCTCCAGCCCCTTTACCTTCTGTATCCCCCCATTACTTGTAGTATGTAAGCTCGTTGGAGCAGGACCCGCACCCCTATTGTTTCCATCAATTGATTACTATGTTTCTGTGGTTTTTGTATTTTTGTCCTTTTGTCTTTCTGTATGCCCCTGTTCTTGTATGCTCTGTACAAATAAATGTTGGCGCTATACAAATAAAGATTATTAGTATTATGTTTAATTTACACTTTTTGTCAAAAATAATGTAGTCCTAGAAGAAATTATCATTTTGCTGCAAATCTCGTCCTGCGGTTACATCTGAGTTGTGGTGATTAGATGGATGGTCCACCTGAGGCCCTATAAGTGGTTTCCCCCCTTGGCCTAAAGAGGCTCTCGGAGGCTTCTTGTGTGTAGTGACCTCTTCTTCCGCTTGTGTAGAGCTTGTTGGCCACTAGACACCTCTATGACGCAGAGAAGAGATTTTACCCCGTTACCAGAGTCAGAGAGGGGAACATTATTGGGATGTGAGAAGCTGGATGGTCGTATCGATGAATTGTCCCCCACCGTACGTTCTGAACAGACTGTTAGGGGGTGTTGCAGTGGTGTCATGAACAAATAAACTGGACGCTACGGAGGGGAACTGTCTACAGTAATGAACACAGGTTTAGTTTGGCTGCTGACGATGTCCGTGTTTGGAGACCTTAGGGTGAGCACCTCAATCCTGCCTTTGCCGTGGAGTGGCACACTGCCCCCTGCTGGTGTGATGGTCTGGGGAGGTCATCGCATACGACAGTCGGTCCCCCCTAGTAGTGGTACGTTGGACAATGACAGCCCAGCAATATGTTCAGGACATCCTGCAGCCACACGTGTTCCTCTCATGGCGGCTTCCAGCAGAATAATGCTCGGCCGCACACACAAGGGGGTCACAGGAGCCCCCACAACATTGTCAACCTAACATGGCCACCCGGTCACCAGATATATCACCAATACAACATATATGGGACCATCTGGGATGCCAACTTCCACAGTCTACAGGTTTGCAGAATCAATGGGAAATCAATGGGAAACCCTTGCGATCCTCTGATGCGCGTCAAGCAAGCACCTGAGGCGCGCAATTTCGCCGAAGTGATGCAAGGCATTTTTAAATGTAAAACAAACATTGGCAAGCGCGATATTGGGCCCAGTTTCTCCACCAAATATCGCGCTCACCCATGTGAATCCGGTCTTTGGCATAATGATGTGTCCAGAGTCTGTATGGTGGGCTACAGAGTCCCTGCAGCCCCCTATGGGAGCAGTAATACCGAATCCAATGGAGCTAGGTCTGCTGGGGCCCAGTATACTGCTATAGGTGCCATACTGCAGCTCTATACAACTCGGGGTCTACGAACCTGCAATACAGTCGGTTTTCATGGGGCCTTGTTCCCATTATTACAATACATTCCCCCTATTTACAGAATGACCTGCTAGGTGGCAGATTTCCGCAAATTCCGGCAGCTAAGGTGTTAAGAAAAGTAATTATGCAAATTGTCCAAAGCAGAACTATTTCCACCGTGTTTACCTGAATTAAATGAACAGCAGTAATTTAATATTTTTGGCAACACTGAAATAATGCAAATAAATATATTCCTCAAATATGAAAAATCTCGTCAAGAATAATAAGATGCATAAAGCAGCGATTAATGTCATTTGACTTCACTTTGCGGAGCTAATGCATGCCATTACCCCTCCGAGCAGCATAATGCCTATTAAACATTCAGGAGTGAGAAGACACATTGAGATTCATCATTTCTGCATGCGCTGTCCTCCGTCGCCGTCCGCTTACATTGTGACTCATCCCCCTTAATTGGATTAGCCCATTTATTTATTTATATATTAAATATAGGTTGATTAAGACCTGAATCTCATTTGGAGGGCTCTTTCACACGAGCGTAGGCGTTTTTAGTGAAAAAATACGTCGCACCCCGGAAACCCTCTCTTGGCTTAAATCCTCTGATTGACTTCTAATACCTACATAGAGGCGCCTGTACGTTTTTTCGCAACATTGGCCACTACTAAAATTCCTCCCCCTCCCTTTTTCCCTGCTGCCATAGAAGTCTATAGCATCCACCGATGTATATTTGCCAAAAGATAGTTGCAGAACTATCTTTTTGCCCAATGTATATGCGTTGGCAGGTATTTCGGTCGCGTATGTTCCATTTTTCCCAGTTCAGCGTTTTTACGCACATTTTCTCCCATATTCTCCCATGTGAACCAATTCACTCAAAATTGGACACCAATTCCTCAGATGGTCACGTATATTGGCCGGGTGTAAAAACCTTGACGTTTATGTGCTTATGTGAAAGAGCCCTGAAGCTCATTCAGTCAGAAATAAACTCAGGGCTCTTTTACACGGGCATTGCGATTTTCGTCCGCCCACACCACAGGCGAAAATCACATGAATGAGGGACAGAATTGCATTTAAATCTCCCGCTTTCTCGCCCATTCAGACAGCCAGGGTTGCAGCGTATATACGCCACAGCCTGGAATTCCGTCGGCCAGGGAAGAGACTTTTGCGCTGATCGCGGCAATAGAAGCCTATGGGAGCTACCGGCAAGGAAGGGAGAGGGGCTTTAGCAGCGCTTGCCATGCTAATTTCCCTCCCCTCTCTCCCCAGACTATGGGAATGCCAGAAAGGGGAGGGGAAAGGACTTAAGCAACGTGAGCTACTACTAAACTCCCTCCCACCTGCCTCTCTTTCCCCTTCTTTGACGGCTCTCATAGGATCCCATAGAAGCCTATGGGAGCTGCCAACATGGAAGGGGGAGGGACTTTAGCAGCACTTGCCTTGCTAATTTCCCTCCCCTCTCTCCCCAGCCTATGGGAGCTGTAGGCTAGGGGAGGGCAAGAGACTTTAGCAATGCAAGTTACTGCTATAAGCCATCCCTCCCCCTCCCCTCTCTCCCCAGCCTATGGGAGCTGTTGGCAAGGGGAGGGCAAGAGACTTTAGCAATGCAAGTCACTGCTATAAGCGATCCCTCCCCCTCCCCTCTCTCCCCAGCCTATGGGAGCTGTTTGCAAGGGGAGGGACTTTAGCAACGCGAGCTGCTACTAAAGTCCTTCCCACCTCCCTCACCCTCCCCTTTTCTGATGGCTCTGATAGGGTCCCATTGGAGTCTATGAGAAGCGGCTATGTATTCCGTCAAAAAAGTAGGACAAGTCCTTATGTGCATTCTTTTTCAGCCGGCTGACTTTACGTGCTGTAAAATCGCCCATCTGAACGGATGCACTGGAATCCAATTTTAAACGCGGTCGGAAACGTTAGGTCTTGCTCTCTCTTTCGGCCTATACCCTTGTGGCTCCCATAGGCTCCTGGCACCCGCATTGTATGTAGGAGGGGAGCGCCATATCTTCTGAAATCAGCTTTGGCTATGCAGCTGATTTCAAGTCAAAATCCGCATTTTGACTCTCTTTTGGATGCGGAATTTCCAGTACGTGTAAACATACCCTATGGGGTATTCCTGTCTCAGCTCTTCATGGCCGTGATGGGAAAATCTGGCCCTCCGTTCCTGACCACCTATTAGTGGACCTCCCCATTCGGCTGCCCGATGTGATTGTGGCGCACTACAGTTGGATGAGCATTTGGGAAGTCATGGCTTCTAGTGTCCAATGACTCGTTGCATGTCTTGTTCGCAGCAGGTAAACATCTATTCTTCTTTCTATAGGATATGTGAGTGGGATAATGAGGGCACGGAGCGCCATTCCATGGCATTCAAGGTGCTAATAGTCAGAGAGGCACCATCTCTCATCATAAGCAGCTTGACAATCATGATGAGTTTGCAAGTCATTTGTATATGTAGCATTAATTAGGAGAACTTATGTAGGTAGGATCAAGGACTGCAGCTGTTCACATTCCTAATTAGTATGAAAAAGCACTTGGTGAAATCTAGTAGGTGGCAATATTTGTCAATAGATTTCTTTAAAAGCTTATTAAAATATACAGCGGTTCGCTCTTATTAAAACAAGTCTTCGTGTTATTTTTATTCTTAGTACATCTGGGGCATTAAGAACCCTTTCACATTGGATTTTTATATCACAAGGGCTCTTTCACACGGGCGTTGTGATTTTCAGATGCCCACATCACGCTACTAAAGTCTCTTCCCATCACTCCCCCTTCTTGCCATCTGATCGCGGCAATCAAAGCTCCTGTAGAAGCCTATGGGAGCTGCCAGCAAGAGGAGGGGGAGGGACTTTAGCAATACAAGCAGCTGTTAAACTCCCTCCCTCTCCCTCCCTTTTCTGAGAGCTCTCATAGGCTCCCATACGAGTCTATGGGAATAGGCTAAGTGTTCCGGCAAAAGATAAGACAAAACTATCTTTTCTGGCCAAGCAGCAGAAAATCGCCAATCTGAACGGATGCGTTGGAATCCAATGCTTCGAGGCAAAATAGCCACGATAAAACACTTGTGTGAAAGAGGCCGAAGGAGAATCCAACAATCAGTACAGTGGTGACTGTGGGAATGCTCCTTATTCCCTTTAGTCCACATTTGGCCAATGTTTTTAATGTCCATATACCTTAGAGCTCCTGCACACTGGCGAGAGCGATATTGGGCCGTGATACAGGGCCCGATATTGCCCTCGCAATGCTTCTGAAAAGCCCTGGATGCGAGGCAGCGAGAGGGAGGCGGAGCTACAGAGGATCTTCTAGAGATCTCCCCATATTTGGAGAGATAGGGGCCAGGGCTATAGGGAGGCTCTCCAAGGGCTTCCTCAAGAGAGTTGAAAGGGGGTGGGGCTAGAGGGGGTACTCATAGTGATTATTCTGTAGCCAAGATAGGGGGCGGGGCTAGAGGGATTCCCCTATAGCAACAGGAGAGAGAGGGTGGGGCTAGAGGGGTTCTCCCAGGGATTCGCCCATAGCAAAAAGAGAAAGGCTGGGACTAGAGGGGCAGGCTTAGAGAGTGATTCCCTCTAGCCTCCCCCCGCTCATGGGGATAGCCCTGTCCCCTCTCTTTACCTGCTCTGGGAATTTCCTTCTCCCCTGCAGGGGAATTCCTTCTCTTCCTGCTACGGGGAATTCCTTGTTCAAAGTTCAAGGACAGTTGAACAGTTGGTTTAAAATGTCCCACTGTAAACTCCTGTTAGTTCTGCGCTGAGAAGGGGGGGAAGGCCAGGGTTGATGAAGGGAACCCCCGGAGAGTCCCCTAACCCCTGTGGGGACTAAGAGCAGGACATTTAAAATGTGCTCCTGTGTTTAGCGGCGCGGTAGCACTCCCTGCTTAGCAAGCATCGAGAGAGATAAATGTGCATTTATGAAAAACAACAGAAAGGATGAAAATCTCCCCAAATATTCAGGTTACATACAATTCTATCTGCACTCCATCTAAAGCTGCACAAGGAGTGTTTTTCTTTTTCTTATTCCTGTAATCATAGGGGGTAAGCCTTAATTCCATGACTGATGGACTAAAGCCATTTCTCACAATTTTTTGGAAAACATACAAAGTGATTATTGAGCGGAGCTGATTTTGTGCATTCGGTATATAAATAACACAATCCAATCACAGCCGGTGAAAAATAACTAAGCCTTCCTGCTAATCCATAGTGACAACTGTGTGCAAGCCGTTATACGGCGCTCAGCTGTGATAATGCCGACTATTTCAGCACCACCAGATGCAGCCAAGGAGCACGAGGAGCTACTGCTTATAAATAACCGGACTTCTTCTTGGGGTAGGGAGTGGCGATGCGGCGCGTCAAATCATTCTCTTGGCAGCCGTTAGTCATGTCAAATAGTAACTATTATGGAAAGGTTAAACAACAAGATTAAGCTGGAGGAGCACTTTAGTGGCATCGGACCACATCGCCTGTTATCTGCGGTTCTGGAAGGAGATAGCAAAAGCCGTTAAACCTGTGAAAGAAACCAATTTTCTTCATGGCTTGTAAGAATGTAGAAAAACTGTTGCAAAACTAAAAGTAACCATTTCCTGAGCTGGATATGATTTCCCAGCAGGACATATTTCTCTCAAGTAAATTTAGGCCATGTTCACATGCTGAGATAAAATGTCCGATGTCCAATAATTCCACCAGCAATGCATATAAGTGTATTAACCCTTTATTGTCAGAGCTAGTTTTATACTTAATGGGTTAATAAATGGGGCTGTGTCCTTAAAGGGGTTGTCCCGCGGCAGCAAGTGGGGTTATACACTTCTGTATGGCCATATTAATGCACTTTGTAATGCACATTGTGCATTAATTATGAGCCATACAGAAGTTATAAAAAGTTTTATACTTACCTGCTCCGTTGCTGGCGTCCTCATCTCCATGGTGCCGACTAATTTTCGGCCTCCGATGGCCAAATTAGCCGCGCTTGCGCAGTCCAGGTCTTCTCCTGTTCTCTATGGGGCTCCGTGTAGCTCCGCCCCGTCACGTGCCGATTCCAGCCAATCAGGAGGCTGGAATCGGCAATGGACCGCACAGAAGAGCTGCGGTCCACGGAGGTAGAGGATCCCGGCGGCCATCTTCACCGGTAAGTATAGAAGTCACCGGAGCGCGGGGATTAAGGTAAGCGCTCCGGTAAGCTTTCCTTAGGTCCCTGCATCGGGGTTGTCTCGCGCCGAACGGGGGGGGGGGGGGGGGTTGAAAAAAAAAAAACCCGTTTCGGCGCGGGACAACCCCTTTAAGGACCACGCACTGTAAATATACAGCTCTTGGTCCTGGGCTTTTATCCCAGCTGATGGTAAAAATACGGAGCAAGAGTAAGGCCGCCTGCACATGGACGGATTTGCATTGTGGAATCCGAAGCGGGCGTCCACCTCCAAATACCTGC